>NC_045599.1:129741590-130058621 GCF_009762305.2 Zalophus californianus
GAAATAAAATGTCCTACCATTCATGGTCTTTACCCTGAAATTTGAAAATTATTTTTTTGCCCTCACCATTTGAAAATATGGCAAACTCTGAAAAACCACTCTTTGAAAGCGAAAACAAAGTGAGTTATGTCAGATTTTGTTTCGAGGCATGGCTTCCTGGTTATCTGGTAGGACTCAAAAGCCTTTTAGAAGAAAAACCTAATTTTGGAAATAAACTTCTTTCCGAGAATGAAAACATGCTGCACAGCTGAGTTATGTTAGTATAACCAAGAAGGGAACCCTTAGGGTGAGGCCAGCAGCCATGGCACCTTCTGTACTTTATGCATACTCACAGAACACTCCCCAGCCTACCTTCCCCCAGCTCTCAGTGTTGGCTTGGCTTCCGACCATCACTACTAAATACCATATTCAATGTCTCCCTGTAATAACAATATAAACTCTTTAGGACAACAAAGAGCCCTTTACAATCAAACAAAGTTTTCAACAAGATTTTCCGAAGTTCTCCATCTGTGTATCATTTTTAGAGCCAAGTATATTATTCCTTGTTGCCTGTCCATAACACCTCCATGTGATAACACTAGAATGCATCTATTCACATTTGATCCATGGGTTCCATTTTCGTATTTCCAACAACCAACTGGGATGAACTTCCCTAATCTAGTAAATCCAAAGCCAAACTGATTTTCTCTCCCAATTGCTTAAATTTCCTACTTCAGGTAATTACATTGCCATTTATTCTGATGCCTACGCTAAGAATCCTAAACTCATTCATGATCCTCTCTTCTTTACTATCCTTCCTATCTAGCATCTCCATTTCAGCAGGGACTCTGGTTCATTTCAGACTCTTTAATTTCTTATCCAATTAACACTACAGACACCTCATTCTTCCCGCTATCTCCAACATATTCTTTGCACTGCCTCAAATAAAACATCTTCCCCAAACACAAATCTGTTCATTATACTGTCCTTTCAAAATCCTTTACCCAAAGAAAAATATCCAAATTTCTTGGCATGGATTATGTGCTCCTTCATAATCTGGCCTCAAACTACTTTATTTTATAAATTTTCCACCCAACATTTTCATATACAATATGCTGTAGAAGCACTGAACTTGTCAGTTCCTTCTTAAATACATTGCTCTGTTAAGCCTTTTTGTTTTTCCTCATTTTTACTTGGCATTCTTTCCACACATTAAAATCCTATCTATCCTTTTAAGACAGTTCAAATGCCACCACATCAACTTATTTCTGATCTTACCCTCTGAACTCCCATTACCTTTTATTTCTTTCTCTGGCACACACCAAGTTCTACCTTAAAACATAATTTAATAGAACACAGTTTGGAATTGTCATCTCATGTTTAGGTTCAAGTCTGAGTTTTTCCTTATCTCTGATCCTGGGCAGGATATTTAATTCCTTCTTGATTGGTAAGAAATGGATAGTGTTCCTCTCTTTTAAGAGACCAGGTAAGTAGATATCCTTATTAAATTACAAAGTGCTATAAATGCGATTTGTCAGTATTGGAGGAACCAGAAAAGGGTAATATACTAAGTTTATGCCTGAAGGTTCAATGGGACAAGAACACTGAAATCATAACTTTGCTTGAACTGGTTAGGAGCACAGCTGGCAGACGGCAGTCCAAAGAATCTTTGAATTGACAATGTCTACTTCTAAGTTCATCGGCGTCTGGTTGTTAGCCCTGTGTAAGTAAAATTGTATGGTGTTTGGAGATGGGCAAATCTGGTTTAAACACTGAGCCAACATTTAAGCTACCTTACTTCTTTAAGATTCCACTCCTTACCTGTAAAAGTAATTCACTGGTAAAGATTTGCACGGGCCTGTTATAAAAGGCACCAGTGCTGTGAAGAATCAATCACTCCTTTTAGATGACGCAACTGTAGGAAATTTAAAAGAAAAGGATATTGATTCTTGTAAGAAATGAAGGAGAAACTATTTCCTTGGTATCCTGAAGAAGTGTTTTCAGCTGTTAGTCCAGTTCTAGAGCTAGGGTTTCTCATTTTGGAGCAATTTCAGGCAGCAGTCCGTGCATCATTGACGCCAGGTTTAGGAAAGGTGTAGTGCTAATAGAGGGGTGCTTCTGAGAAAAAAACGTGGGGCCTGTGATTGGAAGGGTTGGAAGACATTTTTTCTTAAAGATTTTATTTATTTATCTGACAGAGAGAGAGAGACAGCAAGAGAGGGAACACAAGCAGGGGGAATGGGAGAGAGAGAGGCAGGCTTCCTGCTAAGCAGAGAGCCCGACCTGGGATCCTGACCTGAGCCGAAGGCAGACACTTAACTCACTGAGCCACCCAGGCGCCCCAGGGTTGGAAGACTTATAAGGCAAACACATTGGTTGACTATTTTCTTTCTTCTTCATTGTCTTTAGCTCTGTACTTGGTGCTTGGACTGAATGCATATGGTGGTGTTTTTTCCATCTTTGTTGAATAAGTGCTGTATACTTCTCTAAAGCCTTCCTTGTCTTGTCAGCTTTTGACATCTGAGATAACTGCTAAGGGACATGATATGCTTTTAAAATCATGTTTCAAAGCATCTCTTTACTCCTTATATAATAATAAAACTAATTTAATATTATAATCACATACTTAATGGTAGAGAGGGGCTTAGGTGTATGCATATGTAGGTAAGGAGGGTGGAGGACATGACTTTGAGTTACGAGTGCTTCCTGGCCTTTGACCTGTTGGTACAATGGGAATAAAAAGAGAGTTAAATAACTCTCTTTAACTCATGAGAGTTAAATAATCTTGTTTAAAAAACATTGTTAAAGCATGGTAGGGAAGACTCTATTCAAGTTGGAGAGACCCAGGCAATGGGTGTAGAGGCTCCTGCAATGGAATTTTGCAGTGGGGGAAAGAAATTGGGCTCAGTTTGGAACACAGCATGGGCAAGTGGGGATTTGTAGCCAAGGAGCAGGGTGAGGATCAGTGGATGGAAAATTACTAAGAGGAAACATCAAGGGTTTGGGGGATACTTAGGCTAAACTGACCTAATAGGATTCTTGCTGAAGCCAGTCCAGGGTGATCAGACAGCACCTGGAGGATGGTGGAAGATGAAGAATCTGGTCAGATAACAAGGGTTGGGGTTCTGTTTAACCTGATTTAGAAGGGTTCTTGCTTAAACTGGATTTTACAAGGAAATATGCAGATAGACCTAGGAAAAGTTTAGATGCCTGATTAAAATTTGGTCAAGCAAAGAATCTTTGTCAACATATACAAAGTATATATTCTATACATAATAGGCACTAAATAATTCCTTTCTTTCTTCCCTCTCACCTAAAATATTTTCTCTGGAACTTAAAATGTCTCCGGCAAAAGTCCTATTTAGGATGTCAAATAGGTTCAGCTCACCTCCAGGACAATGATTAGAAGTGGTGGTGTTAAGAAGGATTGCAAAGCTCTGTCTGAGCTTATTGGGAAAAAGTGCTGCAGTCAATTAATAAAATTTGCCATGGAAGGGCCATGGGGACAGTGGCGGCAGGCAAGCAATGTGTTTTTCATCGTTGTGGTGTGTAGTTGACATGTGGCTATTCAGTTGGAGCAAATGTTCCTGGAATGGTTCAGAGGCTGCACATATGCAAGGGCTTAAGGTCTAATCTCAAGCCCAAGGATACTTGCCTAATTTTGCACTCATGGGATTTTGATTGTGTATATGAGGTTGTATTTTTGTCATTGTTGTTGTTTAGACTAGAGATGCTGATAACTAAACCCTTAGAAAACAGACAAACAAGACCCCCAAAATATTAAACCCACACTGGGTTGTCATTACCCCTAAGAGGATGAACTCTGTTTTTCAAAATATGCATAGGCTTAGGTTCTGTACTTCTTCAGTTCCTCAGTCTGAACAAAAACAAAAACAAAAACAAAAAACAAGAAAAAGCCAAAACCAAATAGATAATGCTTTTGAAACTCAGTTGCATCATGATAAATAAAAGGACTTACCAGTGAACACCACTGTAGCATTAATTTTTAGAAACATTAAATACACTTTTTAGAAATGGATTTTCATGATTTGGGCCACTTCCCTTTGACCTGAAGGAATATTTGCAATGAATCTCAACTCCTCCTCTCTGTCTGAATAAAAACTTCTACCCTTCCTGCACTCTTCTTTGTAGAGCTGATGCAAAGGGTTCTTTTTGCCAATCTACTCCACAGGAGCCCTGCAAGAATTTATGGATTCTTTACGGTTAAGAGCAGATTTCTGGTGTCTGAGTAACTCAGGCAGAAGCACATACGCGCGCTCTCTTTTTATTTGGTGGGGAGAAGAGGAATATTTAAATTTGCAGAGCAGTTACCTTAATCCTTTTCAATGTTTGCCCTAAAAACTCATCTGTGGTTGTTGCCTGAGAGTGACGGTGTGTGAATGTTTCAGTTACTGCCAGGTGAGACTCAGTCTCATCTCATTCTTTCAGGACCTCAGGGGATCTTTTGCTACATTGCTCAAATCCCCTCTCAGTTCCCCTACATTTGTTAAACTGAGGCCTAGAGATTACACTTAAGCCTAGCGGTGCATGCTGCTGTAATGCTGATCATTAACTGCCTGTCCAGATGGTCCCTGCTCTCACTGACAGATAGTAAGTCTAAACTGTTCATCTCCAGTGTTTCTTGTAGACTGCCCAATGTGTTTACTGTGGTCCAATTACAGGAGGGTGACATTAAGCAGATCTGATGCTAACATTCTGGCACTAGTCCTGATGAGCAAAGTGGCAGATCTGGGGAGGAATCTGGAGGATGCAGCAAATGAGTAAGTTACACCCGACAGCACCAGCATTCCGAGGGCAGCCGACTCTTTTAGACATCGGTCAAAGACAGGTAGGAATTCAGGCTTAGTGCTCCATTCCTGCTGGCCTGGAGAAGATTAGCAGTGCAGCAACTGACACCCCAAACTTCCCTTTATGTCATGGAAATAGCAAGACAACAACAACAACAACAACAACAACAACAACAGAAAACCCCACCAGCCTCACACCTACCTTAAGGTCATTCTCATAAACGTCAGTCATGCTAAGATCAGTGGGGTTTCTGGAGACACACATCACAAGAGACTTAGAACTCCTTCACTCGCATGCTGCTTAAAAGTTGCATTTTCCTTTTCAGGTTTTGTGCTAATGTCCACTTGATCTCACAGTTCTTTCAGCCTCACCTCCCCCCTAGCTCAGCATCAACTCAGTTAATGCCAATCTTTATTTTCTGGCTCTGGGAGCTGTACATGCTAATGCCAGAACCATCTTTCCTTATTTTCCTTTTTTTGTTGTTGTTGTTCCAAATAATTGGCAGAGACTACTTGAATGCGCAGAATGACTAATTAAGAATGCGTAGCCATGTTTTGAGTGGTGATATTAAATCTCTTTAAAAGGTGGATTGAGTGTCAGTTATGTGCAAGGCACTTGGCTTCATGATGTCATGGATCTCAGGAACGACAAGTAAATTCCTGCTATCAAATGATTTACATGAAAACCACCAGGCCTATGAATCAAATGCCTTGTTGGTTATTCTTCTGAAACCCTACCATGGGTTTCACAGTTTCTAGAAGGCCATTTATTGCTTGATAGTCAATTTTTAACCAATATTTATAAAGATGTGCAATTCGAATAATTCTGGTTGCCTTTAAAAAGATGGCTGCAGAGTGTAAGAGGAGAAACAGGAAGGTCTGGTAATAACCTGGTGCAGTGTAGTGGATGCAGAGCACACAGACCACTGCCTTGCCTGCTGGGGAAAAGGGTAACTGCAGGTCGATGCCATTATCGTGGTCTTCCGTAACATTACCTGTAACTTGTACCTCTCTCCATCTCTTGGGCTTACAATATACATATTTATTTTTCCGTTGGAAACAAAACTACACAAAATATTTCAGCCTCTCCAGATACATGGAATAACAATGTTTTGCACTTACTCATTTTTATGAACTTAAATATGTTTTAGGCAATGAAAATAGGTCTTATATATTAGAGAAGCATTATAATTTGAGAGGAAGCAAATCTAGATATGAAAGAAGCAAGATAATTTTTCTCTAAGGTTTTTAAAGTTCCATTCAACTTTGCTCTTTGATAGCAGTGGTGATGGAAAGAAAGAGTGTTTGGTGTGTGTGCTTCAAGCCCCTGAAATGATCCTCCTTTCTCTGGACTTCAAAGTATAGAAATCGTTCCATCCTACCTTTCTACTTCAAACCACACTGTCTGGTGGTCAGACTTTGAACTCTGGGTGAGAATAGAATTAGCCTCAGGAACTTTGGGGGAGATTTATAAAATAAGCAATGAACATTTCTCTGCTCTCTAAAGACTTTTTTTGCTACCATTCCAATAACATCCCTGGTGGGCTATAATAAGCATACTTAAAAAAATTCTTTTCCTCTTGGATCTCTACTGCCCCACTTTCTGGTTTTGAACAGCTACGCAGGAAACTATTATCTCTAAAACTGTTTCTAGTTTTATGTGGAGAAGGCAGATACGGGAAGGCTCTGTCAGTCTTCTCTAAAGGTAGGATTAGAATCGAAAAATGGAAGAATGAAGAGACATTTTAGGACATTTCACCCAACTTCATCTTTGCAACTTGACTCTGAGTATTTAGATGGCATTATTTTCTTTAACGGTAGGAAATATGTGCTTACTTCTGATTTTTTCTTTCCTCTGTTAGCATCTTGGAATTTTGGGATGATTGAGGTGCATTTACATTTTCCAGTACTCCTTGATAATCAGTTGAAAGTAATTATTTTGGAGAGGCCACCAAAATAGAGTTTTTGAAGGAGACACTTGTTATTGAAAGGAATTTCCACCTTAACCCCTTCTGGGAAATTGAGACTTCCTGGAGTTGCCACCTGGATATCTATAAGAATATCAAGTTCAACACATTTAAAGATCAGTTTTGGACATCCTTATCCAACATTCTCTTCTTCTTTTACCACATTCCTGTTGGGTGGTGTACATCTGCTTAATCTTGGAAGAAGCATGCAGAATGGTCTTCATGTGTCCCTCTTCTGACCCTCCATGTCTAGTAGATCATCAAGTCCTATTGGTTTTATTTTCTGTTTCTGTCCTTTTTTCAACCCCCCCTACAAATTGCTTAGCCTAACCTTTTACACCTTGTTAGAGCTACTGAAATAGGTTTGTTACTTCACCAGGCTTCCCTGCTACATCTCACCCTTTACATGGTACCCAGAATGATCCAGACATGCACATTTGATTATGTTACCCAGCAGTTTAGGGTACTCTGTTACCTACCATCTTTAGTCTACAAGTGCTGGTATGTGGCATAAAATCCTTCAAAGATCTGGACCCTGACTTCTGCTCAATTCATCTTTCTCCAGTCATTCTTCATGACTGATACTCTTAACTCTAATGAACTATGCAGGGTTACCTTAAAAAGTTAAGCTATTTTATTTCTAATATTCTTTGCACATGCTGTTTCCTCTGCCTGAGAAACATACTTCATGCACTGTGCTAAAGCAAAGTATTATTATGCTCATTTTATAGATAAGAAGTCTGAGGCTTAGTGAGGTTAAATATCTTTCCTGTTATTATTATCCCAGAAATTATTTTTGTGTCTCTGGTCACCATCTATTTCTGATTCTACTTATAAATATATTTCTATAATCTACTTTTCCTTTTCTTTTGCTGTTCCCATAAGCATTTGTTTTTTTATTTGTTCAACAAATATTTTTTTATTATGCACTTAATATGTGCCAGATACTTGCCTTTAAGTATCTGGCATAATCAAAGGTGCGTGTTTGGATCATTCTGGGTACCATGTAAAGGGTGAGATGTAGCAGGGAAGCCTGGTGAAGTAACAAACTGATGTCTTAACATCAGTTATGTGCTGAAGCTGGTTTGTACAACTGTGAGCCTCTCTTACCTACTTACTGTTCAGTGGCATCATTTTGGAGCTTAAAAATGGCCAGATATCACAGTTTTGGAAAGCCAGATGTTGAATATCTGCCTGTACACTCATCCTGTCTCTTAGTCCTTCCCATCTTAGAGTAGCCTCGTGGTTGGATCTCTGATTTCATGATCACTTTTTAAACAAAAATGATAAGACTGTCATCCTTTTAAAACCTAGACTTGATATGTCTCTTGTTTTTTTCCACTGTTAATAGCTTATTCCTTGTTGTGGTACATGAAACCCATCTAGAACTAGCTGCCTCTCCATATTTATTTCCTATCACCATTGTATTTTATACTCTGGCAAAACAAAATAGTGTACTGAGTCTGGATAAGCCCCTTGGTTTCTGATCTCCTGGTTTTTGTACATACTGCTTCCTGTGCTTAGAATGTCTTGCTTAAGAAAGGGGAACCCTCCTACACTGTTGGTGGGAATGCAGGCTGATGCAGCCACTCTGGAAAACAGTATAGAGGTCCCTCAAAAAGTTGAAAATAGAGCTACCATACGACCCAGCAATTGCACTACTGGGTATTTACCCCAAAGATACAAACGTAGGGATCCGAAGGGGTACATGCACCCCGATGTTTATAGCAGCAATGTCCACAATAGCCAACCTATGGAAAAAGCCTAGATATCCATCAACAGATGAATGGATAAAGAAGATGTGGTGTGTGTGTATATATATATATATATATATATATATATATTTATATTTGTGTATATATATATTTATATTTATATTTATGTGTATATATATATATATATATATATACACAATGGAATATTATGCAGCCATCAAAAGGAATGAAATCTTGCCATTTGCAATGACGTGGATGGAACTGGAGGGTACTATGCTGAGTGAAATAAGTCAATCTGAGAAAGACATGTATCATATGACCTCACTAATATGAAGAATTCTTAATCTCAGGAAACAAACTGAGGGTTGCTGGAGTGGTGGGGGGTGGGAGGGATGGGGTGGCTGGGTGATAGACATTGGGGAGGGTATGTGCTATGGTGAGCGCTGTGAATTGTGTAAGACTGTTGAATCACAGATCTGTACCTCTAAAACAAATAATACATTGTATGTTAAAAAAAAAGCAGGAAGGGAAAAATGAAGGCGGGGAAATCGGAGGGGGAGACAAACCATGAGAGACTATGGACTCTGAGAAACAAACTGAAGGTTCTAGAGGGGAGGGGGGTTGGGAGGATGGGTTAGCCCGGTGATAGGTATTAAAGAGGGCACGTACTGCATGGAGCACTGGGTGTTATACAAAAACAATGACTCATGGAACACTACATCAAAAACTAATGATGTAATGTATGGTGATTAACATAACATAATAAAAAAAAAGAATGTCTTCCTTATTTTTTCCTTCTGGTAAATTCTCTTCAAAATTTAACAACTATCTCAGTGTTTGGCACAAAGTAAGTGAGCATCCCATTTTATCATTTTATTGAACAAACATTTATTTAGTATTACTTGTTTTGTAAGCTTTTCTGGAATCTCTCCCTTTCCCCATTATAGAGAAAGTTAAATTCTTTCTCATTGTACTCCTTTCATTACCATATGTATATATCCATGGTCACCTATAACCTTGCATGATCAATCCATTAATTTATAAATGTGTCTCCTTTATTAGCCTATAGCTCCTTGAGGACAAACATCAAGCTATCCTTTTCTGTTAAAGTTTTGAAATTGAGTAAATTGCAGAATAACATGTAGTTAACTGGAAATTCACGTAATGCCTATTACACACTTCTCTTAGTGAGGATAGCAAAGGTTATGCTATGATAATAAATATATCCCTAAATTTACTGGGTTTACATTTTGTGTATTTCCCATTCACACACACAAATCAGTGATGTTGGGGTAAGTTTTCTAGGGCATCTCTCCTCTGTGCAGATTTCCAGGCTCCATTCTGCTTCTATATTTTCAGAAAATTCCATCTGTGCCTTCCAGGGCTTATCAGGTGAGGAGAGAAGCAGAGGAATCATAATATCCCACATATCACTTCTTAGAGTTCATTGACTCTAACTCTGAGGAAGATGTGGAAATATAGGGCCAAATGTTGATATTTGGGGAACATTAACAATCTGAGCCACACAACATTAAAGAATATTTGTAAAAGGAAAATGTCATTATCAGGTGGCAGACTTGGGGGAAGCTTTATGGCAGAAATGGGGCTTAAACTGAACTTAAAACAAGGTTAGAATTTAGATAATGAGAGAAAGAAGAGATTCCAGTCATTTCTTGATCTAAAATATAATTAAACTCTGGCTTCATTCAAGATTATTTTTTAGTTTCTATATAACTTTGGATTCATAATTTTACTTCTGCTGTTTGATATTTTTAAAAATTTAGTGTATAATGAAAATTCATTTATTTAGTTTAGTTTAGAATTCTCATTAAAAACTCAGCAGGGGTTTATGATTACTAATCAAAGACTGTTAGAACAGTTTAGGCAACATTAATGCCTAGAAGTTTGGAAAAAATGTCATTTTGTGGAAGACCAGTTACGTTAGTAATGAAAAGGACTGGATCTTCTAGTCCAGTGGTACATTTTGCTATATATACTTTTTCACCATAGAGAAAACATGTCTGTCTCCTTGTGCAGTCTCGACTCTCTACTTCCACTGATTAAGCTAATTAAGCTTTGGCTAGCCCAACTAGACCATTTTCCAAATGGTAACAAATAATGACTCATCTTGAATTGTGCTTTCAAATTTGCAGAGCAATTTCATATTCACACTTTCTTTGATTCTTATTGTGGATTGGGCAGATATCATTAAATCTCATCTTACAGATGGACTACATTGAGGTTAATTGACTTTGACTAGTATCGGAAACAGGACTGAAATCTATATTTTGGGATCCAAGTACAGGGTCTTTTTCCATATCATGTACCTACCACTTTCATTATCTTATGATGTTGATAAAATCAAACTGTATCCTGGTTCAAATTATTTTTGAAGCTCCACAAGGAAACTGACTTCTCTAGGGTCAAATATTACACTCAAATAAATGAATCTTTGAATGCTGACCACATTTGAAAAATATAATCAAACAGCTAATTGATAGAAGGAAATAACAACAGATTAAAATTCTTAAATTAGGTTGTTATTTCCTCTTATCCTAGAGTTTCTGAGAACAGTTTATATAACTTATATTGTACCTGAACTGTAAATCTCATGACTACATCTGCTTGCTTATATATGGCATCATTTATTCATTATATACTGATCACTTATAAAATGTTAAGCATTGCAGTAGACATTAGAGATCCAGTGGGGAATAATACATAGTTTGTACCCTTACGGAGAAATTATTAGGAATTGCAGTAATTGCCAAGATGGGGTTCATACAAGAGTGGTGAGAGAATATGGTGGCGAAGGGATCCCACAGAATCCACCAGGTGTAAGAACCTTTCCTTGAAAGTGCCCTGAAAGGTGGGCAGGATTTAGGTATGCAACAGGGCTGCCCCTGGATTGCAGCATCATGAGGAAGGTGCTATGTTGATTCTTCCTGGAACCCAGAGAAATATGTAAACTGTTAAACAGTTCAATTCTGATAAGTCTGCAATTGTATTTGTCATGTAGATATAGGGCGATTAAGAGAAAGAACCAAATGCTTTTTATAAGGAAAAGAGTCTCAGAGCAGTAGTTCTGAAGTTCTAGTGTGAAATTCTGAAAATTCTGAAATTCAAAATCACCTGAAGTCTTTATTATAGCAGATTGCTTGACCCTAACCTTAGAGTTTTTTTTTTTTTTTTTTTTTTTTTGATTCAGTAAGTCTGGGCTTAGTCCTCAGAATTTGCATTTCTGACAGGTCCCCAGATGATGCTGATGCTGCAGGTCCAAGCACCACACTCAAGCAGTCATGGACAAAGGGTTAGGATTTGTGTGTTAGTGACTTTCAGCTTTACCTTTGCCATTTGCCCTTAGCATACATTCTGAAGGCAATTAGTATTTATTACAAAGGTGCTTCACATGGTACTGAAGGAATAAGTCAATGAATCTAATTAATTATTCTCCATTGGCTACAGCATTTATGTGGATTTATGATTATTTCAGATTTAGGATGAATACATAAGCTATAAACTATGAAAATGACTTTTTTTGAAAAACTGCAACTGGAAGAATTTACTAGATTTGCTGGCTTTGTATCTTGACTATATTTTTAGGGCAACTGATTGAAAAAAAAATCATTTAAAAAAAGGGAAGAGCTCACTTGGTTATTTATAACCTGACAGGTTAAAACTCGCACAACAACTGAATGGGAAATTGTGACTCTTAAAACCTATACAGGCAGTTTCTAAAAACTCAATGAGCTAATTTATAGGAAATTCTACTAAGAAATCTGTAATTCTGGACAAGAACTCTTTTAGTCGAGAGATCTTCCTAAAAGGGTTAACACATTAAATTATCTACCCCCCCGCCAAAAAAAATTATATTAAAGGGAAGGTGCATTTTCATGATTATAACTTGCAGAAACTCCTTCCCTAGGTGTTTCCTGGCAACAACTGGAAGCAGATGGAGGGAGGGAAAATAAAAAGTCTTGGCCTTTACCCAGACTCTGATGCCTTTAGCACCTTCTCCCCAGGTTCACTTGTTTAAAGGGCCTAATTGGGCTGGGAGGTGTAGAAAGAGCGAGCCATCATCCCACTCGATTCAAAGGTAGAGTTGTAGTTCCCAGAGGTTGGCTGGTTGTGCTGGGGAGGGAATATCTGTGATTCTAAGGTTCTAATCCATTTAACTGAGCAAAGTCTTATGGATGGGAATGAGTTCAATTTGGGGGATTGTTTTATTTTATTTATTTATTTAAAGATTTTATTTATTTATTTGACAGAGAGAGACACAGCGAGAGAGGGAACACAAGCAGGGGGAATGGGAGAGGGAGAAGCAGGCCTCCCGCGGAGGAGGGAGCCCGATGCGGGGCTCGATTCCAGGACCCTGGGACCATGACCTGAGCCGAAGGCAGACGCTTAACAACTGAGCCACCCAGGCACCCCTGGGGGATTGTTTTAAACATCTGCGGGCAAGTCTAGAAAGTTGTTGAAATGTAGAAAATCCTAAATCAGAACAAGGATAGGGACACCAAAGAGATAAGCCAAATAAGGGAGGGAAGAAAAAGTTCCTGGGTCTTTCACCATTGGCCAGAGAGTATATAAGCATGATCTCATTTAATCCCACCAGCAATCTTGTGAGATCGATGTTAGTATCCCCACTTTACACAGGACAGTACTGACACCCTTGAGTCTCAACAGAGCAATAAAGGAACAGGCTGGGATGAGACTCCAGGTCATTTGACCCCAAAGCCTAGCCTTATTTCACCATACCAACCTAACTTTTCAGGTAAAGGCAGGCATCACAATTGTCTGGCTCAAAGAAGATGATTTCAGAGAGAATGTGGATAGCTAAAATACTCAAAGAAATTTGAGGAGTTTTCATGATAGCCAGGATCTATGATTTAAACCAGAAAAATAATTAAACTATTTCTACCAAGACCCTTAGTTTGCTGGCCTCTTAGAAACTTGCCTTCAGTTATTTCCTCTGTTTCAAACTTATATTTTGTAGTAATATCCTGGATTTATTTATTACCATAAAGGCCTGAACTTAAGTGATCAATTCCCCTTCAGTTCCTCATTTTCTAAAACATACTCGAAACTGAGTCTTGTTGTCAGCCTCCAATGGCCTGCCATACTCTGACTTGGCACCTTTCCCCCCTAAAGGTTGCCTTTTAGCATTGCTCTTTTGGGATTCCTCCTGACTTTCCAACAAAATATCATTACTAGCTCATGTCTAAAGTCTAGTGCAGAGTGACAAGACCATCTAAGGTGGCCATTTCTTAGGGCAAAATTATGAACAATATACTAACAGAGCAACATGAGCCTTTCCTAATTAACTGCTTCCTGCTCTTACCCTTTTCTGCCTTGGACTCTATTTAAATATAATTTTTTTTTTTTTTTTTTTTTTTTTTGCCCCACATTCCATATTGACTTGCATCCCAGAGCCACTGTACCTTATGGAATAAAAAATATCTTTGACATTTTTCCAAGGCAGCATCTCTCTTCAACAGTTAACCTTCTAATTCAGGAGGACTCTTATTACTCCAGTTTCCGTATCACTAGTTTTAAAAAACATTTTTAAAAGAATGTCACCATAATATAGAGCATGCAGCTTTGTGCATAAGCATGTAAATCATTTTTGTAAATAGCTATTTACTAAGGATGAGCGGCAATTTGTGCTGGGTGGGAGGTAAAGAATGAGATCTCATCATTTAGTGGTGAGATACACATACTTCTCAATTTTCTGTGCTAATGGGGACAATGATAACAAGGGTAATGGAGTCCATAAGAAATCCATGGTGGAATTTAAATCAGTCCTTTTTGCCGCTTCTAGGTAGTGATGGAAAACATTTTGCTAGAGTGAAATTTTAGATTGTTTATAGATTTCAATTACTATGCTATTCCAGTTCCTATTTTTTCCTCAACAGCTAAAAGTTGGATACATAAACAGATTAAGGGCCTTGTTGCATTTTGAAAATAAAGGTACTTTAATCAGACTGTCTATGAATATATAATACCCAAACAATGACCTGTTTTTTTCCCTCTGTGGAATTGAATAAATGTTGGCATTTGGCAAACAAAGCAAATCAAACACTTTTACTAAAATTAGCAGGGCATTTACTAGAGAAAATTCTGTGATGTTATCCAGAAATGAAATGGATTGAATTTGTTACGACTTTCCTTAAACTCCTATAAAGAATTATAGCTGCAGGTGGTAGGTATTCACCGGTAGTTGGCTCTTTTCCTATTTATGTCAAGAATTTCAAATGGAAGACTCAACATCCTCCAGATAAAACCACTCCATGCTGCTAATTTTTGCTTTTCATATACAAAAGTATTACTTTATTGGATAGCAAAAGTGTTTTAAAATATTACTATGAAAATGTTATAGAAATTAACAATTTAAAATAAGAACAATAAAATAAAAACCAAGACACAAATGAACCTTGTCCCCTAATATTACATCTGCCTTCTGTTCCATTCATAGGTGATTAAAACTTTACATGTATTTATTTTGGTTAGAAGACCTTTGCCTCCTGAGTCCAGAGGTTCAGAGTTTCACTCATATAACCTGGGCAGAAGGTAGCCTCAAACAACTTTAAATTTCAGAGACCTTAATAAATCTCTTGAAAAATCCCATGTGTTCAAAAGGCTCTTGTGTGAGTTCCAGTCTGTTCCCTTTGGCAGCAGATCTGTAATTAGGAGCTTCCCCACACATGAGCTAACACCTTTCTGGAGAACTGTCTTCTGCTAATTCCAGCAAGATTTCTAATTTACTACATATTTTTGCCAACCACATCAATAAATTTTCTTCCTCTTCCAAGTCAGAACAGAAAGATGGAGAAAAACAATACAGCCTCCTATCTCTTTTGAGCAGACCAACCCTCTAAGTGTTCTGAATGTTTTTCAACAGAGTTTCTTGAGTGGCAAAGATACCGTATTAGCCTCATTTTGTTCTTTGCTATTTTTCTTTTGGATTTCTCTCACTTTTTTTTTTTCCATGAATGACTTAATTAACACTGAGTCAGGATTCTTTCCTGGAACTAGAACTCCTAGAAGTGTTAAGTATTCACCCAGATTTGTAACTTTTTGTTCAAAGGAACTTTTCTTTAAACTTCATTCTATAAACATGTTCCAATTGCCTACTGGTGTTAGTCAAGCTTACACAGACTCTACCACACAGAGACCAGTTGTACAATATGGTAGCCAGTTGTCTTATTGTAGCTATTGAGCACTTGAAATGTGGCGAGTCTGAATTGAGGCGTGCTGTAAATGTCAATACATACTGGATTTTGGAGATTTGGAATCCCCCAAAATCTCACTAACAACTTTCATATGATTGCCTGTTGAGGTGGTAATAGATATTTTTTAAAGATTTTATTTATTTATTTGAGAGAGAGAGAGCCAGCGAGAGAGAGCACAAGTGTGCATGTGCAAGTGGGGGAGGGGGCAGGGGAAAGGGGAAGGAGAGAGAGAGTTCCAAAAGACCCCATGCTGTGCTTGGAGCCCAACATGGGGCTCTATCTCATGACCCTGAGATCATGACCTGAGCCGAAGTCAAGTCAAACACTTGACCGACTGAGTCATCCAAGTGCCCCGAGATGGTAATATTTTTGATATATTAGGTTAAATAAAATATATTATTAAGATTAATTTCACCTATTGCTTTTGAATTTTTTAAAATATGGCTATTAGAAAATGTAAAATTACATAGGCAGCTTGGGTTTGTGGCTTGTGTTATATTTCTACTACTTGGCATTGATATAGACGGTAGCCCCAACACTGTGAGAGCAAAGATCAGGATGCTTTGACTGGAGCTATTACTCCAGCATAGATAAAAAAATAAAAGTTATCCAGAGGTGGGGGGATCAGATGTGTCTCAGAGGACAAGGAAGAATCACTCAGGTGCGAAAATGGCACAGGTATGTTCAAGAAGGGGAGCAATGAGCAAAAGTCAAGGTTTAAGATGGCTGGAACTTAGGGCATGCAATGAAAGATGATGACTGTAACAAGGATAATTTTAGAACAATCTGTTCATTCAAAAGCGTGTTTCCCTTAAGTAGTATGTTCATATCACAGTTTTTTCTGTTGTAGAAAAAGAACTAATGATACCAAAGAGGAAGCTCACCTTTACCCTACGCAGTTTTGAGAATTTTGGGGAGGAAAAACCCAGAAATAAGGGAGCTCAGGCTCACAGAGCCCCACTTTCCTTCACTTATACAGGTGCTTAATATACTTCCAGGAGTATGAGAGAAGCGAAGACTCTTGGGGGCTGGAGGGGCCCAATGGCATGCTGCCTCAACATGGGAACCCCTCCCCCCCCAGCTCTCTAGCATCTCAGGAAGGCAACAGGCTGGTGTTCTGGAAGGGGAACAGTGAGACATTAGCTGAAACACATGGAAGAGAATATATTTAGTGGGACTAAAATTTGGAAAGAAGAGTACATTTATGGAGCATAAATTGCATATTTATTGTACTAAGTGGATTTTGATTTCCTCAGTATTGTGTTAAATCAGACAAAATTCCTTTTACTATTTGCCTTTATACAATGTAGGGTGGGGGAGGAGGAAGGGCTATGGAAAGGAGGAAGGTTATTTCTCTGTCTTCTAAATATGTCTATGTTTTTAGTTTCTGTCACCTCAAAATTTGAAGTAACAAAGGAAAATGTTACCAGGAAATGGGGGGACGAGGATGTGAAGAGGAGTCCAGTGGGTACGTCCTGGGGAACTTTCCATTTCTCAGCAGTTTGAATGGTTCTTCCCAGGATCACGCACCTGGTGGCAGACGTGCTCTTGTTATTTGGAGTATCTGTGAGGGATGTTCTCCTATTGGGCAGCTCTTCCTTTGATTCAGAAAGCTATC
Source organism: Zalophus californianus (assembly GCF_009762305.2). Lineage (NCBI taxonomy): Eukaryota > Metazoa > Chordata > Mammalia > Carnivora > Otariidae > Zalophus > Zalophus californianus. The sequence goes on from NC_045599.1 coordinate 129,758,910, forward strand.
TTTCTGTCCTTCCAGTAATTCCTCTTCACTTTAGTTAATTCAGATTGGCTTATGGTTAGTTGTAACCAAAAAGGTCCTGGCTAGTGCTTGGAGTACTTAATAACCCAAACAAATACATTTTCAAGTATTTTAGAAGTATTTATATATAAGCAATGCAGTTGACAGATGCATGGTAGTCAACAATGCTTTAGATATTGCTATTATATAGGAAATGTTATTCATGCATTATCCCCAAACTTCACCCAGGGAACATATTAGTAATCTAGATCAAGTTACTAAATAAATATGAACGCCATAAGACAATTTAGTCTTATTATCCAAACTTTATACCCCTAGACTGCCAATGAAATTGGATGATAAGGATCAGTGAGATTTTATTTAGCTGTGTCCTCTTCTCTACTGTCTTTATTATATAAAGCAACATCTCAACTTCAGTGGTTTCTGCTTCTTTCCTTCTTCTTTGTCCCTCTCTATGCAAAAGGCAGGGATGGAGATTGAGGGGTCATGTATGGATGTCTCTGATTAAAAAGGTTTTGAAAAGAAATCTCAGATGTGGTCCAATTTAGATGATCACTTGCACATCGCCTCTGGAAACTTGTCTCTAGCTTAATGTGTAAGAATTCTAAGCTTGGGCAGTGCTAAGGATGTAAGTATTTTAAAACAGTTTTGTTTTTTACGTAATTTTCAGCTCAAGGATCTACAGCAGCTTTCTCTTTTATTTAGTGCTACCCTTCACTTAGTCATTCAAAAAACTATGCTACAGACTGTTGTGTTTTCATTTGCATTTGTCTCCATAGATTTTTTGTTTTCTTCTTTAATTTCTTCATTTGGCTCAATATTCACAAATCAGTCAACATGATATACCGCATTAAGAAAATGAAGGATAAAAATCACATGAACATCTCAATAGATGCCGAAAAAACATTTGACAAAATTCAACATCTGTTCATGATAGAAATTTTTAACAAAGTGGGTATAGAGGGAACATACCTCAACATAAAAAAGGCTGTATATGAAAAATCCACAGCTAACATCACACTCCATGGTGAAAAACAGAGATTTTTCTTTTAAGATCAGGAAAAAGACAAGGATATCCACTCTTGCTGCTTTTGTTCAACATAGTACTGGAGTCCTAGCCACAGCAATCAGACATGAAAAGGAAATAAAAGGATCCATATTGGTAAGAAAGAGGTAAAATTGTCACTATTTGTGGATGACATGATACTATACGTAGAAAACTCTAAGGACTCCACCAAAAAACCATTAGAGGTAATAAATGAATTTGGTAAGGTTGCAGGATACAAAATTAATACAGAAATCAATTGTATTTCTATACCCTAATAACAAAGTAGCAGAAAGAGAAATTAAGAGAACAATTCCATTTACAATTGAACCAGAAAGGATAAGATAATAAGGTACCTAGGAATAAATTTAACCTAGGTGGTAAAAGACCTGTACTCTTCAAAACCCTTGATGAAAGAAATGGAATAAAACACTAACAAGTGGAAAAATATTCCGTGCTCATGGACTGAAAGATTAATGTTGTTGAAATGTCCATCCTACCCAAAGCAGTCTACAGATTCAGTATAATCCCTATCAAAATACCAACAGCATTTTCACAGAACTAGAACACATAATACTGAAATTTGTATGGAACCACAAAATACCCCACACAGCTAACACAGTGTTGAGAAAGAAGAACAAAGCTGGAGGTATCACAATTCCATATTTCAAAATATTCTACAAAGCTGTAGTTAATCAAAAGAGTATAGTACTGGCACAAAAAGACACATATATCAGTGGAACAGGATAGAGTCCAGAATAAAACCTACATTTATGGTCAATTAATCTTTGACAAAGGAGGCAAGAATATAGCATGGGGAAAAAGTCTCTTCAATAAATGGTGCTGGGAAAACTGAACAACATGCAAAAGAATGAAACTGGACCACTTTCTTACACCATACACAAAAATAAACTCAAAATGGATTAAAGATCTAGATGTGAGACCTGAAACCGTAAGACTCCTAGAACAAAACTAGAAGAGAACATAGGCGATGATTTTTTTTTGACTTCAGCCATATACTTTTTCTAAATATGTTTCTTATGACAAGGGAAACAAAAGCAAAATAAACTCTGGGACTACACCAAAATAAAAATATTTTGCATAGCAAAGGAAACCATCAACAAGGTGAAAAGGCAACCTGCTGAACTGGATATTTGACAATGAGATATCTGGTAAGGAGTGAATGTCCAAAATATATAAAGAACTTACACAACTCAACATCAAAAAACCCCAAGTAATCTGATTAAAAATGGGCAAGCACCTGAACAGATATTTTTCCAGAGAAGACATACATGGCCAACAGGCACATGAAAAGATACTCAACACCACTAACCATCAGGGAAATGCAAATCAAAACCACAATGAGATATCACCTTATATCTTTCAATATGACTAGAATCAAAAAGACAAGAAATAACAAGTATTGACAAGGATGTGGAGAAAAAGGGACCTTCATGCACTGTTGGTGGGAATGTAAATTGGTGCAGTCACTGTGGAAAACAATATGGAAATTCCACAGAAAATTAAAAATAGAAATAATATATGATCCAGGAATTCCAGTACTGGGTATTTACCCAAAGAAAATGAAAACACTGATTTGAAGATATGTGCAGCTCCATGTTTATTACAGCACTATTTATGATAGTTATAATAATTGCAATACAAATTTACAATTACAAATTTATAGTAATTATTTACAATGCATGGAAACACCCCAAGTGTCCGTTGATCAATGAAAGGGTAAAGAAGTTATGATATATACACAATAGAATATTACTCAGCCACAAAAATGTACGAGATCTTGCCATTTTCAACAGCTTGGATGGACCTAGAGGGAATTATGCTAAGTTAAATAAATTAGAGAAAGGCAAATACCATATGATTTTACTTACATGTGGAATCTAAAAAGAAAAAACAAAACAAATGAATTAACAAATATACAAAAAGCAGAATCATACCCCTAAATACAGAGAACAAACTGATGGTTGCCAGAGGAGAGGGGGGTAGAGGATGGGCAAAGTGAAGGGGTGGTGGACACAATAGGCTTCCAGTTATGGAATGCATAAGTCACAGGAATAAAAGATACAATAGGGAATATAACCAGTGGTATTGTAATAGCATTGTATGGTGACAGATGGTAGCTACACATGTGGTGAGGATAGCATAATATATAAACTTGTTGAATCACTATATTATACACCTGAAACTACTATAACATTGTATATTGACTATACTTCAATTAAAAAAAACAGAAACTATGCTACAGATATAGGCATGTCTACCAAGGGACATGTGGGAATAGATGTTGGATGCAACTAAACAGTCTGTTGTTGGAACTGTCAACGTCTCTCAGTCCTTCCTTCATATGTCGTGTCTTCCATGCTCCTCCACCTCATGTGCATTATTCTGCTGGGATAATCCAGGGCTTATTTTTCCACCGTTCCTTTCAATTGGTACTATCAATTCATCAGTTCTTGACTTTCAAAAAGGATAATTTTATACATTTTAATTTCTAGATAGCTAGGCTATTTATGAGGATAACATTGGTTTTAGAAAGATCACTCTGTCCCTTGTTGCTAAATAGCTATTATGATATACTGTTTGGGCCCCCAAATTACTAAAATTGCCCCCAGAAAGTTCTCGATTTTATATTTGTGCTTTTCGAAGTGTCCATGTGACACTGATTCAAGTGATTGAAAATACTGCTGGAAAATTAAGGGCCATAACAAACTCTTATGATCAAAATGTCCCAGCATCTTCAGGGATTTAACTGAATAACTAAACATACAGCAAAGTGTTATTTTTAAGCAGTGCATCCTAAAGAACTACACCTTTTTAATAGCGCTGGTCTTGGGAACTATGTTTCCAAGTCAATAAAACATCTTAGTGTTCACAGCTAGTTTGTTTCGCTGTAGTTTTTTGTCAAAATATTTAGAAATAACAAAATTCATTTTTATAATAGCTTAATTTAGAAATATTGGCTCTTTACCCCTTCTTATCTCTACTCTTTTGAAAGATAAAGGATTGTCTTAAAACTGCTGGCTACACTCATGGCAAGATATTACAGTTAAATTAATGCCTATCATTAAAAGTTTGCCAAGTAACAATCAAAGGTAAATGAGATTTTCCAAGAAATTGAGTAAACAAAGTTATGATCTTCAATTATCTTTAAAAGCTTTGATGTAAACATCAGTTGACTAAGAAGGAAAATGAATAGACAAGTTCTGATCACATGTCAATTATACCATCAATATACTAAATATTGCAAAAGTGGTACATGGCATAAAAATGAAGAAATTTGGTGTGCTTTTGAGTTAAAATTGATATGAAAAGTTTTATATTTGTGTTAGGAAATGGAACTAATCTACCTTCTACCCCAACTAAAATAGGAGATATAGAAAGGGTAAATGTGACTTGTAGTCCACTGGCTAAAAAAGAAACAGCCAATTCATTGAAAATTTATGTCAACCTGATTATTTACCATGTAATACCAAATGGTGGACTGGTTACTATAATTTCTACTCTTTAACACGCTGCGGGAATAGCCTGAAGACCTATTCATCCATTTAGATTTTTAAATTAACAGAGGCAGGGACGCTTGGGTGGTTTAGTTAGTTAAGCCTCTGACTTTGGCTCAGGTCATGATCTCAGGGTCCTGGGATCGAGCCCCACGTCTGGCTCCCCGCTGAGTGGGGAGTCTGCTTGTCCCCCTCTCTTTGCCCCTCCTCCTGCTCTCTCTTAAATAAATACTTTTTTTTAAAGATTTTCTTTATTGAGAGAGAATGAGAGAGAGAGAGAGAGCACATGAGAGGGGGGAGGGCCACAGGGAGAAGCAGACTCCCCACCAAACAGGAAGCCCAATGCTGGACCCGATCCTGGGACTTCAGGATCATGACCTGGGCCAAAGGCAGTTGCCCAACCAACTGAGCCGCCCAGGTACCCCAAATAAATAAAATATTAAAAAAAATAAATTAACAGAGGCATAGTATCTTAACTCTACAAGAATAGAAAAATTGTGTTACAACAAAAAGCCCAAGGTAGTGGGAAGGCTGTTCAACTTAGAATGTTGCTCCCATTTCTTTTCTAAAACTCTGAAGACAATGCATGAGGAACTTTCTAATAAAATCTCCAAAACGACTTTGTTGCTGTATTTAATGGCACTGATGTTCATTCATTCAATCAATAAACTTAAATACAGTGCCTGGTATGCACATACTGCTTTAGACAGTTGGGAGTGGTGTAAAAATGAGTAAGATATGGTGCCTCCTTTCAAGAAGTTAGCACATAATAGAACTGTAGAACCTAGTCCAGTGTTTGGGATTCAGTAAATACTTGTCCAACAAAATTTGTGCAATAAAAGAGAGCTGCCCAAAATATTGTGGACAAACTGCATGGAAGATTTGGGTAAGGGTTTAAAGAGTCGATCTTGAAGGATGAGTGTAAGTTTGCCAAGATTTTAAGGAAATAGGGTGTTTTAGAAACAAGAACAGACTTGCCGTGATACAAACTTACACAATGTTTGTGCGCTTGGAGAAGGAATGGAGATGAATTTATGATGTTGAACTTAGACTGTGAGTGGGAGCAATCATAGATGATGCTGGTAAATATGGTATATCTAGATTGGGTGAGTCCTGTTTGGCTCTGTTTAAAGGAGCTTAGGAACTAGTCTTTGGAATGTGGAAATCCAGAGTGGGCTTTAAAAATGAGAATCATAGAAGCAGATTTGTGAAACTTCAGAAGCAGTATGGATATAGACTGGAAGGGGAAGATTGGTGTCAGGAAGAAAGAGAATTTTTCAGGAGATTAGGAGGAATATACTAAAGCAGTGACATGGTAAATTGGGGACAGAAATGGGCAGTTTTGAGTGTCATGACTTGGTGGCTGATTATATATATATACATATATATTATATATATATATTATATATATATATATATGGGGTGTGGGAGAGGTGACTTCAATACACCCCTGTAGTTTTTCTAGGCATACATTCTTGAGCATAACTACATAAAATAAATTGGATTAAATGGAAACTGTATTATAATTCAACCTCATATTTGCTGTTGTTAAAAAATCAATTTGACAGGGCACTTTCAACTAAGGACTGATGAGTCATAAATCATCAAGCAATAACCTTAGGACCTTGGTGAATTTCTCACCATTCTTTAGCACCTGCCAGCATTCTAGGCTAACATCAAAAGCTTTTTAAAGTTAAAGAAGAAGCAGTGCTTTGTATGCTGTAAACGTTACATAAGTGCAGGAGTACCTCACACAGTAGTTGTAATGAAATCACGTTTTCTCTTCTATGTGGGTTAGTTAGCTTCTCCCTCTATAATTTAGCACATAGTAGGGGTTCAAAAAATATTTGTTGAATTTGCATATTGACTATATCTTTGACAATAGCAGAAGCTCTTTTAAATGATATCTTATTAACTAATCTACTGGTTAAATAACAATTCCTTCTTAAAGCATGCTGACTGCTGACCAAAGCACTCTGAGTGCCTTGGCTAAGACTACTCTCTAGTCCACTTGCTCACATGGAATCCTTATAAAAAACTAGTTGGGCTTGGTCCTAAACCTGATAATGTCATTTGAACTGGTTGTAATGGGTTTGAAATTTAATTACATCGTATTAATAAAATATAAATGTAAAATGTAAGGGAGATGATTTCTTTGAAAATCATGTCAAATGCTTTTGAAAGACTCAGTGGATGTGAGTTGCTAAAAATTACTATCCAAATAGATGTGAATAAAACATGTAAAATAAATAGTAAAATCTAGAATATTTACTTCAAAATCTGTACTTTGTTAGTGTTTTTATGTTTTTGGTCTGCTTTAAAGAAACCTAAACCAGACAGAAATCATAGATGATGCATTATGGATGAATTTGTTGATGAAAGACAACATGGAAATCCAATCAGTAGTCTTATACACATGAAAAATTGCCTTGGCCTTACATCATAGCAAAGAAATGTACCTTTTTTTGGATTAAATAAAATGTTTATGGAAAAAATATGCATTATTTAGAAAATTTCTGATTTAACTATTTTATTTTTGAACAATCCATAAGCTGATCATTTCAATGTCTTGGACAAGCGATCCATTGAAAGCAACACATATTAAGGAAGTGTACATTAGCAATTAAACAGAGGCATGGACATTCCTTAATAAGTGTTCAAGCACACCTCTGGATTCTAGCCTTTACCATCCTGGCCCTGGATAGAGACATTAACTTCCTCATAAGATTGTTTAATTGCATGTATACAGCTCTGTTCACATAATAAACCATTCCTATCAGAGAAAGGAAACATTTTGTGTCTATCTCGGAATAATATCCAACAGCAGTAATTTAGAAACATAGTTATCACCTAGGTTCACACCATTGTTTAGTAACTGTTATGCCTTGGTGAACAGCTACATTCCATTGGATACTAGAATATTTTTCATTTTGTTTTGAGAAGTGGTCAGAACCAGAAATACGTATTTTTGTGGGACTGATTTGACCTTTAAATGGGAGGTTGCTTGCCAGGAAAAGACTCCTTGGACATGTGGGAATCCTCTCTGGAGTATGAGCTTGTGGAAAATTCTTTTCAAAGGTGTGGCAGATAGACCTTGGAAATGCCCTATATAATCCCCTCCCCTTGAGTGTGAGCAGGACCTGTGACTCGCTTCTAACCAACAGAATATGGCAAAGGTGAGGAGATGTTACTCCTTTAATTGGGTTTGTCTATCTGTCTTCTGTCTCTATCTATCCATCTATCCACATACACATAGTTGTGTCTTGTTGGCATGCACTGGAGAGACTCTACTGATGAACTTGAAGAAACAAGCTGCTATAATAGGAACTGCCTAAGGAGAGGGTCTGCTATAGTCTGAATGTTGAAATCCTAACCCCCATGATGATGGTATTCAGAGGTGGAGCCTTTAGGAATGATTAGATAGGATTAGTGCCCTTATAAAAGAGACCCCAGAGAGATCCCCTTGTCTCTTCTACCAGGTGAGGGCATAGGAAAAAGATGGTGGCCATGTATGAACCAGGAAGCTGGCTCTCACCAGACACTGAATCTGCTGGCACCTTGATCTTGGACTTCCCAACCTCCAGAAATGTGAGTAATACATTTCTATTGTTTATAAGCCACCCAGTCTGATATTTTGTTATAGCAGCCCAAACAGACCGAGACAGGGTCACATAGCCGTAAAACCTGATCTCTAAAAGCTGAAGGATGCAAATTATGTTATTTTGAATTTTCCGAGGTTCTATCCTTCCAAAATATTTTTTTAATGTGTTATCCAGATTTTCTCTCTATTTATCTATAAAAAGATATTTCTGAGTGTCTTCTGTTTCTTAGTTGTCTGGTAGGTTTTTTTTTACCCTCATTTCTTACTATTGATACACACACACACACACACACACACAGACACATACATATTTCTTTAAGGAATAAAAAAGGAATCAAATTTTTAGGCAAATAAAAATGTGTGTTCTCACTGGATTTATTATGTTGAGAGAGAAAGCTTTGTAGATATTTTAGAAAAAGAGATGACATCACTATCGTGAATGACCATGTTCTATTGGTTCCTTTAGAAATATAAAATATATCCAGTATCCTTCTGCTCACATTACTCTCTCCCCGTTATCTTTTGCTCCTTACATTTTTTCCCTTCATTCCTAGTCTACCATATTCCATTTCATCACCCAGAGTTGGCAGATCCATCCTATACAAGTTATATAAAGGATATTTTCTTACGAAATACAGTCTGTTACATAGTGAAAGTTCTTGATTGCTCATACCAGCATATGTGTTTTCCATCTCTTCAGATAGTTTCAGAATCTTTGGAGATGGAGGAAAGCAAAGGAAGACCACTTTTATTTAAGGATTCTATTCATTACAATATTACAGTCAATTTTGAGTCTTTCTATAGAGTTACCACTGATCTTGGGGCAAATCTTCAAATAAATAGATACTGTCTTACCCTTAATGCCTGTAATGCTTCCCAAACGTACAACCTGAGTTTGTGGCATTATCTTATGTTTTTACTTTTGCTCTGGAATGACAACCTAATACTGGTTATTAATTTGATTCCGAATGAATCATACTCTTATGTATGTGGATTTGCCCATATAGCTTTCTTTAATATTAATGGGAGTGTAAAAGATTGACTCTGTGTCTTGAGCTGGAAGGTTTTCACTTTCCAGCTGCCTTGGAAAGAGCCAAGGAGAGCCCTATGTCATTGTCATGCCAATCAAAAGTAAAATGTTTTTTTACTTAATGATGAGAAATAATTTCCAGCTCTACCCACCTGGAGGGGAGTGAAAAGTGGCTGATTCACTTTCACTCATCAAGTTCTTTGTCAGTAATACAAACAGATCCTTTAAATAACCACAATAACAGAAAAGTAGGGTAATGTTTTGATTTCTGTGTTGAGAACCCATGAAAAATTATCTCTTGGGCCAAGCAAAAGCAGTGAATAAGGAGATTTAAAACAAGATACAGCGGGAGATTCTTCTGTCTGTGTAAATAAAGAGCAAGTGTCATAGAAGACATACATTAATCAAGCAATTAACCTTTAAATAGTGTTATTTATTTTGGAAAGCAATTTTGCCACCCCAAGAATTATGGAGAGATTTAAGAAATATGTTAACTCTTTAATGGTTTAAAGAGTTCTTGTCATCTAAATGGCTGACAGATTGCTATGTAACTAGAGCCAAGGAACTGATGTGCAGGAATAGGCTGTCAGTCAAGCAGGTGTCATCTTTACAAAAGTCCGGAACACGTCTTTTTTATTATTGAAGAACATTGTCATGTTGGCAGATTCAGGGACAGGGTATGAAATAAAAAATATTCATGCAAGTAGAAGTATCTCATTCCCCAGATCTGCTTAATGCTTTTCCTCCTGAGGCTGAAGGCCTTCTAGATCATTTCTGGTCATTAGACTCAATTAAAAATTAGAAACATAAAATTGATCTTCACCCACCTCTAAATGCATCCACATTAGGTGGTACATGGATGTTAAACTTGTTAATAATTCAAGACTTGCATAGACATATTTCCTTGAAACTTAACAGTTTGGAGAAAAAGAACATATCCAGGTTACCCCAGAGGAGAAAACAAATTACCTTTTGCCTTTCTGACATCTTATTCTCCTTCAGTGCACCTGGCCAATCTCCACCTGACAGTGCTCTCAATCACCCAGATGGAAAGGGAGTTTAGGTGGCCCCTCTAAAAACTGATGAGGTTCAGCCTCACCACTGTCTAATAGAATGTGCGCTACAGTGGAACAGTCTACATTATATGCATCTGTCTTTCAGGGACCAATAGGCTGCATATATTCTTGTTTTGCACCATAGAGCAAAGAAATATTTTCCTGACTGTTTCCACATTTACTTACCCATGATATTATCAGTAGATTGCTTTTATCATTATGTCTAGTTTCATGAATAATACTTTAGTGTTGTAGCTTGCTTAATACAGCAGTTAAGTAAGATTTTTTATCTTCTAATATATGTGGACCAGAAATAACACTTCTTTTAATGATGTGAGTATTTATTTTGATTCCAAAATAGTCAGTGTTTTAAAATCAAGATAATATGGGAGAGTAATATGATGGATGCTGCTATGTGTGTGCACAAAATGGTAAATCAGTTAGCTCATTTTTCTGCATAAAATCCTTGCAATTGATTATTAAAACTTATTTAGAACTGTTGATTCAAATTCATCAAGAGGGGGAATAGAATATTTGAAACTGTGAAAATATCTTGAGTTCTATTCCTGCCCACTGACCAGAGAGCTGAGTAATGCAAAATTTGAAGTGATTCAGTTACTAAACAGAAGACTCTAGAGAATAAGTATAAGAGTTTTCATTTACAGCACCGTTCTTGTGCATGTTAAGAAGGATCACAAAGTTAAGAGTCTATTTCTATTTGAATAATTTCAGTACATTACCAGAGCTAATTTTCTGTAATGTCCCTAAGACGGTAAGCAGAAACTTTGTACTCCTTAGTCTCTTGTGATCAGAAACTTCCAAATCAGACTTGCAAATCGCCTTCTCATCACATCACTGGAGCTGCCAGATAAGAAAGTCTTGTAAGAAAGGGAACAACCAGAGTGCATTCATTAGTGTCATTGTACTCTAATTGAAGAAGTGACTTCTTTTGTATCCTAAGATGGAGAATCAGTAAGCTTGTGACTGGGCTCCCTATATGTAACTCCTGCCTGAATGGTAGAACAGTAATTGCACATTCAAGAATACCTATGATGACAGAAAATACTATAAAATATGGAATCTACTCTTTGAAGTTTACTTTAAGATGGTGATTGCACTTGAGATACAATTTATTGCCTGTCGCTTTAAAAATTATTGCGAAGAGCCTCCCAAAAGGGCATTTTCTATCATTCAGCTTACTGTTTTGCATGTAGCATCTTTACTTGTGAAGATATAAGTCATTCATATGTTTCTTTGTGGATTTTAAATACACATGCCAAATCCATATTGGTCTCTATAGAAAGAGCTCTTCTGGTATCATGCTTGTTCCTGTGGTCGCAATTACACTCCCTCACCTTTGCAGATAGAAGGATGTGCTGATTCTGGAGCTTCATCAAGGTTAAAATAAGCAATAATTGCCTCAAGCCAGGGATGCGTTTTGTGGGAGAATGAAGGCAGATCCCAAAGGTGTACGTTTATCAGATCTGTAAACTGTTTTATTACACTATAGCTTAAAATTTGGAAGTTAGGCCATTCTATTATTTTATATTTTTATGTTTTGGAGCTTCAATTTTGTTATCTGGAAAATGGGATTAATAGTTTCTACATGGCATTAGTGTCATAAAGATAGAATGGGATGGTGGATCTAAAAACATTTTGTAAACTTCATAAAGGGCAGTAGAAGTGGAAGTTATTTTTATAAGACTTTCTTTTCCATCTCTCCTGCTGCTTAGTAATGGAGTAGGTTATCTTGCTGTCTACTAAGCTCCCTATAAACGGGGAAATTAAATCAGAAATTGTCAGACACACTGTATAGAGACAGATACAGTGGAAGTGATGATTGGCAGGATGATCACATGATACCTACCAACTATAAACCTCTGTGACCCTTTGATTTCATTTACAGTTACATTTAATCGTAGAACATTTTTGGAGGGAGTGATGGGTTTGCCAAATATGTATATCAAGGAGTATATATCAAAGAAGTGTTTTAAAAATTATACAAATGTGGTGAAGATATTTGATTTGTGTACTATTAAGAGATGAATTGTGACAGGTAACTCCTTTAAGGTCACATTTGGCCAATATATCTGTGTCTTTTAGAAATTGTTACTTATTCAGGGAGACCTGACAACTTTGAATCAGTCTACAATCTCAAAAGCAAAATGAAAGTCTATTACCTCATTTTATCATTTTATTTTCTTCATACAGCATTGATTCATTAAAAATGAATATTCAGTGTTTAGGTTAGAATAAATGCTGAAAGCACTAACCCTAATTTTTGCCTTTAGTTTATTTCCCATGGCTTGAACATGTTTGGGTTTATTCAGTGTAAGTTCCCTTTGCCCTATTTTCTCCCATAGTTGGCGATATCCATCAGATAATGACCTGCCAACCTAACCCGACTTACTATGCAGAATAACCAAAGTAGGTGAATACCAGCCTCTAGAAGAATTATATTTCCTCCTTCTCAGTTTAATGTATGTGTGTCATAGGAACTCCCTGCAAAATTGTGCCTAGGGGCTTTAGGATCCAAGTCAAAGCGATTCATAAAATGGATGCATTATAAATCTAGCTGTGGAAGATTGATGTTAAGGCTCCTTAAATGCTTGCTAAGTCCATTCACGAGCAGGGATGGTACAGTTATCTCCTTTTTAGTAGCCTGCCGTTTTATTGCTCTTTAAAGAAATCATTAAAGATATTTGAAGTTGTCAGATTCAGAGAGCTCAAGTTTTGGAGGAATTCCAGGAAGGAAATGCCTTATACAGAAACGCTCTCAAGACGATTTAGATATAACAGAAGTCTCTCCAGTACAATAGACTAATTCAGGGTTTAAAAAAATCACAAATACAATCACATCAGTTTAACTCACTCTTTTATTCATTTATTTATTCATATATAAATATATTATTGTGCCTTATGCGAGTCAAGTATAATGCTGGGTGCCTTGTTCTTAAGAAGGAATAAGGCACACAATAGTGCCTCCTTTCATGAAGCTTATGGTACAATTTATATCCTGTGTGAAAAGATGGTGATGACATACGTGATCTCATGTCATTGGCAGCGCATTAGCATGTTGAAGTTTGATGCATATTAGCACGGTTAAAATGCACCTCCAAAAATGGGGGCTGGCATCTCTGGAAAAAAAAAAATCACCAAAGTTAAGAGCTAAAGCTGGTAGTAAGAGAACTGCAAAATGATAAAATAAATTTATCAGAGAATTCAAGAAGTTCATACATATCCTGACAATGTAGTAGACCAGATTATTGGAGGGAGGAATTAATTAAGATTATTGTTAATGTATTTACTGATAAAAAACCATATTTCATTCCAATACAGTAGAGCGAAACACTGTATTGTCAGAATAACGGGGAATCCAGACCTCAAGGAAACTAGAGGTGTTGATGCTGGTGCCCATCTGCTTTCACTTCCACAATCCCCAGGCCACCCTCTTGCTGTGTCTGTCTCTTTAGGATCCAAGATTGTGCTTGGGCAGACCAGATGGATAATGGGTAGCTTTTAGGTGTTTAAGGGTGGATATATCCTCACCTTTAAATTTTCCTGCTTAAATGTTTCAATCTCACCATTAATCCACTATGCAAACTCTCAAATGCCCCCGGCAAATCACATGGACATATGCTCGTTGAAATAGTCCTAATGAAAAGCCATTGAGCTAGGTTTTGAAGGGAAAGAAAACAGAGATGCATTAGACAGTCCCTTATTCTCGAGATTCCTATATTCTAGCTCTTGAGGTAAGAACGACTTTCAGGTTAACTGCTGTTAAAAGACTGAAATAGCATTTTATGATTATAGATGCTTTTTCACAGGATAGTAGCTGATGAATTGCCAAATGAATTGCCCAGCCAGGCCTTTGGCCCATTTTATTGGGCACAGGAGGATGAATTCTCTCATCCTTGTTGCTCAAGAGAATGCCTCTTCATGAGTTAAGATAGCTAAAATAGCTGAGCTTTCTATACTCACGTTAGGGATTTGGCTTCCAGTGAACACAGCCCAGAGAAGGAAGAGCATGGTAATTGTTTTCTCCATTTCTCCTTTACACGGTGCCTCTTTACAAAGCAGACATGCCTCTTTGGTGGAAGCCACTTTTCGCAGTTTGACAATTCATCACCCGTCTCTGAGTGCCTCTCTCCTTTTTGTTTTTAAGCTCGATGTTCAGATATTTATCTTCATAGAGGTGAACAGAGAGAACATATTTAAATGTGGCATTGATTTGTCCCAACCCAGATGAAAGCCTCTTAAGTCAGTTTCCCTCAATCCTGTTACTACACATTAACTCTGAACAGGATTATATACCAGCCTGCCAGTCAAGATGTTCAGGGGAAAGGGGAGAAAAAAGGAGAGCAAAGAGCCTTTTTGCTCATCATCTGCCATAGGACTAGTGGGATGAAAATGTGTTCTGATCTCACTTTTTTCACACTGGCTACAAGTTATAGTTCCTACTGTATGTGCTGCAGGAAAAGAAAATTGATCGGACACACACACTCCTTCACAATATATCTGAATTTCCAAAAAGTTAGACAGAAACTTAATTTTTATTTATCTGCATATGTAATTCATGGCGTATTTTTAATCAGTAGTTTAAATAAAGAATTTCAGCAGTTGAGCTCTAAAGAAGTGACAGTTCAGATTGGGTTGGTTTGGAGTTAATGAAATAATTAGCGCCATTTCAATGTGGTTAATTTATAGCTGTATATTAAGTGCTCAATTAGTTTAAGAAATTTGAGCTCCCCAAGTGCTGGCTCAAGAAGGGATATGGCTCAGCAGGGGCAAGGTGTGATTGAAATTTAAGTGCTCAGAGTCACTGTAGTCAGCTATCGCCAATCTCCACCCCACCAACAGTGACCCTAGGGAATGGCTTCTGGAAGGAGCTACATTAGCAGACCTGAGAAGACCAAAAGGGTTCAGTGTGTAGTAACCGGGATGTGGAGCAGGAGAGCAGCTGAGAAAGAGCTGTTCAGGTTATGATTTGTGAATATCCTCTAGACAAACAGAAAGGGCAAGACATTTAGGGGCTTTTGAGTTATAGGTTATAGGGATAAAATATTGCCATTTCTAAAGCCCTTCAAGTTTGTCTTACATAATTGAGATAAAAATGCCTCTTTCATGACCTTAATATATGTGATGATTCTGTTTTCCTTTTTGCTGAATAGACTTTCTGACCACTAAACTCTGTTTCTTCTTTGTACTTTGTTTATTTTTAAAGTGCTCAGGTATAGTTTTAAACTTCTCAGTTGTGTCTTATTCAAAAACTTACAAGTTTGACATTTTTAGATTGTAATCTCCTAGAGAACAAGAACATATTTTCAACTCAACTGTGTATTAGCACCTGCCTGAAACTTGGGAAGGTCTTTGCAAGCTTATTTGTTAGCCTGACAGTTTCATGGATGCTGACAGAAGGCGGGAGACTCCTGGGCTAGAGATAAAGGGCTTTATTGCTACAAACAATAGTAGCACTCAGAATAGCAGATTTTTTGGGGCACCTTCCCCAGGCCCTAGTTCCCCTGGCCATCTTCCCCAGGGCAATGCAAAGAGGGCCAAAACAGCTGTAGTTACAGCTTTTTTTGTAGTTACCTGTAGTGTGGCTTTACAGGAGAGGAATGCTAAGGTTAGTGGACCAAGTTTTTTTATAATGGATAGTAAGGATGCCTGCCTTTTGTTCTGGAGGGAGGCATTGTTTCTATCTTCTGAGATTCTTCAATATACAAACATTGTGAAAAATTTGTCTGGAACACCTATAGCAAGTGCCTCTGCTTGCAAGATGTACAGAGATGTGAGAGAACCACAGAGAACTGTCTCCCAGTAGTACTCAGCAGAATGTCTTGCGGAGGAACGAAGACTGTCCTGTATAAAGAAGCAGACTGAGGAGAATCTGATGTCTGTCTTCATACAACCGAATGGAATTTCATCTATGCTTCCTGCAGCTCTTATTAGGTAAAACAAGGATAAATGAGTGGAAGGTAAATTAAGTCAGATTTTGAATCACTTATTTTGAGTTGCAAGCTAATATATTGTCCTTCTGAAAAATTCAATTAATATAGAAGTGAAAACCCTGTTCATCCCTCTCCCCCATTCCACCTCCCTAGGGATAACTACAGTTAGCATTCTGGTTCAAGGAAAGAACTTCTAGTGATTAAAACTGTCCAATGATATGATCAATTTTTCTGGGAACTTTTTCCTACCATAGACAAGCTGAACCACAACTTGTTGGGGTTGTTATGTGGACAAGACCACCTTTACAGCCCCTTCCAATATTTAAATTCCACATCTCTGGTAAAAATTAAGGTTTTGCACTATTACTCAGTCTATGAATTGCTTCCAATGTTATTTTAAGAAAAAAATTAAGAGTGTGGTATATTTCAGCTTAGCTGTAAGCAAGCAATCATTACTGCCAATGGTTCTGGAACATCTAGGCAATAGAGAAGTCTCCATTGGAAGGATTTCAATACCCTTTGCTCATTAACTTTCTTATATCAGGGTAGAGACCACTTGTCTAATGGTAAAGAGAAGTTAGAACGCTTTCTCAGTTTGTTCTATCATGTAGATGGAATATGACATTTCCACTTTCGTTAATGTTCCACACTTGACAAAGATTCGTGGCTAGTGTCATGAAACAGAAGGCATTATCATATTCTTTTCTCTGAAAGGAGATTGTATATTGATTCTTTTTCTATGGCACTTTTCCCAGGAAGAAGAATGGAAGATTTTGAATATAAGCTGTGGTTGCTCATGAGCGTAAGGAACACCAGATAAGCAAGATAGCAATGAATTTGTTAAATACCAGTTTTCCAAAATTAGTTAAAGCCATGGAGTTTTCTGGCAAAATCAACATGCTAGCTAACTAAAAAACACTGTATGTGAAAAGTGACCCCATCTTGTTTTGAAGAATGGTTTGTTTTCCAAAGAGCTGGAATCACTGTGGAGCGCAGGGTGTGTAAAGGATGGACTTCACTGCAGGTGGGTGGAGCAGGTGTTGAGTGCTGAGCACTGAGTCTGACACATGGAAATCACGCAGTAGACACTTATTGAATGTTGGTGAAGTGAATGGAATTGGGGAGTGGTTCTTCTCTCTGTGGGCTTCACCTTCCTCCCACTGGTGAATGTAAAACTAAGGAATTTGATATTCCTCGCTTGTGACTTAGTAAAGCTCTAGGTTTTTTTTTTTAATTTATTTTTTAAAGATTTTATTTATTTATTTGACAGAGAGAGACAGAGCGAGAGAGGGAACACAAGCAGGGGGAGTGGGAGAGGGAGAAGCAGGCTTCCCACTGAGCAGGGAGCCCGATGCAGGGCTCAATCCCAGGACCCTGGGATCATGACCTGAGCCAAAGGCAGATGCTTAATGACTGAGCCCCCCAGGCGCCCCAAGCTCTAGGTTTTAACAGTGTATCCCAGTCTGTGAAACTGAATACACCTGATACTAAAACAGTACCAAATCATGACTTAATGTGACCTTGATAATTCGGGAGCCACCACTTTAAGACCCTTCTAATGATCCTATTTTCAATTTGATCTTTAAAATGCTATTTTGGGGCTTTGGCTATTTTTGATTAAATTTTGAAAGGGGCCATGCTTATAACTGAGTCTGAACATGAACTTAGTGACATCAATTCCAGGAATTTCTGTGGCGTAAGCTGGATGTAGCTGCCTTGAATGCTGTGGAGTGGGCCACTTGAGGCTTGTAATTTGTTTAATCATTATATCTGAGATGCTTATGTTTCTCTCTCTTAATATCTCACCATGTGTCTCCCAATATATGTTTATAAACCCCTCATATGTATATATGTGTGTACACACACCATATATATAATATATATGTGTATATATGACTTTATATGTATATATACATAATGCTTTTCATTTATTTCCACTATTTTTTTCATGCCCTGGGATAAAAAAAATGCTCGTTTTCAACAGATACACTTAAGATTTACTCATGAATCCATATTAATATGTAACCCAGAGAGGCAGATGCAGACGATGTGAATCCCTCTTGAGTCTACTCCTTCATTTCCTGTAGGTCTCTATCCTGTGCTGTAGACTGTGCACATGAATCATTGTTTGTTTTCTTTGCTGCTTTAACACTGGAATTAGATGTTCAGTATCTTGACATTGGTGCCCAGGATCCTGGGGGTGAGCTCTATTTTCCTTAACTCTTGCTCATAATAGAGCCAACAACAAAAAAGTTTAAGGTTTGATAAATAATTAGTTCAAAGAGAAATCGTTTTAACAACATAAAAGTTAAAACAGGCTATAGGAAAATTACATTTATTTTAAAAGTTCACTGTCTATCCAGATCTGTTTTTCTTTTTGAATCATGGATCACTACATCAAAAACTAAAATAAGTCAGAGAAAGACAAACACCATATGAATCCACTCATATGTGGAATTTAAGAAACAAAACAAACAAGCAAAGGAAAAAAGAGAGAGAGATGGTCAAGAGAGACATGAATTGTATTGTATGGTGACTAACATAACATAATAAAATAAAATAAATGACACAAATTCTGGTTAATATGCTGAAATCTGTATGAAGTCTTGTTCGAGTATAATTTGGAATATAAATGTGCTATATTCAGCTTTTTCTTTTCTGTTGTTTTGTAAGGTTTTATTTAAATTTCAGTTAGTTAACATACAGTGTTGTATTAGTTTCAGATGTACAATATAGTGATTCAGCACTTCCGTACATCACCTGTGCTCAGCACAAGTGCCCTCCTTGATCCCCATCACCTATTTAACCCTCCCCCCACTGACCTCCCCTCTGGTGACCATCAGTTCTCTATAGTTAAGGGTCAGTTTCTTGGTTTGCCTCTCTCTCTCTCTCTCTCTCTCTTTTTCCCTTTGCTTGTTTGTTTTGTTTCTTAAATTCCACATATGAGTGAATTCATATGGTGTTTGTCTTTCTCTGACTTATTTTGCTTAGCATAATACTCTCTAGCTCCATCCATGCCATTGCAAATGACAAGATTTCATTCTTTTTTATGGTTGAGTAATATTCCATTATATATATATGTATATGTATGTATACACACACACACACACACACACACACACACACTATATGGCATATATAAATACCACAACTTCTTTATCCATTCATCAACCTATGGACACAGGCTATTTCCATATTTTGGCTATTGTAGATAATGCTGCTATAAACATTGGGGTGTGTGTATTCCTTTGAATTAGTATTTTCATATTCTTTGGGTAGATATCTATCTAATAGTGCAATTGCTGGATTGTAGGGTAGTTTTATTTTTAAATTTTTGAGGAAATTCCATACTGTTTTCCAGAGTGGCTCTACCAGTTTGCATTCCCACCAGTAGTGCAAGAGGGTTCCCCTTTTTACACATCCTTGCCAAAACCTGTTGTTTCTTGTGTTGTTGATTTTAACCATTCTGACTGGTGAGGTGATATCTCATTGTAGTTTTGATTTGCATTTGCCTGATGATAGGTGATGTTACTTGATGATAGGTGATGTTGAGAATCTTTTCATGTCTCTCTTGGCCATCTGTATGTCTTCTTTGGAATAATGTCTATTCATGTCTTCTGTCCATTTTTAAATTGGATTATTTGGTTTATGGGTTTGAGTTTTAGAAGTTCTTAATATATTTTGGATACTAACCCTTTATTGGCTATGTCATTTACAAATATCTTCTCCCATTCTGTAGGTTGCCTTTTAGTTTTATTGGTTATTTCCTTTGCTGTGCAGAAGCTTTTTCTTTTGATGAAGTCTGAGTAGTTTATTTTTGCTTTTGTTTCCCTTGCCTCAGGAGACATATCTAGAAAGAAGCTGCTATGGCCGATGGCCGACGTCAAAGAAGTTATTGCCTGTGTTGTCTTCTAGAACTTTTGTGGTTTCAGGTCTCACATTTAGGTAATTTAGGTTTTTAATCCATTTTGAATTTATTTTGTGTTTGGTGTAAGAAAGTGGTCTAGTTTCATTCTTTTGCAAGTTGCTGTCCGGTTTTCCCAACACTGTCTGTGAGGAGTGTCTTTTTCCTATTGGATATTCTTTCCTGCTTTGTTAAACATTAATTGACCATATAGTTGTGGGTTCATTTCAGGGTTTTCTATTTTGTTCTATTGACTGAAATGTGTTTTTGTGCCAGTACCATACTGTTTTAATGATTATAGCTTTGTAATATAACTTAAAGTCTGGAATTGTGATGCCTCCGGATATGCTTTTCTTTTTCAAGATTGCTTCAGCTATTAGGGGTCTTTAGTGGTTCCATATAAATTTTAGGATTGTTTATTCTAGTTCTATGAAAAATTCTGTGGTATTTTAATAGGGATTGCATTAAACGTATAGATTGCTTTGGGTAGTATAGACATATTAACAATATTTGTTCTTCCATCCCATGAGCATGGACTGCCTTTCCATTTCTTTGTGCCATCTTCAGTTGCTTTCATCAGTGTTTTGTAGTTTTCAGAGTACAGGTCTTTCACCTCTTTGGTTAGGTTAATTCCTAGGTATGTTATTGTTTTTCATGCAGTTGTAAATGGGACTGATTCCTTAATTTCTCTTTCTAATACTTCATTATCGGTGTACAGAAATGCAAGATTTCTGTGTGTTGATTTTGTATCGTGTGACTTTACTGATTTCGTTTGTCAGTTCTAGCAGTTTTTTGGTGGAGTCTTTAGAGTTTTCTATATATGGTATCATGCCATCTGCAAATAGTGAAAGTTTTACTTCTTCCCTGCCAAATTGGATGCCTTTTATTTCTTTTTGTTGTCTGATTGCTATGGCTAGGATTTCCAGTACTATGTTGAATAAAAGTGGTCTGAGTGGACATTCTTGTCTTGTTCCTGACCCTAGAGGAAAAGCTCTCAGTTTTTCCTCATTGAGGATGATATTAGCTCTGAGTTTTCATATCTGGCATTATTATTATGTTGAGGTATGTTCCCTCTAGACCTACTTGGTGAAGGTTTTTATCATGAGTGGTTGTTGTACTTTGTCAAGCTTTTCCTGCATCTTTTGAAATGATCATATGGTTCTTATCCTTCTTTTTATTAATGTGATGTATCATGTTGATTGATTTGCAAATATTGAACTACCCTTGTAACCCAGGAATAAATTCCACTTGATCATAGTGAATGATTTTTTAAAAATATTGCTGGATTTGGTTTGCAAGTATTTTGTTGAGCATTTTTGTATCTGTGTTCATCAGAGATATTGGCCTATAGTTCTCTGTTGTATCTTTATCAGGTTTTGGGGTCAGGGTAATGCTGGCCTCCTAGAATGAATTTGGATGTTTTCTTTCCTTTTTACTTTTTGGAATAGTTTGAGAAGAATAGGTATTAACTCTTCTTTAAATGTTTGGTAGATTTCATCTGTGAAGCCATCTGGTCCTGGACTTTTGTTTGTTGGGAGTTTTTTGATTACTGATTTAATTTTTTTGCTGGCTATTGGTCTGTTCAAGTTTTCTGTTTCTTCCTGTTTCAGTTTTGGTAATTTATGTTTCTAGGAATTTATCCATTTCTTACAGATTGTTCAATTTGTTGGCATATAGTTTTAATTGTTTGTATTTCTGTAGTTTTGGTTGTTAATTCTCCTCTCTCATTTGTGATTTTATTTATTTGTGTTCTTTCTCTTATTTATTTATTGGTTCTCTTTTCTTTTTTATAAGTCTGACTAGAGTTTTATCAACTTTATGCTATGTTCAGCTTTTTAACAGGTATTATAGGTGATATCTTTTAATGTCTTTTATTCACATTATATATATATATATATATTCTTATTCAAATGTGGGTGTGTGACTTTCTATAACCCAGCTTAAGTGAAAAATACTTAACCATTCTAGAATGTTTACTTCTAAGTGGGACACCTGGGTTGCATAGTTGGTTGGGCATCGGACTCAGTGTCGGCTGGGGTTGTAATCTCAGGGTCTTGAGGTCGAGCCCCACGTTGAGCCCCACATTGGGCTCCATACTCAGTGCAGAATCTCCTTGAGACTCTCTCTCCCTGTCCTTCTGTGCCCCCCCATCTGTAAAATAGATAAAATAAATCTTAAGAAAATGTTTACCTCTTAGTAATTTGACATAATAGTGTAGTGAGTCAAAGGTGACTGGTAGAAAATTATGCTTTTGTAGTTTCCTAGCTGATGAATGAGGCTGTTTGATCCATTGACACAAACAGAGGTAAATGCAGTGTTCTCCATTGTCTTCAGGCGGTTCCTTCTCTCACCATCCTCATAGAGGTTTGACTAGCCTCTCTGTCTTCTGAGCAGAGAGTTGGTTTTTTTATCCAGCTTGCTGTACTTCACATTTATATAGACATATCCCATGATAACAGAGATTTAGAGTTCACAGTGCCTTGCCACGTGTATGGAGTGGTTAATGGTGTTCTGTGGTATTTATCAAGCACCCGTAATGTGCTAGGTGCTATAATACTGTCTTATGATGGTGTGTAGCTGTGAGCATAGTATGGCATGGCAGGTTAACAGATTGGATTTTCTTCTAATTTTAATTTCTTAGGCCAAGATGGGAATATTGGCCCATTTTTTTCCCTTCTCCATGAGAAACATTTAACTTCATTCTAAGTTGTGTTCTCTCCATACCTACTGAAAATCTGACGATAATATCACTTAGTGCTTGAAGCTAGAAATCCTTATTTGTTCTGATATTATATAATTTATGTTTGCAATTTTAGGCAGGTACAAATTTCTCAGAGTGTATGGTGTTTCTTGTAAGAACATTTAGCAAATTCCTCTCAGCTTCTTTAAGACTAGAACTTAAAAACTCAAATGACTACATTTGGCTCAATAACCACAGACAGTAATGACACCTCTAAGTAGCTAATGCAGGCGTGTAATATCCTCATAGCCCTGATTTAAGTTTATTTACAGATTAAAATTGAATTGCAGTTGATTTATTAATATAATAGGCAGAAAGAGATTATCAAGCATCCATCACTGATGGAGGAAAAACCAATCAAATTATGCTCCAAGGTTTGCTTTAACCTAACCTAACTCATCACCTTATAAAACTCAGAGGATTTGAGTCATACGCTCTCACTAAAGTCAATGAGCCACAACTCCCACTAAACTCCTATCTGCTCCTTTCAAGGCATGCAGGAGTTATACTAATTTGCACAACTGCAAGTTGTTATAAAAGGAAATGGCAATGGGCTGGAGATTTAGTGTCTGCACTTCCTCACCATGCTTGTAGCCTTGGTAATATAATCTTCTAATATTTGTTGCAAATCCATAAGGGCTCTGGTACTGGGCTATCCATGAAATGGTGTCAACTGTGCTGGAAAGATGTGGGGAGTAGAGGATGGTGGTGCCTTCATCAATGACAAGCAGATTAGGAAAGACGTGTCCTTTTTAAGGGAGAACCGGGGTCAGTCTATGTTTCAGAAAGCAGTGAAACACCTTGATTAGAAGCAGGCAATATCCTTACTTTGGTCTTAGACATTTGTAACTCTCCTCTTCAGAGCTGGAAAAGGTAGGGGTTGGAAGAGAATACAGTGGAGTAAATCCGCCATCCCGAGCCAGCGTGGGTGCCCAGGGGTTTCTGGTCTAAGAGTGGCCTACTATGGATTTCCTTCCTTTTGGACCACTAAAAGCTGATAAAATAAAGTTGAAAAATCCAGTGCCATCATATTTCAGGGGCTCACTAATGTCATGTGGAGTACACAATTGGCAGCCGCACTCATTCTTATCACTTAGAGAATTCTTAAGCCAAAAGTTTTATGTTTATTTACTTGGGTATTGTATACATTGAGATACATTTTTTTAAAAGTTATCCATCTGTGAGGGGCGCCCGGGTGCCTCAGTCGTTAGGCGTCTGCCTTCAGCTCAGGTCATGATCCCAGGGTCCTGGGATTGAGCCCCGCATTGGGCTCCCTGCACTTGGTGGGAAGCCTGCTTCTCCCTCTCCTATTCTCCCTGCTTGTGTTCCCTCTCTCGTTGTGTCTCTCTCTGTCAAATAAATAAATAAAATCTTTAAAAAAAATTATCCATCTGTGAAATATAACATGAAATTATCCTTCTATGAAGTATAATATGACACTTTTAAATATAATTTTTACGTTTATTCTCAACTGTGTTGCTGCTGTTATTTTGTATGTTTGATGGAAAATAATTGCTGTTGTCAATAAGTACTGTTTTAATTATACCTGCACCCTAAGGACGTTTGGATAAGGCATAGTTATTGAAAATCCAAGGCCATATCATGGCATATTCAAGTTTGTATTGATAACATTGTTCATTTTTACCTTCGGTGTTGTGTACGTTGTTAATTTCTTAACTCATTCATATGTACTTTAGAAAATGAAATTGCTTTGGCATTGTTCTCGATATCATGTCCTCCAAATATGGTAGATGACACTCACTGACTTCAAAGAATATTCCTTGTATACTTAAGTGCCAAAGGAATAGAGAAATATGAAATACTTCCTCTTGTTATATATGTAGGTACACATTCATTTTACTGTCCCATCTAATATTGCTGATCCTAACCTCGTTTTCCTAATGAATATATTTTACTTGTGTATAACCTTGTTCATCCTCTGCCACATATATATATATATATATATATATATATATATTTTTTTTTTTTTTTTTACTTTCCATAGTATCCGAATATGCATAATTTAAAGGAAAGCAAAGTTGTGATATGACCCAGGTATCCATCTCTGTGTTGGAAATGGGTGAGGTAGAGAAACACTGGTTGGCTTCTTTCTTCTATATCAGCATGCTTTTCAAACAGGAAGATACAGAAGATTTGTTTTAAATCTTTTGGGCTGCTATAACAAAATATAGATTAGATGGCTTAAACAACAGACATTTATTTGTCACAGTTCTGGAAGTTGGGATATCCAAGATCAGGTGTCACTGTGATTGAGTTCTTGGTAAGACCCCTTTTCTTGCCTTGCAGATGATCATCTTCTCTCTGTGTCCCCACATCCAGGAGAGAGAGAGCTCTGATCTCTTCCTCTTCTTAGAAGGGCACAAATCCCATCACAGGGGCTCCACCCTCATAACCTCATTAAGTATAAATACCTCCCAAAGCCCCCACCCCCAAATGCCATCACAATGGGGACTAGAACTTCAATATATGCATTTTGAGGAAACACAAACATTCAGTGCATAACAAAATTTATTAGAGAGGAAGTTGCTATTCTCAAAATAAATATTTTCATTTAAAATATGGAGGCTGTGCATCCAGCACCCAGTCTATGCATCACAGAACTGCAGCACCATTGTTCTTGCTTCCAAACTCCCTTCCTCTTTTTTTATTTCAGTGTGTTTCCCATTATTGCATGCGATATACCCCATATTACATATGATATTCTCTCCTAAGATAACCTGTGGGTTTCCTTTGTTTTCATGCTCATCTTGACACAAATCTCTCTTTCTGTTCTTTCTCATGGAAAATCTCTATTTATCATTTTAGTGTCTGCCCATAACAACTTGTCTTACAACTTCTCATCACACATTTCACTGTGGCCCCTTCAGGATCTGGACTTCTCTGTGAGCTATCATGTTTCTCACTGTAACACTGTCATTAACATCCAAGGATACCCATCCACTGAACAACCACAGGGAGCATTTAATCTCGGGAATTTAGAAAGCACGACTATTGCAGGACATAAGATTCTCAATGTTAACTCACATGAAAGGTACTGGTTCTCAGTTTTACTTTGAGATTCTGTGCAACAGTTTGTTTATTTAGAGGTGGCTACATTTCAGAGCTTGCAGAATATCACAAGAAATCATATGAACAGATATTCTGTTTTACTGTGAGAATGTGGTAGTTGGGTTATTCTAGCAGAAAGGCAAAGGTCTAGCTTTAAATGCCATTATCTGTGTGCGCTTGCTAGAATTTTAACTTTGGTGCAGTGCTTTCATAGATTACCATGCCTCAGGGGACCTAGGGAGCATTAAGCACAGGCCATTGATGGAATAAACCATGCATGCTTTGTAGGCATGCACACCAAATACTCTTATGAAAAAGCACTTGCTTTTCAGTGATTGAGTTGTAAGCACTAGCTCCTTGACTGCTTCATGAGAAACTCATTTCATATTCTATTTCATTCAACTAATATTTTATTTAGCCCCTAGTATAATTCATTCATTGCTATAAGTCCTAGAAATATAAAGATGAATATGGTTCAGCTCTTGCCCTCAAGAAGTTTATGGTTTGGGGATGAGAAAAGCATCCATATAGCAGATACAGTGCAGTGAGATAAGAATTAGCCAATTTAAAAATGTGAATGTGTGAATGGACATATTTATGCTGCTGTTGAAGAGTGAGTTAAATTGTGTTAGTAGGAAAGGAAGAAAGAGCCTTCCATAAAGAGACCAGCATGATAACCCCCATGATCCAAAGGCAGGGATTAGATAGCATGGGATTATTTTATTATTTTATTTTATTTATCTCATTTTATGGTTTTAGGCAGCATGGGATTTTAGACTCATGAGTCTAGGACTCTGGGGGCTAGTTAGGGTTGGAAATACAGATTTGGGGATTTGTTGTGTTTTTGGTACTTTCAAAGCTATAGGAAGACATCTTTGAAGGAAAGAATGTAGAGAAAATGTATAAACCCCCAATAATAATAATGAATAGTTTGAGGAAGAGAAGATGTGTGAGACTACCAAAGCAAAGTCTGGAGAATAGCAGGACTAGACATGCTGAAGCTAAGAGAAGAGCTTGAAGAAAAAAAGCAGTTGATATGTGTATTTTGTGTAGATATGTCCAAACCAGTATCTTAAAACCTTGGTCATCCAGTACACAGAAGGATTTTTATGTCTTGTTGTTGTTATTGTTTTAGAATATCTTAAGACATCTTAAAAATCTCCTGAGATTTTTTCCCATGTGGAAATGCAGAGTGTTAAATTAGTTTTGCCTCTCAAATGTTCAAGCCATGCCATAATTATAACTTTATAAGAATGCTGAGATTTGAACTTCTTTCTTTTCTTTCTCTTTCTTTCTTTCTTTCTTTCTTTCTTTCTTTCTTTCTTTCTTTCTTTCTTTCTTTCTTTCTTTCTTTCTTCTTTTTCTTTCTTTCTTTCCTTCTTTCTTTTTTTCTTTCTTTCTTTCTCTTTCTTCTTTTCTTTTTAAATAGGCCCAGGGTTAATCCCTGACTACATTCAGAAGTGTATGAAATCAGTTTTGGCACCCTTCCTTTGTTCCCAGCCAAATTCTAGAAAGATGGTTTACTGGTACTTAAAAGAGAAAGTGCTAATAACTCACAGCCAAAGAGAAATTGCTCAGAATGGTGTTGCCAAATCCCTCTTTTGAGTTTGATAGGGTTGTTACCCTGAAGCTCAAGAATTTCAGGGAGTTGCTTTCACACAGAGGACAGTACAATTAGGTGAGCCTCAGGTGATTAAGCAATGAATGTTGACCAAGTGATCATTGCGTATCTGGAGGGAGGCCACTGACCCTGCCCTGTTCAGTACTTTTTATCAGCAATTTGGATGAAGTCCAGGGAATAAACCAATGGAGAGTAGCCACAGGGAGGCAGATATTTGTTCTGTAAAAGGTTACACTTTCTCATAGTTAAAATTGTCCAAAAATGGTTCGAGTTTGTTTATGGCAGAGAGCTCTTCATCACAGGGGGTGATAAGTGCTATAAAATCCTGGATGTTTTAGGGTCATTTTCAGCTCACAGGGAGGGATTGGATTAGGTGACCACTGCTTTCTTTTCCAATTCTATTTTTTTTTTAAATTCTAAAGACATACTCTTTGTCTGCATACTGTAGATGTGCTTTCCTTGCAGTAAGAGTGAAATAAGAAACTTGCCCTAAGAATGGCATTCCCTTTGACCTCTTTTCCCTGAGTGTAACCCCCACACTTTTTCTCCTGTGAGCTTGACTCTTTGAAGCAATTGTAAACCACAGAGCACATTCCTGAAGAATTGTGCGAGAGAGTCTATGGTATATTTAGCCCTGTTTTCACTTATTAACTGTATCAGGTTACATCTCTGGCTCAGCCTTTCTCTGTCATTGAAGGAAAAAAAAATCCTATTTCTTAAGCTCTGGAAAGCAGGCAATATTAAGTGAATCATAGATGCAGAGGGTTGAAACAGTGAACTGGAAGTGGTTCTTCTTAAGGTTGGGGACACATGCTTGTTTTATATCTAACATCTAGGGCATCTAGGGCACACTACTATTATATAGAATCAGATCATAACCTATGTGCTCCCATATCATCAGGCTTTGAACTGTCTGCATTAGGACCACTAATTTACTTCACTCCACACCAATTAGTTAAAGCAACTAGGGATCTAAATATATGCCTGCTCCTTTTGCAAAAAAATCCCTACTTCCTGACAATCCCCATACTTCTCACTTGATACATTTAGGGAATACACTCATGCCAAGATTCTGCACAAGAACTTCATTTTAGAATTTCAGACGTTCATGGATTCAGCAAATCAGAACTGACTTCTTTCCTTCTCAGTTACATATTCAGGAAACCATATTAAGCTAACTAATCATGTGATTATTGTGACAATTTAGAATGACTAAATACAGAATTTCACACTTGGCTGATTGCCAGGGTTGTCTCTGTCTCTTTTCTGACATAAATTTCCTGCAGAAGAGAATCAATGTAAGAGCCAGATAATTGTTGTAGGAGTTCCATGGCTGTCTTCTATTTCCATATCTCTTATTTTACTTCCAGGTACACATAAAATGGTCCAGTTAGGCTTTTACCCCTTTTGTCTGCATGCCGTTTCTGGTAACCAGTTGGCATTGGCATTTGTGACAGGTGTTCAGAAAATTGGTGGCAAAACAACTTTCTTGAAAGGCAGAATGAAAAAATGAGGAGCTGTAGAGATCAGGCATTTTTACATATCTTATATAATTGACAGTGGTTTGTCCCTGTGATGGTCCTTCTCTGACCTCTTAGTGAAGGGCAACATTCTTTTTTTTTAATTTTAATAAATGTCTATTTTAATGTTTTTCACAATAGAATAAATACTTCTCTTGATGACTGTAGACACGTAAGGCTGTTTGGTAGTATTCAGAACCACCACAGTAATGGTGGTCTTCCTGATCGGTGTGTAATCTTAAGTAATTATAAGGAATTACTTCTCTGAAACTGCTGTCAAACCAGCAGGACTGCATTTATGCATCCATCATTTTCAGGGTTGTTGGTAACCTGGGCATATTTGCCCCAAATAACTTTGCCTCCTTGTGTCACAAGGCCCAACTCACTCACGTTCACTTCAATTACAGTGCCTTTGGTAATAACACCCAAAGTTGTATATAGTGGGGATGAAGGATTCTTTCTTACACCAAGTATTGGCAGACAAAAGGTGGCTTTCAATTCAGGATGTGTTACATGGGCCTTTTTGAAACGTAAGCCCATGGGTCTAATGAATCTTTCATATTTAGGTGGTTTTCGAGTAAAGCCGTCCCCAACAAAGCAGACTTTAGTGACCATCCTCTTCCATGCTTTCTTCTTTCTCTTTCCTGTTCGAATCACTTTTAATACTTCTGTTTCTCCCTGGGCACGGACTTTGGGTAAAGGAACTTCCCATTTTCCCGCTTTCTCTTTTCGTTTTTGTTTAATCATATTGGAAAGTACTTTAGCTCGGAACTGTCCCTCTCTGTCCAGTAGATATGCAGGTACTGCTCCTTGTGGAGTCTTTTCATCATTCTTTTGTTTGGTGTTTCTCTTTTCATGCATCTTGATAGTCTTTTTCATTTGTATTTTCTCAGCATGGTGCTGTTTATGGTAGAGCTTAGCTTTCAGACCAATCATCTTTTTTGCCTTCTTTGAACGTTCATGAGCCTCTCGACCTTCTTTCTTTCTTTTTTTCTCATGGTAATCCAAACGATAGCCATATCGCTTTCGGTGTAACTCAATATATTCATTTTGTGGCATGGTGACGGCCGCAGGGCCGTCGGATGCAGCTGCTGGGGAGCGAAGAAGCTCTCAATTTTCGGGTCTCCCAGACCCGCGAACTGACTCCACGCAAGCCGCGACGGAAAAGAAGGGCAACATTCTTAAAAAGTGTTTAATTAACATGTACATTTAGTATAACAAAACTCTTGCCTTAAGGTGCAGGCTACATGGAGAGACAGTCCGTGAAATAAAAAAAGTATTTACCTCCCTCTATAATTACTGTGGCTTTTTGTACTTGCATCCTTCATCTTATTAACGTCACAGTAGGATGGTATCGCTAACGTCCTGGCAGGCGCCTATCTGCCCTGCTCCTGGGGAGACTTTTCAAAGAGGTCCAGGGCTTCAAATACCATTTGCTCCTTGTGAACTTTGCAATGCTCCATCCTTTTTTTTTTAAAAAATGAAAGCTCAAATTTTTATAAAACAGAATTGTTTCATTAATTGAGAGTCCTGAATTTGCTTCTTTTAAAACCAGTTGAGTTTTACTATAATAAAGATAAAGCTTGTGTAGAAAAATTTGCGTTTATTAATGTTTTCTAAAAATCCTCATCAAATAATGTTTTATGTCGGCTTGGACACCAGAACTTAGACTCTATCTGTGACCCCCATGTTCTCCCATAAAAAGAATTTTTTAAGTATGCAAATCATTTGTTTTTGTTTGCTTTTTACCAAAGCTGTGAATCTTTTTAAGTTGGTTTGTCATCAATTATCTGTAAATGAAATGATCCTTTAACTATTTGAATGGCACAAAATGTAAGAAAAGAAGTTGGTACTATCAAAAAGATTTTTTTGTTTGGTTGGTTTTTGTTTTTTTGATTGCTTTGAAATATGGTCAGTGGAGTTTAGAAATTTTCTCACTGTGAAAATTGGCTAAGTCAAACTCCAGCAGCATTTTCAAATGAGGAACTGAGACAGTTATACTGTAAGTTAGATAAAAATCACACTGTTGAGTGAAAGGAGGGAGTTTTGTTGCCCAAAAGCGTATGTGGGGCCTGAGTTATATTTGATTATTTATTAAACAACTAGAACACTTGAAAATTTAGCAATTTTATAGCTAAGTATGAAGTTTTTATTGCATTATTATATTTTCCTGCTTTGCAGTAAGGTTTAGCCTGAGTTTTACTCACAGTTTAATTGATGTAGGATATTAACCTTGACCAGGTGAGTTTCTGGCTATGAATACTTATACAAGAATCAACTATTACGTGATTTGAGCGCAGTGAGATAGTGCAATAAAAGTGACCTATTTTTAAAAAAAGTTTTCGTTTTTGCATTATGAAACATGTATTTTTGAAGGGCATAGACAAATGTCTTTTATCACACTATGAAACACGATATGCACATTCCCATTTGTCCTTAAAATTAAAACTTTTCCAGAAATCAAGGAATTAAATTACTCAGTTCACAATAGTCCTTTTTCTCTAAAAGGCTTTTCAATTTAAACATTTTTTATAGACCTCTGAGTACATAGTACAGGGTAGTAGACACTATGATAGAAGCAAAAGAATCACCCTATTTCAAGAAAGACTCAAAGTATCTTCTTATGCATGAAAATGTTGGAGGTCCTTCTGGGCACAGGAGGGCATTTGAGCCATAGAAAAGTTTAAGCGAGTTCTGATAAGGGATTATTGCATTCTCTGCATGCTGATGCTTTCCTTACCCTGTTTGGTAGTAGATTATCCCTTAATTTATCCTCTGTGCAAATATCTTCTCTAGTCTTTATTTTCTGGTTATGTGTATTTGTTCCATTTGGTGGTCACTAAGGAGATGGAGAAGCAACTAGGTCATGAGATCCAATATTATTACCAGCAGTAGTTAATTGAACCTGACAGAACAGAATTGAAAATGTAGACATTTGAAGACAAACTCATCAGCTGTAAAAAAGTGAGAGACATTGTGAAAAATGGCACACACTGATACAGCAACCATGTAGCAGACTCTGTAGTAATTATGGCTTGAGGAAACCTGGTTATGCAAAAGGAGTGAGAAGAAAAGCATATGTAGGATTAGGAAGAACTCATTTCAGAAAGCATGGCAGGGTGCAACTGCATTGCTGAATTCTTAATTCTCTCCTTAATTAATTTTTCTTAACATCTCTCTTTTTTTAAAACTCATGTGTAGGAGATATTAAGAGCCAAAGTTTAAAATTTTAGAAAATGTTGCACTTCATTGAAGATATTTTACATTTTGACATTTTTTATTCATATCATAATACATTCTTCTTTTGATAATTATAATTCAAAGGAAGATTGTATTGCAGTGCCATGTATTTGATACCTCCAAAGATCATAGCATAGTCCGACATACAAAGCAGGTGATCCGTATATGTCGAGGGAATTAACCTTCAAAATTTTAGAGTTTCTGGGTTATCATTATCTAATCAATTAACAGTGTACAGTATTATAGAAAGCATTTGATTTTATTGAGTTTTTTGAATCTTGTTAAATTATACTTGTAGATTCAAAAAGCTGCAAAGTGTAATTTTAATACAGTCTTAGAACAAAACTCACAAATGGTATTGTTAGAGCTATATTTCCCCTATGTTACA
This sequence comes from Zalophus californianus, assembly GCF_009762305.2. NCBI lineage: Eukaryota > Metazoa > Chordata > Mammalia > Carnivora > Otariidae > Zalophus > Zalophus californianus. The sequence continues at coordinate 129,791,610 of NC_045599.1, forward strand.
GTAAAGCATGACTGTCAAAGCGATTTTACATTAATGAAGTGAAATTCCTGGCATTTAGTTTTGGTTGCCTTCCTTAGTTTAACGCACACTCACAGCTGCCATGATGCTTGATGCTGTTTTGTTATGACATGGACTGTATAGTGAGTTTTGTAGTATTTGGTTGGAGTTCTTATTTATTTATTTCTATAGCTTGGCACTTGTTCCACTCAGTGGGGACAATGTGCTGTGGTACATGCTAGGAACAAAGTGAGTTTGGCCTTGGAAGTTAACAGGAAACAAAAAGATGCCTAAAATTTCAGTCCCTTGGGGAAGGGATTATATAACCTGGTGATGCAGACCCAGTTCAATTGTAAACTATGCATTAAGACCGTGGAAATATTCACTTTTCAATATTGAACGAAATATTTCAATTTCAATTCAATATTCAAAGAAGAGGGTATAGGCTCTACTCTGGACTGCTAGAATAAAGTGACTTATGTGCTAGATAAAGAAGTAGATTCTGTTAGGAATTTTGTCTGAAATAAAACAATGATACAGCTCAAGAATCCCATAGTGGTAAAACAAATTCTGGACATTTGGAGTCAGTTCCAGGTAACTGACTATGATCTAGGGTAAGTCTCTCCATATGTTTTTTTTTTTTTGTTTTTTTTTTTAAAGATTATTTATTTATTTAAGAGAGAGAAAGAGAGAGCATGAGCCAGGGGGTAGGGGAAGGGTAGAGGGAGAAGGAGAAGCCGACTCCCTGATGAACAGGGAGCCCAATGCCAGGGATCCCAGGACCTCAAGACCATGACCTGAGCTGAAGGTAGATGCTTAGCCAACTGAACCATCCAGGCGCCCTTCTTTTGTATGTTTTAATACATTGCTAGGTGTGTGGGGGAAACTCTAAATGTTCAGAAATTCCAGGCAGATTAGAACCATGTAGGGGATCTAGACATCTTGGAATTATTTGAGAAGAGGTTACTACTTCGTACCACCATGGTGACTTCAACGTGGTAGTTTCTACAGAGCAGAGTAAATTCATACCAATTTTAAAAAATTCTTCAGTATTAGCCAATTTGGTTCCTTTTTTAATAGTCCAGTTCACTTACACATAATATAGGTTGCCAGATTAAATATAGGGCACTCAGTCAAATTTGAATTTCAGATAAACAATGGATTTAATTTTATATAAGTATATCTCAAATATTGCATGGGACATAGTTAAACTAAAAAATTATGATTTCTACAGAAAAATAATACAGTGATAAATATTCTGAATCTTTCAGATTTTACAATAAATTTCAGTTATCTTTTTGATGTAAAGTGTAGTTTAGCTAGCCTAAAATTCAGTGAAATACTTGTTTTGAAAATGAAGGTTTTTAAACATATAATTACATTCAGGCATTTGTTCTTACGGAGAAGGCTTGGGCTAACATTTTAATTTTTTTTTCCTTATAGAATGCTTCTTTTCCTATAGAATGCTTACTTATTTATCCTTGAAATTTAAGTTTTTATTGGGATATTTCTTGTTGTTGACATGTTTTTACATATGTGTAGGCAAAATTTCACGTTTTAAAATTTTGTTCTGGTCTGCAATGTTTCTGTCTCTCTTGTAACTTCTCCAAGGAAGGATACTGTTTTCAGTTTGCATCTCTGTTTTCTCTCCTCTCTGGGCCTGGTATCTCCCTCCTCATTTTTTCATTCCATTCAGTTTTCTCCTCCTAATGCATGGTTTGTTTTTCTCATACTGTTGATTTTATATATATTTTTTTGCAATTTTATATCTACTTTTATTGTTTCTAAAAATGATTTCTTGTGTTTATTTTATTTTTATATTATTGAACACTATTTTATGTATATTCTTATGTAACAAAAGTTATTTTGTGTGTGTGTATTGGGAGCCTCTGCTTTTTATTTCTTTAATATTGCAAAATAAATTTATTTCAGGGAAAAGTGATCTTCCTTTAAGTTCCTTTATTTTCCTTTGTTTATTGTTTATTTTGCAAATGCTTTTCTTTTGGTTACTATGACTCAGAAGGTATTTCAAAGAATGGTGATATTAAATTGACTTACTTTACATTTTTGACCAAACCCTTCAGATAGTTCAGATGGTTATTTAAAGCAATTTTGATTTTAGTTCTATTGACTTATGTGTTAAAGACATATGGGGGAGGGGGTTTAAAGTCACAGTTCTCTGCTCAAATAAAACCTGAAGAACAAAGATACTTTTTGAGCTTTTTTCCTCAATGCTTATTTCCATCGCAAATGAATGACTAAAATTAAACAAAAAAACCCTGAGTGAATGGTTACAAATTATACTTCTTTTATCAGATCATAAGAACATGAGAAAAAAGTTCTTATTTTAAGGCTGAATTCTTTATATCTTCTTATTTGCCATATTCTTTCTTATTCAGACTTACTGAATTACATCCATCATTATATTTCTATTGTGTCTTTACTTACGGATTTTTCAATAAAGGCAAACTAGATAAATACCTTTATTGCCATTATTCTCTTTTTCTTCATGTTTTAAATTCAGCTGGATTTCACAAAATCTCCCTTTAGCTTCAGAAGTTGAACTAACAGCCTTTCTGAGCTGGAAAGGGTCTCTGACCCTCTTAGCGTTTCCTCCAATGAATCTCTGGCTTCCTGTTCTCCGTGCTGAACTTTGTCTCAATTGGAGTTACTGCATTATTTATTTACTTAGTAGAGCCCTGTTCTCCAAATCTCATGGCAGAGAGTAAATAACTGAAACAAGGGTGCTCGAGCATGAAGTTTAAAAGGGATTCTAGAGAGGAAAGCAGGTGTACCAGGTGACACATGCCATATTGTAATCCCTACACCTGTGCACTCTGCGCTCCCTTTCTGGGAACTATCTTTCAGATCCCCATTGTTTACCCAGAGAACTTGTTTTGCCCAGAATCCCAGTAAGCTCCCTGTGACTGTAACTGAATGACTTATTTGGACTCTGGTAATATCTCCAGTTTCCATCAGAATTTTACTTTATCTTAAAGATGTGTTGTCACCTATCAACGAGTAGCTCTGCCAGTGGCAATGACACTTTAATGTCCCCAAAAAGGGCTTGTCTTTTACCTGCTGCTCTCGTGTCTAGTTCTTTAAGAATGATATTCTATCTGTACTCTTTTTGGGATTTAGTTTTTGAAAACCTGGTAATGATTTATTACGATGGGTTCATTGATCTATTTATGGCAGTAACATCCTTTGGAAAGTGGGTTACACTGCAAAAAATAGAACGTGAGCAGCCGTTCTGTGAACAAAAACAAAGGAATCTGACTTTCAGGACTTACTCATTCTATATGTCACATATCTAGCAAACTGATCATGATCCTTTATAGATAGAAGCATAATTACCCAACTTAAAATCTAAAACATGATTTCATAAGAAATATAGTGGGAAAAAATCTTTTTTTTTCCAATGCTAATCTGCCTCTTCCTTAGATGTTCTTAGTTACTTTGAATTTATTTTCCCATCTCATTTAATAGATATTTAAAAATCTTTGTTAAGAGGAGGCAGTATGATATTGTGGAAACGTTAACTAACCAAAAGTCAGAGTCCTGTGTTTTCATCTCAGCTGTATGACTAAATAAAACAGCTGTGTGACATTAAACTGCATTTCTAATCTCTGGTCCTCAGTTTTCTCATATGTAAAATAAAGAGATTAAATTCTGAGATATCATCAGGCTCTTTTTTTATTGAGCTATAATTGACATGACATTGTACTACTTTCAGGTGTACAACATAGTGTTTTGATATAGATGTACTGAAAACTGTTCACCACAATAAGTCTAGTTAACAGCATCACCACACATAGTTACAGATTTGTTTCCTTGTGATGAGAATTTTGTTTTTTTTTTTTAAAGGGAGGGGAGAGAGAGAGAGAGAGAGAGAGAGAGAGAGAGAGATTGGTCTTTCTCAGATGTCAACACAATTAAAAATGTATTATTGTGGGAATATTAAAGAAGGAATATTTCAGTACTAGATTAGAATGGGTTTTCTGAAAGTCTTGAATTTTCTTAGGGACTTTCATGTTTTAGGTTCAGGAAAGACCATCATTTTCATCATTGAAGAATTAATTTCTTTCTCATGAAACATGATATTGGTAAAACAGGGTGTTTTTGGTAATTGTTTTTTTCTCTTTAAGGCATATTCAGATATATCAAAGAAAAGACTTTTTTCTTTTTCCATTGGCCAGCCTCCAGTTTTGCTCAGGTCATCCTCTGTTTATCCCGTTTTCACAGAGCACACGTTGACCCAGAGGAAAGAGTAATTTTGTCATTTCCTCACTCCTCTGAAACAACAGATACAAATTATGTATTTGCTTAAATATATCATAATTTTCTGGGAACATGACCAAAGAAAGATGAAAGTATGGCTTTAACAATTTAAACAAAATAATGAGACCAAACTCTCTTGGCTAGAAGGTACTTAGAAGTATTGTTTGGTTCATTCTCTACCAATAACGGTATCTCTTGAAAATCACATGTTTCCCAGACTTTCTACTAATTATTATGGACTATTAGCCATTTAAAAACTCTTTTAAAACTAGAATGCTATGCTTTTTTGACTAAAGGAAAACAACAACAACAACAACAACCTCCCCTCTCAAACACCAGAACAACTCAAAAAACCAAACTCTGAAGAGTTGTAAGTCAGAAAAACAAAACAAAAAAAACCCCCAAACACCTCACCCCACCACCATCTTCTCTATTTGCAGACACTTCACTGACCCAGTTTCCATGATGGTGTAATAGAAGGTATTAAGTTTTTTAAGTTAACAGCTTGATATTAGTCATTTCATTGATTTATCATACCTCTGAATGGTACAATATTTGACAGATAGGCTTTTAAGAATTTTGCTGATTTTTAACCTGTTAGCTATTAATTTATGTTCTTTTACATGGATTGTATTAGTCCTTTTATTAGAAACTATGGTGCTAAATTATATTGTGTGGACCATGTTCAAAATTAATAGAAACGCCATGCTTAAAGTATAAATGTATTGGTTCTTTCTTTTTAGGAAACATATTCAAGTAATATGAGATCAAAATGGTTCAAGTTACTAAATAAGAGTGGAGGTTTTCAAATCTGTTTCTAATGCTGATTCATTGTAAGATGTTGGGAATTTTTTTCCCCCTTATCTGTTGTAATTATAGTAATGAGGCACCTTGAAAATGTAAGCTGTTAATTAATTAGGCTATGTCTAATTGTAGCTGCTTTATGCCAGTGTCTGGCATTTTGAACAGTAATCAGATATTAATGTACACTCACATACACTGAGTTCTAACCACCATCTCTCCATAATTTATTCTTAATCCACCCTCTGTTTAGCTCTCTCTATATTTAGAGTCAATCAAGTGTCTCCCATCTCTTGCAGTAATTACTTTATTGTAATATTTTTACCTTTAAGAAAGATATAGATTATTTCTCCTCCAGATCAGTTTAACTTGTGTCATTGTCTTTTATTGGTCATGTTTCATCTTTGCCTATTTCTAAAATGAGACATCTCATTTATGAGTTCTTTGAGTCTGTCTATACTTAACTTTTAAACTTTTTTCAACATGATAAATCTATTTCAACCACAGTTATAACTGGATCCCATTCCCTGACTGAAATGGAAATGATTTTGGTAGGGATTTTGTAACAATTATAATACTTAAATGTTAAACGGGCACTTGTTCATGGCCCTTATTTCCCCACCAAGCTTGCTTTTGGACACACACTACCTACTTCCACAGAACATGTAACCAAGTCTTATTTCAAAGAAGTTGGGGTTGGGGAGAGGGATGAGTTTATATAAATACAGAGGAAATTCCTGCCAACTATTTAACTCGATCAATTAGAAGTTCATTCATAAATGCACAGGCATCAGGAGCACCAGGGTTATAGGGAAAACAAATAGCATGAAGAGGGGCATAAAGATGAAAACTATAACAAATGGAACTATCTCGAAGGAAATAGAGATAATATCCAACACAAAGTTTTAAAGAATGCTAATTGTTAATTTCAAAGAGATTTCAGAAAACACCACTTGCCAAAAAGGATAGGGAAACATTAGAAATAGGGAAACACTTTGGGTAGTTAAACAATATGAATGGTAAAGTACAAAATTTAGTGAAGAGGATGAATAATAGAATGAACATGGCTGAAAGGAAAATTGGCATATGGAAGATAAAGTTGAAAAAATTTCCCAAATGTAGGGTAAAACTTTGAGATGAGAAATATACAAGTATATTGACCAAGTCTTAATAGAAGTTCCATAAGAAGAGGAAATAATTATAAAAGTTAAAAAGAGAAGATTTCCTAAAGTTGTAGAAAGTTCAGGTCTCAGGAGACCTTGAGGGTGAACTGAATACTAAGAGAAATTAATGAAAAAAAGAAGAGAAAGTGTGGAAATATCTTGTTTCAATTTAAAAATTCTAAGAGAAAAAAAATTCTTAAAAGCTTCTAGAGACACGAAGATAATTCATTTATAGGAGGAAAGAGCAATAATCTTAGCAACTCTGGATCCTTTGATGCAGTGACTTGAAAATTATACCAAGATGACAGTCAATTTGTAGTTCTCAATGATAATTCAAACTTTCCATTAAATATTATCCAAAAATTCATATTTTGAACATGTAGAAACCCAGAACATTATACACGGTACCCAATATTAAGAAAAATTTTCCAGTAATACTTAGGAGAAAAGAAAAAGTAAAAAGGATGAGTTGACACATAAGACAGAGTGACATCACAGTATGACTGGAAGAATCTTTAAATGGAGTTGGGAGTCTTGTTATTGTTGACAAAGCAAGAATTTAAAGAATAGGTATTTTACTTAAAGCTACGTTAATAACCATCAGCAGAACTAAAAAGAACTACTCCTACTAATGATTGACTCTTTTTTTTAAATAATTTTTTCTTGTTATGTTAATCATCATACATTACATCATTAGTTTTTGATGTAGTGTTCCATGATTCATTGTTTGTGCATAACACCCAGTGCTCCACGCAGAATGTGCCCTCTTTAGTACCCATCACCAGGCTAACCCATCCCCCCACCCCCCCTCCCCTCTAGAACCCTCAGTTTGTTTTTCAGAGTCCATCGTCTCTTATGGTTCGTCTCCCCCTCCGACTTACTCCCCTTCATTCTTCTCCTCCTGCTATCTTCTTCTTCTTTTTTTTTTTCTTAACATATATTGCATTATTTGTTTCGGAAGTACAGATTCGTGATTCATCAGTCTTGTACAATTCACAGTGCTCACCATAGCACATACCCTCCCCAATGTCTATCACCCAGCCACCCCATCCCTCCCACCCCCCCACCACTCCAGCAACCCTCAGTTTGTTTCCTGAGATTAAGAATTCCTCATATCAGTGAGGTCATATGATACATGTCTTTCTCTGATTGACTTATTTCGCTCAGCATAACACCCTGCAGTTCCATCCATGTCGTTGCAAATGGCAAGATCCCATTCCTTTCGATGGCTGCATAATATTCCATTGTGTATATATACCACTTCTTCTTTATCCATTCATCTGTCGATGGACATCTTGGCTCTTTCCACAGTTTGGCTTTTGTGGACATTGCTGCTCTAAACTTTGGGGTGCACGTACCCCTTCGGATCCCTCCATTTGTATCTTTGGGGTAAATACCCAGTAGTTCAATTGCTGGATCGTATGGTAGCTCTATTTTCAACTGTTTGAGGAACCTCCATACTGTTTTCCAGAGGGGTTGCACCAGCTTGCATTCCCACCAACAGTGTAGGAGGGTTTCCCTTTCACCACATGCCCACCAACATCTGTCGTTTCCTGACTTGTTAATTTTAGCCATTCTGATGGGTGTGAGGTGGTATCTCATTGAGGTTTTGATTTGGATTTCCCTGATGCCGAGCAATGTTGAGCACTTTTTCATGTGTCTGTTGGCCATGTGGATGTCTTCTTTGGAAAAATGTCTGTTCATGTCTTCTGCCCATTTCTTGATTGGATTATTTGTTCTTTGGGTGTTGAGTCTGATAAGTTCTTTATAGATTTTGGATACTAGCCCTTTATCTGATATGTCATTTGCAAATATTTTCTCCCATTCTGTCGGTTGTCTTTTGGTTTTGTGGACTGTTTCTTTTGTTTTGCAAAAGCTTTTTATCTTGATGAAATCCCAATAGTTCATTTTAGCCCTTGCTTCCCTTGCCTTTGGCGATGTTTCTAGGAAGAAGTTGCTGCGGCTGAGGTCGAAGAGGTTGCTGCCTGTGTTCTCCTTTAGGATTTTGATGGACTCCCGTCTCATGTTTAGGTCTTTCAACCATTTGGAGTCTATTTTTGTGTGTGGTGTAAGGAAATGGTCCAGTTTCATTCTTCTGCATGTGGCTGTCCAATTTTCCCAACACCATCTGTTGAAGAGACTGTCTTTTTTCCATTGGACATTCTTTCCTGCTTTGTCAAAGATGAGTTGACCATAGAGTTGAGGGTCCGTTTCTGGGCTCTCGATTCTGTTCCATTGATCTATGTGTCTGTTTTTGTGCCAGTACCATACTGTCTTGATGACGACAGCTTTGTAATAGAGCTGGAAGTCCGGAATTGTGATGCCGCCAGCTTTGCTTTTCTTTTCAAGATTCCTCTGGCTATTCGGGGTCTCTTCTGGTTCCATACAAATTTTAGGATTATTTCTTCCATTTCTTTGAAAAAAGTGGATGGTATTTTGATGGGGATTGCATTGAATGTGTAGATTGCTCTAGGTAGCACTGACATCTTCACAATGTTTGTTAATCCAATCCATGAGCATGGAACATTTTTCCATTTCTTTGTGTCTTCTTCAATTTCTTTCCTGAGTATTTTATAGTTTTCTGAGTACAGATCCTTTGCCGCTTTGGTTAGATTTATTCCTAGGTATCTTATGGTTTTGGGTGCAATTGTAAATGGGATCGACTCCTTGATTTGTCTCTCTTCTGTCTTGTTGTTGGTGTATAGGAATGCCACTGATTTCTGTGCATTGATTTTATAGCCTGCTACTTGACTGAATTCCTGTATGAGTTCTAGCAGTTTTGGGGTGGAGTCTTTTGGGTTTTCCACATACAGTATCATATCATCTGCAAAGAGTGAGAGTTTGACTTCCTCCTTACCGATTTGGATGCCTTTGATTTCTTTTTGTTGTCTGATTGCTGTGGCTAGGATTTCTAATACTCTGTTGAATAGCAGTGGTGAGAGTGGACATCCCTGCCACGTTCCTGACCTTAGGGGAAAAGCTCTCAGCTTTTCCCCATTGAGAATGATATCCGCTGTAGGTTTTTCATAGATGGCTTTTATGATATTGAGGTATGTACCCTCTATCCCTATACTCTGAAGAGTTTTGATTAAGAAAGGATGCTGTACTTTGTCAAATGCTTTTTCTGCATCTATTGAGAGGATCATATGATTCTTGTTCTTTCTTTTGTTAATGTATTGTATCACGTTGATTGATTTGCGGATGTTGAACCAGCCTTGCAGCCCAGGGATAAATCCCACTTGGTCATGGTGAATAATCCTTTTAATGTACTGTTGGATCCTATTAGCTAGTATTTTGGTGAGAATTTTTGCATCCATGTTCATCAAGGATATTGGTCTGTAATTCTCCTTTTTGATGGGGTCTTTGTCTGGTTTGGGGATCAAGGTAATGGTGGCCTCATAAAATGAGTTGGGAAGTTTTCCTTCCATTTCTATTTTTTAGAACAGTTTCAGGAGAATAGGTATTAATTCTTCTTTAAATGTCTGATAGAATTCCCCTGGGAAGCCATCTGGCCCTGGGCTTTTGTTTGTTGGGAGATTTTTGATGACTGCTTCAATTTCCTTAGTGGCTATAGGTCTGTTCAGGTTTTCTATTTCTTCCTGGTTCAATTTTGGTAGTTGATACATCTCTAGGAATGCACGCATTTCTTCCAGGTTATCTAATTTGCTGGCATAGAGTTGCTCATAATATGTTCTTATAATTGTTTGTATTTCTTTGGTGTTGGTTGTGATCTCTCCTCTTTCATTCATGATTTTGTTGATTTGGGTCATTTCTCTTTTCTTTTTGATAAGTCTGGCCAGGAGTTTATCAATCTTGTTAATTCTTTCAAAGAACCAGCTCTTAGTTTCGTTGATCTGTTCTACTGTTCTTTTGGTTTCTATTTCATTGATTTCTGCTCTGATCTTTATTATTTCTCTTCTCCTGCTGGGTTTAGGCTTCATTTGCTGTTCTTTCTCCAGCTCCTTTAGGTGTAGGGTTAGGCTGTGTATTTGAGACCTTTCTTGTTTCTTGAGAAAGGCTTGTATTGCTATATACTTTCCTCTCAGGACTGCCTTTGCTGTATCCCAAAGATTTTGAACAGTTGTGTTTTCATTTTCATTGGTTTCCATGAATTTTAATTCTTCTTTAATTTCTTGGTTGACCCATTCATTCTTTAGTAGGATGCTCTTTAGCCTCCATGTATTTGAGTTCTTTCCGACTTTCCTCTTGGGATTGAGTTCTAGTTTCAAAGCATTGTGGTCTGAAAATATGCAGGGAATAATCCCCATCTTTTGGTACCTGTTGAGACCTGATTTGTGACCTAGGATGTGATCAATTCTGGAGAATGTTCCATGGGCACTAGAGAAGAATGTGTATTCTGTTGCTTTGGGATGGAATGTTCTGAATATGTCTGTAAAGTCCATTTGGTCCAGTGTGTCATTTAAAGTCTTTATTTCCTTGTTGATCTTTTGCTTAGATGATCTGTCCATTTCAGTTAGAGGGTGTTAAAGTCCCCCACTATTATTGTATTGTTGTCAATGTGTTTCTTTGCTTTTGTTATTAATTGCCTTATATAATTGGCTGCTCCCACATTAGGGGCATAGATATTTACAATTGTTAGATCTTCTTGTTGGATAGACCCTTTAAGTAGGATATAGTGTCCTTCTTCATCTCTTATTACAGTCTTTGTTTTAAAATCTAATTTGTCTGATATAAGGATTGCCACCCCAGCTTTCTTTTGGTGTCCATTAGCATGGTAAATGGTTTTCCACCCCCTCCCTTTCAATCTGGGGGTGTCTTTGGGTCTAAAATGAGTCTCTTGAGACAGCATATTGATGGGTCTTGTTTTTTAATCCAATCTGATAGCCTGTGTCTTTTGATTGGGGCATTGAGCCCATTTACATTCAGGGTAAGTATTGAAAAGTATGAATTTAGTGCCATTGTATTGCCTGTAAGGTGACTGTTAGTGTATATTGTCTGTGTTCCTTTCTGATCTATGCTGCTTTTAGGCTCTCTTTTTGCTTAGAGGACCTCTTTCAATATTTCTTGTAGGGCTGGTTTTGTGTTTGCAAATTCCTTTAGTTTTTGTTTGTCCTGGAAGCTTTAATCTCTCCTTCTATTTTCAATGATAGCCTAGCTGGATATAGTATTCTTGGCTGCATATTTTTCTCGTTTAGTGCTCTGAAGATATCATGCCAGTCCTTTCTGGCCTGCCAGGTCTCTGTGGATAGGTCTGTTGCCAATCTAATGTTTCTACCATTGTAGGTTACATATCTCTTCTCCCGAGCTGCTTTCAGGATTTTCTCTTTGTCTCTGAGACTCGTAAGTTTTACTATTAGATGTCGGGGTGTTGACCTATTTTTATTGATTTTGAGAGGGGTTCTCTGTGCCTCCTGGATTTTGATGCCTGTTTCCTTCCCCACATTAGGGAAGTTCTCTGCTGTTATTTGCTCCAATATACCTTCTGCCCCTCTCTCTCTTTCTTCTTCTTCTGGGATCCCAATTATTCTAATGTTTTTTCGTCTTATCGTATCGCTATCTCTCGAATTCTGCCCTCGTGATCCTGTAGTTGTTTATCTCTCTTTTTCTCAGCCTCTTCATTTTCCATCATTTGGTCTTCTATATCGCTGATTCTTTCTTCTGCCTCATTTATCCTAGCAGTTAGTGCCCCCATTTTTGATTGCACCTCATTAATAGCCTTTTTGATTTCGACTTGGTTAGATTTTAGTTCCTTTATTTCTCCAGAAAGGGTTTCTCTAATAACTTCCACACTTTTTCCAAGCCCAGCTAGTATCCTTAAAGTCATGATTCTGAACTCTAGGTCCGACATCGTACTAATATCAGTATTGAGTAGGCCCCTGGCAGTCGGTACTACCTCTTGTTCTTTTTGCTGAGGTGATTTTTTTCATCTTGTCATTTTGTCCAGAGGAGAACAGATGAATGCTAAGAGGTTAACAACGTCTCCAGCAAATATACTCTATACAAATCAGAAAAGACCTGAAACCAGGGGACAAGAAAGGGAAAGAAAGAAGAGGAAAAAAAAGGAAAAAGAAAAAGATAAAAACAAACAAAAACAGAACAAAACAAAAAAAAACAGAATATGATCAAATATGATCAGGCTAGTGCATAGATCAGTGCCACACACTAGCTTTTGGGCCTATTTTGGTCTGTTAGAAGAAAGTGCCTGCTAAAATTTTAAAGGAAGAAAGACTTATATATGTACAAAATAAGGGTTGATACAATGAAGGGATGGAAGATGACTGTAAAGATGAAAATTATAAAAGATTTTATAAAAGTAATTGATAAGAAGTTGTTTTTAAAAAGAAAGAAGAAGATTTAAAAAGAAAAAAAAAAGAAAAAAAGAAAAAAAAAGGGAGAGAATGTGATCAGGCAGGAGAATAGAACAAAGCCATCCACTAGTGATTTAGGGTATATTTTGATCTGTTAGAAGAAATTGTATCTCAAAATTTTAAAGAGAGAACAACTTATATATATGTTCCAAAAATAAGGGTAACTACTATGAAGGAATAAAAATATGACTCTAAAAATGAAAAATAAAAAATGTTTTTTTAAAATGGGATTGATAAGATGTTGTTTGAAAAAGGGAAAAAGAAAAATTCAAAAAAAAGCAGTTAAAAAATTAAGTTTGAAAAACTAATGAATTATGGTAAAAGAGCCATGAATTCTATGTGCAGTATTCCCCTAGCGCTGTAGTTCTCCCGTTCTCCTTGATCAGTAAACTTGGTCTTGGCTTGCTGGCTGTTCGTGCTGATCTTCTGGGGGAGGGGCCTGTTGCCGTGGTTCCCAAATGTCTTTGCCGGAGGCGGAATTGCCCCGTCCTTGTGAGTCCAAGCTAAGCAAGCTGCTCCGGTTTGCTCTCAGGAGCTTTGGTTCCCTGCAAGCTCTTGGTACAGCTTTGGAGGACCAGGGTGAAAATGGTGGCCTCCCAATCTCTGCCCGGAGGAGCTGAGAACTCGGGGCCCCGCTCCTCAGTGAGCCCCCAGAGAAAAGCAGTCACTCCCGTCTCCCTGGTCTCTGGCTGCACTCCGTGCTCACCCGGCCTGTGACCGAACGTTTCTATCTCTGGCACCTGACCCCGTGTGGAGTCTCCAAACCCAGCAGATCCCTGTGGTGCGCTCCCGCGCCGCTCCTCCCGGGGGAGGAAGGGGAGTCTCCCCGGCTCTGCCGCTTGTTGGGTCCCTGCTGGAGGAGCAGTGGCCCGACTGGGTCGCGGATCACAGTTTATGGCCACCCCGAGCTGAGAGCCCGCGCCTCGGCTCCGTCTCTGCAGCTGTCTTCCCTGCTCCGATACCTGGGAGCTCTGCCGCACTCAGGCACCCCCGGTCTTTCTGTGACCCCGAGGGTCCTGAGACCACACTGCCCCGCGAGGGTTCCACCCCCCACTTAGCCACTGGAGCGACCAGCAGAGCCGACTTCTTAAAAGTTCCGATTTTGTGCTCCGCGGCTCTATCACTTGCCAGAAGCGGCAGACGGCGGCCCCCTCCCCCGCCATCTATCCTCCCTAATATCGCCTCAGATTCACTTCTCCCCACGTCCTAACTTCCAGAAAGTGGTCGCTTTTCTGTTCAGAGTGTTGTTACTATTCTTATCTTTGATCTCCTGTTGAGTTCGTAGGTGTTCAGAATGGTTTGATTCCTATCCAGTTGAATTCCTGAGACCAGACGAAATCCAGGTCTCCTACTCCTCCGCCATCTTGCTCCGCCCTAATGATTGACTCTTGGAAGTGATTCCAGGGATGCAGAGTTGAAGGATTTTTACTTTTCTATCTTTCTGTATTTCTTGAAATGTATTTTACTATGTAAGTATATGATTTTATAATGATAACAATGGCAAAAATAACTCATCTTGAAAAGAAAAAGTCCCATGTTCTTTGACATAGGATCAAAGCGTTCTCTCTTTTTAAAATTTTATAGATGTTTCAGATTTTTCTTAAACAGTGGAAAGGGATCAAGGCAAATGGTCAGAAGCAACATTATTACGGAGTGGCAATGGATGAAGGCAAGGAGGGCTGGAAATTGAAACTGTTACTGTGGGTCAGGATGAATGAGAAATAAAATGGTTTGTGATCAGACATCCAGCTCTTACAGCAAGGAAAAGTAACAGGCAGAGTGGGCTTCATGCTTGTGACCAGTGTAGTTGTTCAGGGCCCCGTGCTCAGTAACATTCCTTGCTTAGGGTTTCATGCTCTATGATTGCAAGTCTTGAAATTCTTAATCATTTTTTCTTTGAATTTGTATTTTGTAAGAGAGTCTAGTGCAATGGTAGAGTATGCACCTGGGACTCTGAACCTTGGAGCCTTGGAGCCTTGGAGCCTTGGCTCAGGTGTGGTCCCCCACCTCTACCTTCCCACCTCTTTAGTATTGGTTCTCAGCCTCCTTGTCCCAGCCAGTTGGTTCTCTGGTTTCAGGTTGGCCCATCCCCACCTCACCAAGACTATAACCCTCCTGGTCATGGTCACATTGGTGGGAGGTGTGTGTATTCTGATACTGCCCTGATTCTGGGGGGATTTGGGCAGCGGCACAGAGAAGGTAGGGGTTAGTCAAATATTTCATGGTGTCTTAGGGTGGGATAAAGCCGTGACCATCTCCTTTCCAGGCTGGCAGTGCCATGGTGCAATCTGCAGGCAACTTGGCAAGGGGCCTGTAATGGAGTGAATGTTAGTTGAAACCTCTCAAAATTCCTATGATGAAACCCTAATGTGATGACATTTAAACATAGGGCTTTGGGAGGAAATTCGGTCATGAGTGTAGAGCGTTCATGAATGGGATTAGTGCTCTTATAAGAAGAGATAAAAGAGCTTTCTAGTTCTCTTTCTACTATGGGAGGACATAGCAAGAAGACAGCCCTCTGTAACCCAGAAAGAGTGTACTCACCAGGAACTCAACCATGCTGACTCCCTGATCTCAGACTTCTAGCCTCCAGAACTATGAGAAATAAATGTTTAAGCTACCTAGTCTATGCTAATTTGTTATAGAAGCCTAACCTAAGGCAGAGCATTTCCCATTGCCTGTCCAGGTACCAAGCAAAATACAGCGTGGACATTGTAATACATTAGAGTATATCCATCTGCTTTGGGGTGAGACTGCAGGCCCAGGGGAAGGAAAGACTGACTCCCCTGCTTCCAGCAAGGACCATAGATTTTCATTTTGCACTAGGCCCTGAAAATTATGTAGCCATCCCTAGAAGTCAGCTCCATGTAAAACAATGGCCATGACATCACTGGGCACTATCCTGCTGTTTCTAGGAAGGGGTGGGGGTTATGATTCTGTCTTCCTATTGCCAAGAGATGATGGAATGTCAGGAATTCTTATTGATCTTCATGCTGGCATGCCTTGCACAGCCATAGCCACTTCCTGAGATGAATGGCTCCTTCTCATTCTCAGTAGTATCTTCTCTCAG
The DNA here is from genome assembly GCF_009762305.2 of Zalophus californianus. Classification (NCBI taxonomy): domain Eukaryota; kingdom Metazoa; phylum Chordata; class Mammalia; order Carnivora; family Otariidae; genus Zalophus; species Zalophus californianus. Next base: position 129,807,251 of record NC_045599.1, read on the forward strand.
AATAGTGACCATGTTGCTTCAAGCTTCAAAAAGTCTCCCATACTTTTGTTGCCCGCCCCAGTTCCAAATCACCTTTTTCTACCTAACTCACCTCTTTTGACATTTTTATTTCCATGCATTTTGCTTTCTGTTGTAGGCTGCCCTTATTTGTACTTTTCTGTCTCTTAGGCTTTTCTTCTTTGTTCCTCATCTAGTGGTAAGATTTAATTTATCTCTTACAAGACCTAAAAGTAGGTGGAATTTTAGATTCTTACTAGTATTTATTCTCTCTCAAGCTATTTTTCATTTTGGAAATGGCATTTTTCAATATGTCATTATTTGTTCTTTGAGCTTAGGTTGAATGCTTTGTCTAAATCAAGATTGAGTTCTCTTGAAATTTGGGAATACATCTATGCTTTTAATTAACTTCACAACTGCTGATCTTCACTTAAGTTCCATTTGAAATAATTTCTGAGAACCAAAAGTCTGTAAGGTTCAGTCCTGGGGCCTGGCAACTAACACATAAAATTCTCCCTTAGAATTTTTCAGGAGGGCTTTTGTAACCAAACAAATTGAGAGTTCATCCACCCAAGGCACAGCAAGCCAGTAAAAACTGACAACCAAACTTTTGCAGCGAAGGAAGGTAGGCTATTTATTGTCGTGGCACCACCTGGGAGAATGGGAAGCTAATGTTCGAAAGTCTTGAACTCCCCAATGGCTTGCAAGTGGTGGTTTTTAAAGGCAAAATTTGGGGCAGGGGTCTTCTGAGAAGGTAGATGCCATTGATTGGAGACCCATGAGGTCATGTTCGCAGGTGTTACTTAATAACTGGTGCCTCTTTGTTTGGTTCCCTGGAGGTCTACTCCATCTCAGGAGACTTGGAATCTGAGAAATATCTTTGTTCTGCATGTCAGAGATTTCATTAGTGCTGATTAACTACTTGTTCTACAGGTCCTTTTGAATGATAAGCATCCCTAGCCCCTGAGCCTAGGCCTATATGTTGTTCCCTGGCCGGTCCAGCATGTGCCTGGGGGTGATAGGACCTCTAGTGTTCATTTTTTCCACCTGAACTGAGAAGATGGACCCCAGTGTCACCGCTTCTATTTGAAGTAGAAGGAAAATATATAAATTAAAAGTATTTTTCATCCACTTTATATTTCATTTTGGTGTTCAGTTGATCATTAGGCATATTTCATATAAAATTAATGTTTCAAATTTACCATCAATATTTCTTTATTCTTTCATACTTTCTCACCCAGCCACTAAAATGGCCCAGATCTCCTACTTTAGAAATAGCAAATAGGAAAGGTAGAAACAGTGATGAAGGTGAAGTGGGAAGAAGAAAGTGTATTAGAAATCTTTGCCAGGTTACTGTGGCCTCCTAAGGCAGAGGTTGGAGAACACCTTGGCAAACTTAAAAGTCATCTGACTTTCACATTCTTCAATTAATATTAGTCAGTGGCAGACAGTGCTATAAATAGACTCATGATAAAGGCAGAAAGAAAGAAATAAAACTGTAATATCTGCTGTATTGTCTGTGTGCCAGGCATTGTACTAAATGCTTTGCATATGGTCTATTATTTTGTCTTCACAATCCCTCTGGGAGTTGGATATTATCCCATTTTTGTAAGAGAGAGAAAAGGCTCAGAAATGATAACTTTTCGTAGTCAGACAATTGAAGACTGATAGAGCTCAGTTTCATTCATAAGTCTGTCTGATTTTCGAATACTCCACTGCAGCACTACTCTGAGAATTCTATTCTTCCTTATTTGTATTTTCTTCATTTTCCTTATAATCTCTGTGGACTAATACTCAACTTTAATTTTAACGAGACAGCCGGCTGCCTGACCTGTAAAAACCTCACCTTTTCTCTTAGGAGCCATCTTAATTTAAAGAGCTGCCAGTCTAGGAAGGTCAGTAATCTCCTTCCTGTTGAATTATCATGCCTCATACACTTTGTTTTATGGCTTCAGATTAGAGCTAAAGTCCTCCCTTGTTATTCATTGCCTTGTTTCAATAAGGACAGAGTTGGTTAATGTTTTACTGGGAAGATCCCCAGTGGTCACATTCTGGCATGTGAAAAAAATTGGATTTATTTATCAATATATAACCAGCTGTGTGGGAGATATCTTTCCCCACCCATTTTCCTCCTTGTTAGTTACTTGATTTGGGAGGAATGTGAATAGTGAGAGGAGTTACAAATTTTGAGATTTTGGTTCTTTAAAGAGAAGAGTTAATTCTGGGCCCAGTTTTCCAATCCTGCCCCTCATAACCCCAATTTTTAAACTCTTAATTCAGAAGATCATGGATAAAAGCTAAGCCAAAATCAAGGTGAGAGAGAAAATTGTTAGTCATATCAGCTGTGGGGACAGTCATTCTTTGCAGTATTCCACTGACCTTGTAAATTTAAAAACTACATAGTCCTAGATGAGGGTAGCTCAGACGCAGCAAAATGAGAAGGATGCTAGCCTAACACTGCCAGCTACAACTGTGTACGCAGTGTTTGGGGCATGGTACTTGAGAGGCCTCCTCAGAAATTACCTTTCTAGACTTTTATTTGAAGCGCTTTGCAGTCCTGTGTCCCAGGACTTTTTGTGTCCACACCATTTTCTTCTCTGAGTTTAAAAATTTTACTCGAGACATTTACATAATGTTGATTATTTAGAAAAATTTAATCCCAGGAACAAAGTACATCAAAAGCAAGAAAATAATCATGATAACGTCCTTTGCTATTCTTTCGTATAGTTAGACCGTATGCTGCATCTCTATAGTATAATTGTTTCATTTAGAGAATTTTAACTAAACAAAAACGATGGAAAGAAAGCCATTTTCTGAGTTCAAATTTACCCTTTCAGTTTTAGAATAATTAAAATTGTACCTGGATAGTTTCATCTTTTTGTGTCTTCACTGGGTTGCTCCCTGAATTAGTTTGGGACAGCCATACCAAAGTCCCACGGACTGGGTGGCTCAAACAAAAGAAATTTATTTTCTCACATTTATGGAGGCTAGAAATCTAAGGTCAAGGTGTTGGCAGGGTTGGTGTCTTCTGAGGCCACTCACCTTGGCTTGCAGATGGTCATTCTTCTCCCTGTGTCTTCCTTTCCATGGTATTTCCTCTGTGTGTGTCTGTGTCCGAATCTCCTCTTCTAATAAGGACACCAGTCAGTGGATTAAGGCCCACCCATATGACCTCATTTTACCTTAGTTCCCTCTTGAAAGATTCTGTCTTCAAATACAGTCACATTCTTAGGTACACATTCTGGAGTAGTGGAGAAAAAATAATTTTCCCTTTACCTTATAGGTTCTTGTCTGAGAACTCCCACACCTAATCACAAATGAGCAGGAGAAGAACAAACAGAAATATAATAACATGTATACTTCCTGTATACGTGGGTGATGCCCAGGACAACCAAGTAACCCCCGAAATGGCCCAAGCCATCACCTTAAATACCATCTTCATCTAAAGACAAAAAATGTTTGGGGGTGGGGAGGTCAGTGATGGTAGGATACTAGGAAAAACACAGTCAACAAGTAACAAAGATGTGGATGTTACAATGCTTTCTTTATTGATAAGAATTTCTAAAGATTTAGTCATCTTTTTCTGCCTGGTACAGAGAGGGAGACAGCCTTACAAATGGAAATTTCCCTAATAAGTGTAAGTTTCTCATACAAAACGATGACTCCTACCTGGATTTCAGAGCTTCTTTTTGTGTCTACTATTTCTTAAAAATAATTAGCTCAAAATAATCAATATACCAAAAAAGTACATTTGTTATGTATATCTGCATTCCTTCAGGGGTTAGGACTTTGATGTATGAATTTCAGGGGGACACAGTTCAGCTCATAATACTCCCTAAAATCTAGGAACAAGCTGGCAAGCAGAGGGATCCTTGCTTAATACAAGTCAGACTGAGTCACTTCTCAGCTCACAGTTGCCTTCTTGCACGTTCCCATCAGGTGCCTGGCATAGAGGAAGCACTCAATTCATATTTTTTTGAATGAATGTATGGTTTTTTAAAAATTTTTTAAAAGATTTTATTTATTTATTTGACAGGGAGAGACACAGCGAGAGAGGGAACACAAGCAGGGGGAGTGGGAGAGGGAAAAGCAGGCTTCCTAATGTGGGGCTCGATCCCAGGACCCTGGATCATGACCTGAGCCGAAGGCAGATGCTTAATGACTGAGCCACCCAGGCGCCCCAGATGAATGTGTGTTTTAAATGTGCTTTTAAAACTTCAAATTGGTGTTAACACCTGTTTAATAAAATGTAGCTCAGTCTACTTTTTCCAAAAAAATTCATGTAATAGCCACGTGTTTTCATGTTCCAGATTTTAGGTTACCTTGATTCAGGTACATCCTGTATGTTTAATGCATCCTAAAGAGAATTTGAAAGGCACAGAAAGGTCAAAGATCAAAGATTTCACGACTGTGTCCTTTAGTCCTGTACAAGTTATCTTACATCTTGTGGGCAGCATTTTTCTCAAAACCACATGTAACTGGTGCAACATTTCATTCTAAATTTCCATACAAAGTAGAGCAGGCCTTCTATTTGATGTAATTCTCTTGATATCAGAAGAAATGTGCATGAAACTTTCTATTCATAAAGTATAACTTAGTGCTTTTAACAGCAGGCTCAGTAATTAGTTGGGCAATTAAGGGGCCGTAAATTATAATTTTAGCTCAGATAGACATCCTCTCTAACACCTTGGGAAGTCCATTTACCATTGCTTTCTCTATTTTCCTATCTATAAAATAAGTCTAAATATAGATGCTCCATAAACTTGCTGATGAACGAAAGAAAGATAGGTTTAGAAATGGAGGAAGTTTTGCAAGATTATCTGGGTAGATCCCCACCCTCTAGGCACATTAATTTTGTAAGGATAGACAGCTGCCTTCTCTATTTCATTCTTGAAAATTAAAAAAAATATATATATATTTGATGTGTTTTAATGTTATTTTTATAGAATTTTATGTGAAGAACAAAGTGATTTTCATGTATTATAAGTATGCATCATATGGAAAGCTAAATGCTAGCTAATGTCTGCTACAGAGGTGAATATATTTACCAGCTGCACCTTGGTTGCATCTTAAATTTCAAGGCCAGTCATTAATGTATTTAAACTAAGGTAATCTACTTTCATTAAAGGTGTTAGTACCTGCAGATCCTGATTCATAGCCAGATCCCATTCTGGATTTGGAACTGAGCTATAATATTCCATATTCCTTTCCCTTTCTGAAATCACTTTCTCTTAGAAGTTCTGGCTTGTATTTCTTTTTCTTATTTTATTGCCTCTCTTTTTCTCTCTCTCATTAATACATGCTGTGTTACTAACACGACCTTCAATCAAACCCTTTATACATTTTTACAGTTCTGAGTTTCTGTGATCCCAAGGACTTTATGCCTATAATATCACATTTATTCATCTTAACTTTTTTGGGGAAAAAACCGACACATATCCTTTCTTTATACATACAGTTTTCTACTGCACTCTTCCCTTGGGACCCTGATGGAGTTGAAGTTCATAATACTTGAGAGGTAGCACATTTTAGAATGCTGTCACCTGGGTGGGCCACGGGAGTGGTTCCCAATTTGGGTATAGGAGGTAGAAGTCTACCAGTATCCTGGCCTCATAAGGTCATGTGTTAAAGAAAAAATAATTCTGATGCTTATTAAATTCTTGACACCTATTCAGCTATCTCTGTAGGTGTTAAGACTATGGTAATAGGGGAGAGAGAGATGAAGCTCAACTCCAAATATAAGTACAAGTGGGGATATTTAGCTAGGGAGTGGAGGGGGTGGAGTTTGGTGGATGGGAAATCATCAAGAGGACACATCAAGGGGAGGGGGAATTCTTGCTAACTTGATCTAACAATTGCAGGCCAGGATGAGGAGATAGCAGGTGTGAGATGGTAGGGCATGAGGAATTTGATAGATTACAAGAGTGATCAGATAGGGATCTGCTTTTCACAGATCCTTTCCTTTTCCTTTTTTCTGTAAACAGGTCTGAAACAAATTATTATTAATAAATTATGTTTCCATAACACCTTTCTTCTGCCAGAGCTCCCAGGGGACACTACATGCAGAAATAAAAAACAAACAAACAATTATTTCTTATACCTCTTAACTCTGCCTGTTGTCTGAAGCAGTCATTGTTAATCTCAAGAATTTCACAAGTATTTTGAGTTAAGTTCTATAAAATCATCCAATCTTGGAGGATGGCAGCCTATTAGGATGAAGTATTTGGAGGATGAAGAGCTTTAAACTTTAAAAACAACTAAGAGATGTATGAAATCTGACTTTCTGGACAGAAAGAGCCTTGAAGGAAGTGAAGAAATCTGTAAAGGTAATATATTTGGGGGACGATTTTTACAAATATCTAGCCATATCTTAACCAGAAGAACTTTCTCTAAGTAACTAGTCACTTTAAAATTTGAAGTGTGTTTAAAGTCTGGATTAGAATCTTAGTCAAAGAATATGATTAACTGTAAGTTTTTGGTGAAGTTGGATAACTGTCATAAAAATGGCTAGGTTTTGTGCATATAGCAATTATCTTTCATCAGTTTGTCTTAATCCTCAGTGCAAAAAGCAAAGAATGGGTAATCAGTTGAAAACAAAGTACACAGCATATAGCACCAAAGCATCATGTGTGAAGGTGTAACAAATATATGGGATTATTTCAAAGACAGGTACATATTGGATATGGAAACAGTCCTAAACTTCTCATAGAGTACAACTGAACTCTTAGAATCCTATAAGCATAAAATGTGTTTTTTTCCTTAGACCTTACTACATTTAAAATAAGTTCCATTTTCTCTTTTGTTTATACATGATAAATTGTCATATCTGCATTACTTAGATTATAAACAAGAATCATTGTCTGAGGTCGGGCACCTTGTATAGACTTTTTAGAATTAACTCTTCTCTCTGGAGATTACCTAAAGTTTAAATGTTTCCTTGATTCTGGTCACTCTGGGAATTAGGCTGTGACTCACGGTAACTGGGTTCTCTGAGGTCACTTTTTAGAGTTAGTACCTTTTAAGAAATCAATAATTAGGACCACAACTTGTCTGAAGCCAATTGATGATATGTAAGTCTCTGTTTTCAGAGAATCCTGCACACTGACATGGTTCTTGAAATCAGTGGGGCAATGATGAAGTGGTTAATCATTTGTTCTCTAGCCTTACACATATCTGAACTTGTCATTAATCATCAGTATGTGTGGGTGTGCTTGCACCTTTTTTTTTTTTTTTGGACTGGTGAGTTATAAAAAAATATATAACTGGTGAGTAATGATTAACAGAAAGTCTATGGAGAAATATCGGTGCTGCCATTTCATTGTTTTGTGCTTAACTTTTGCCAGTATTCATTACTACAGAAGAATATTTGAATGACTTCATGTCAACACTATGACAAGCAGTTCAATCCTTCAGAAATATTCATAAAATACTTTGAAACCATGAAAATTTTCACTGTGGCATATAATGATAAATCATCTCTCTCTATTGCTTTTTGTGTATACGCCTAGGTTCAGACTTGGAAGAGTATGTCCCTCTAAAACTGAAGTATATTTTATGTATGGGTTATTTCAGGGTCCTGGTTAATTGTCTCCCTAGCTGTATATTTCCATATAGTTTAAAAATTCTTTAGATTCCATCTCTAACCATATTCTTTCAAAATTAGATATACCTTAGTTACATTTCAGGGAAATTCTTAGACCTGAGCGGGGGTGAATTCTCCATATACTTTCTGGCACCAGACACTAAACCTTCTGGGGTTTGCTCTGGCCTTGAGGCCAAACACCATGCACATGGGGGTCTCAGTAGGCAGAGTTGTTTAGTCGCCTTTTGGTTAGGTGAATCTGAGGCTTTTCCCTTTCTGTGAAATTTATCATAACATGATTGGTCTTTCCAAGGACAAATTTTTTAGCTGCTAGAATGTGTGGCACAGAAGCCATGGCCCTTGGCATTTACTCTTACGTCTCTGGTCAGTTATCTAGTTGTACCTCTAGCATTCACGTTTGACCAGTTAGTGGGAAAATACATGAACAAAAGTCCACATTGGTCAGATCTGGCTTTCATAAGCAAAGCAATAGCCATGTGTGAGTTTATGAGTACATGTTCCTAATCACTGAGAATCCCAGACAAGTTTCTTTGACAAACATAGTCTTTGCCTTCCTTGTGTAGGAAGGCATGTATTTGCTTTTTAAGTCTCCAGTGCTTTACTAATTCTTTTATTTTTGAGTGCACAATGTTTAATCCCTGCTGGTTCCACCTCTGAGTACCACAGTCACATAGAACGTTTACAAGAAATACTTATAGTGTTCCTTTTTGGATAGAGAAATCAGAATTCGGAGGATTGACTTGACTTTAATGATTTGAAATAGCGGTATTTCAGGCATTTGGCCCATGATTCATTTACTGTGATACAGTCTGAAATTCAAACTCCTTATCTTGTCAGTCAGACAATTTTAAAAATCATTTGCATCATACATATTTTCAGTCTTATCTTGCATTGCGTCCTAGCAAAAGAGAAAATTAAAAAATCATTAATGCTAATACTAAATCATATACTTATTATATATGAATACCATACATATAGTACATTCTTTTTTTAAATGATGGCTTAGGTATTTGAACATCACATATTAGGTATTTGAATATTATCTCTTCTCAGACTGCAACATTTAATGTTGAGAGCCAACTGGATGAGATTTTCCTTCTCACTAATTGTCCTATTCATTCATTTTTAGTCATACTAACCATAAAATCATTATGATGATGTAAATATATCTGTGGATTGTTTTTTTGGTTAAATTTCTTTGGTGAAAACTGCTGGCTGAAATACATTTAGAATAGTTTTCCCTGTGTTTTTTCCTATGATTTTTAATTGTTTAAATGGAAAGAAAAAGTCAAATGAATGCAACTTTAAATAACATATCACTATATAAAATGAATACACAATGTGAAATGTTATGATGAAATTAATTAGTAAATAAAAGCCAAGTCTAGGAAACCCAGGAGAAAGGACTATATATATGAAACGCAGTACATATTGTATGTGAACACTTACCACCTGTTTTTGTGGAAACATTTTAAAAAGATGAAGAAAATTATATTTTGACGATGATGAAAACAATAGGAATTTGTGATCTACAAAATATTTTTTCCCTGGATTTTGTATGTTCTTAATAAGAGCAGTTGCTAAAACAATGGCTGGGAAGATAGGTATACACTTGATATTAGTAAGATTTTTGCCTTAATTTCTCTAACTACACATTCTGATGCTTCTTATGAGCATCCAAACATTTAAATATCTTTCTCTTCAACGATAAAACACCAAACCAAATCAAATCAAAACACCTGTCTCAATCAATATCTTATCTAGCTTCTGCCTTTTCCAATTTTGTACTCAGGTCGAAGATTTTCACAAGACTTGTCTACCTACGTGGCAACATTTCTTCACTTTCCATTCACTCCTCAGTCCACGTTAGTCCGGCCTTTTCTTCTTTGTTTAGCAAAGTGGTTTTCTCTGAGACCACGAGTGAGATCCTCATCTCTAGATCCATTTTGATATACCTTGCTTCTCAGTAGCAACTGACACTCTTGACCACTCTCCCTGAAATACTTCCATTGACTTCAGCTATGTGGGTCTTTCTTTTACCTTTCAGGTTACACCTTTCCTTTACAGGCTCTTTTTTCTCTATTTGGCCATTAAATATTGAAATTCCTTAAGACTCAATTATACTTCCTTCTTTTTGTATGTTTTTCCTAGAATGTCTTCTTTACATCATAGTTTAATCTACCATCTGTATGATAAGGACTCTGAAATTAATATTTTGATCTCAGACTTCTCTTGGCTCCAGATTTGCATGTATGCATTGTACCTACTTAAAAATCTCGTTCCAGACGTTTCTAGGGTGCCTTAAACCCAACACACCTAAAACTACACCCATGGCCTCTGTCCCAACTCCATCCGCCTCCTGTGTTTCCTGTTGCTGTGAACAATGCGGTACCTCTGATCACGTCTCATGCGATCTTCTGTGCTGAGCTCCAGCTGCACTGGCCGGCTTGCCGGTCTTTGAATAAACCAAGAAAATTTCCATCAAAAGACCTCTGTACTTGCTTTTCCTTTTGCCTGGAATGTCCTGCCTCTAAATCTTTCCAGGGCTATTCCTGGAAAGTCTTTATTCACTTCTCATCTCAAACATGACTTCCTCAAAGAAACTTTCCCCTGAGCACCTTATCTAAAGGAGTGGCTCGTCTACCCCTGCTGTTCTCTACATATTGCTGTTTTTTTTTTTTTTTTTTTGTGCGTATAAATATCTATTGTGATGTTATTTTTATATATGTATTGCATTTCCCAAACTAGAATCTAAGCTCCTTAAAAAAGTTACCTTTTTGTGTTGTTCATAACTGTCAAAAATAGTGTCTACCAAATACTACAAGTCAATTTTACTTATCAGTTGTTAAATTCATTGCTCTTTATCCCCATTGCCACTACCCTAGTCTGAGCTACCTCCTCTCTTGTGTGTACTAGCTTCCTTAATTACATCCATTTAGTTACTTTTCAATACACGTATTTTCCGCCCTGCAACAAGAGTGGGATTTTTACAGAAGCAAATCTAATAATGCTTCTTTATTTCTTAAAAACATTCAGGCATTTTCCCCATTATTCTTAAGGTAATGATAAAAGTCTTTAACATGGGTTAGAAAGCCCTGAGTGATCTCCTTCATCTCTTACTGCTTTTCCCCTAGGTCTCTTCTTACCTACTCTGGTGTTCTGAAGGTTCTTCAAATGCACCATTTTCTTCCCATTTTGAAATCTTTCATATTTTTCTTTGGCTTGGAAGTTTCTTCAGCTGCACTCAACTCGCAACTCTGGACTTTATCTAGTTAATTCCTACTTCTCAAATTTCAGTCCAAAGTCCAATATACTATGTGTCTGGCATTGTGCTAAAATATAATGGTGATCTACTCTCTTACTGTTTCAGTCTAGGACAGAAACCTGATATAAACTCCCAAAACTAACTCTAACCCCGTTAGCCCTTTCACAATTTGTAAATATATATATTTATGCATTTATGGAATTGTTTTTTATCTCTCTCACCAAGCCGTAAGCTTCATGATTTGCAATACAGACTTGTGGAATGAATGAATGAATCATGTCCATTCAATAAACACTTCTTGAATACTAAGGTACATATTAGAACTCAAACTTGATTTCAGTAATTAATATGATAATATTTTGCATATTTGTTAAATATCTACAGTGAAGATAATTCCATGATTAAAATCTGAAGCATCTGTTATTACATACTTAGCTCAAGCTTTATGTTTTGTAACATTTTTTTCTTTCTCTTGTAGAATTTAAGTTTCATTTCTCTGCATATCTCTAATTATGTCTAATAGGAATCTTGCTTGTGCTCTTGTTTATAATATCCTTTGATGAAATTGCAACTTTGGTCAAACATAATCCTGATTGAATGGGCTCAGTGGTCTTTGCCACAAGCATTTAAATTAATCTGTTGGCAACATGGAGAGAACACATTTCTTTCTATTTGGCAGGATATTAACTCATTTCAGCCATGGAAGCTGTAATTTTCTGAATGGTATCCTAGTGGCTGGCAAAAGTTAATACAGGTTTCCAGTCCCTTTCTTATGCCAATGGTACAATTTACACACTGAGAATCTGGCTAGACATACGTTGAATTAAACCAATGCCTGATGTAAAACATGATGAGTTCAGTTCAGCGTGTTTTGAATTCTACTCTGTGAAAACACTTCTTTTTAGCACTAGTGGGGGATAGAATAAAGGGTATGAGAGAGTCAGGATTTTTAATAAGGTTGTAGTCTTACTGGGATAATAAAACTTATATGCATTTCCCGGGGCACTTCATGCCATCATCCAATAGCATTATTTATTTTTGACTTCTTCCAAAAACTCACCCCCTGTTTCAAATTCCTTCTCTGTAAGAAGCCTACTATTCATGTGATTACTCAGTTTTGAAATGTTGGAATTCTATCAGGCTAATCTCTTTTCTTTTATACCATGCATCTGATAGGTCATCATGTGGTATCTCTTCCTCTTCAAAACTTACCCTCTTTTTTAACCCCCTCATTTGCATTTCTGTGACCCACATTATTTTCTTTCCTCTTCAGTGAAAACATAAATTTCTAAACCATTTCGTAGAGCAGGGCAAGTGGAATGTCATTCACATAGACAAAAATGTAAATTGTACCCCATGGGCTGTACAAGGAGGCGGGTCTCCTACAGAGTATCATCTAGCCAAACATTGTTAAGTTAGTTTTCAAATGTTTGATCCCTTTTATTTATTTATTTATTTATTTAATTTTATTTTACCATGTGATGTTAATCACCATATGTTACATCATCAGTTTTTGATGTAGTATTCCGTGATTCATTGTTTGCGTATAACACCCAGTGCTCCATTCAGTACATGCCCTCTTTAATACCCATCACCAGGCTAACCCATCCCCCCACCCCCTCCCCTCTAGAACCCTCAGTTTGTTTCTCAGTGTCCATAGTCTCTCATGGCTCGTCTCTCCCTCTGATTCCCCCCCTTCATTTTTCCCTTCCTGCTATCTTCTTCTTCTTCTTTAACATATAATGTATTATTTGTTTCAGAGGTACAGGTCTGTGATTCAACAGTCTCACACAATTCACAGCGCTCACCATAGCACATACCATCCCCAATGTCTATCACCCAGCCACCCCATCCCTCCCACCCCCCACCAGTCCAGCAACTCTCAGTTTGTTTCCTGAGATTAAGAATTCCTCATATCAGTGAGGTCATATGATACATGTCTTTCTCTGATTGACTTATTTCACTCAGCATCATACCCTCCAGTTCTATCCGCATTGTTGCAAATGGCAAGATTTTATTCCTTTTGATGACTGCATAATATTCCATTATGTGTGTGTGTGTGTGTGTGTGTGTGTGTGTGTGTGTGTGTGTGTGTATACACACACCACATCTTCTTTATCCATTCATCTGTCGACGGAGATCTTCGTTCTTTTCACAGTTTGGCTGTTGTGGACAGATGTTGGTGGGGATGTGGAGAAAGGGGAACCCTCCTACACTGTTGGTGGGAATGCAAGCTGGTGCAGCCACTCTGGAAAACAGTATGGAGGTTCCTCAAAAAGTTGAAAATAGAGCTACCACACAGCCCAGCAATTGAACTACTGGGTATTTACCCCAAAGATACAAATGTAGGGATCCGAAGGGGTACATGCACCCTGATGTTTATAGCAGCAATGTCCACAATAGCCAAACTATGGAAAGAACCAACATATCCATTCAAATGAAAAGAGATTCACTACTTAATTAATTTTAAAGTTTGGTATCTCTAATGGTGGTAAGTTCTTCCTACAGTATATGGAAATCCATCTTTTCTTTTTTGGTTCTTACTATTTCTTCCATTTAATAATCTAAATATTTGGGAAACAGCAGTGTTCTACAAGATCTGAACAACATCAGATATGTCCATCTTTTGTCTAATTGTTTCTCGTAAGGTAAAGTGTCTAGACACCCTCAAAGCTGCCTTGAGCTGGGGTAGTGCTGGAATGCACTTCTGTAGATTTTAATATTTTTTTCTACAAAACTTTTTGTTTTCTCACAACTGGATTTAGTTTTACCCAAAAGACTACTAAATTTAGTTGAATTTAATATTGTAAAGGTACTATCATATTTCAAGATATTTGTTTCTAAATATGATAAAGAGAAAAAATATTGTGGGCAGAAGAGCCTAAACCCAGCAGGTTGTACATTCCTTAAAATAATTAGTTGATAAAATTTTCATTTTAGTTACCATACAAGGCTAAAGAAACCAATATTCTACACTTGATAAAGTTTAACAGACTCAAAATTGGGGGAGATATTTGAGCCTCTGTACTGAAGTGACTTTATTTTTATCTCCAAGATAAATCTTAGAGATTCATTTAACTAGCTCATGAGAGCTAGTTAAAATAGAGTGTACTTTGTATAAGCAGACTATCTGATTTGTTGAGCACCTGCCTTGCAATTATAGCTGTTCATATTACTTCTGTAATCCAGAGGCAAAAGGAAGAGAACATAGCTACAGAAAATGTAATTGCAGGAGAGATGGCCCTCTTCCCATTCTCTGTCATTGCAGTAGATGGTAATACTACCATCTACCCCATTCAGGGACAGGACTTTGTAAAGGAAACAGTCTCCTTTATTTTTTCATATCAGCCCTATAAAACAGGGACCATTTTGATTTTAGGGAGAGTAGCTCGAGGAGCATCACATCAAGCTCTCCCTGGATGAACCAAAAATTTATTTTCACTAGTCCCTTAGGATAAACAATGGCCCTAACCTCTTTGTACATCTTTGTATCAAGTATATTAATGATGCTTATTTTAGTACCCACACCTTTGGGTTTGAATTCTTCCTTAACAGTGTATTTCCATTTATATTCAAACATCTCCAGTGATGTACTGATTGCCATATGCTGTGGGTTTATTTCTGTCATTCTCTTATTGAAACTTGAGGCTGCATTTGATGCTTCTTTTTTTTTTTTCAATTTTATTATGTTATGTTAGTCACCATTAAATACATCATTAGTTTTTGATGTGGTGAGCCACGATCCATTGTTTTCGTATAACACCCAGTGCTCCGTGCAGTACGTGCCCTCCTTAATACCCATCACCAGGCTAACCCATCCCCCCACCCCCCTCCCCTCTAGAACCCTCAGTTTGTTTCTCGGAGTCCATAGTCTCTCATGGTTCATCTCTCCCTCTGATTCCCCCCCTTCATTTTCCCTTCCTTCTCCTAATGTCCTCCATACTATTCCTATGTTCCACAAATAAGTGAAACCATATGATAATTGTCTTTCTCTGCTTGACTTATTTCACTTAGCATCATCTCCTCCAGTCCTATCCATGTTGATGTAAAAGTTGGGTCCTTTCTGATGGCTGAGTAATATTCCATTGTATATATGGACCACATCTTCTTTATCCATTCATCTGTTGAAGGGCATCTCGGCTCTTTCCACAGTTTGGCTATTGTGGACGTTGCTGCTATGAACATTGGGGTGCGTATGGCCCTTCTTTTCACTACATCTGTGTCTTTGGGGTAAGCACCCAGTAGTGCAATTACTGGGTCATAGGGTAGCTCTATTTTTAACTTTTTGAGGCACCTCCACCCTGTTTTCCAATGTGGCTGTACCAACTTGCATGCCCACCAACAGTGTAAGAGGGTTCCCCTTTCTCCGCAAACTCTCCAACATTTGTTGTTTCTTTCCCTGTCCATTTTTGCCATTCTAACTGGTGTAAGGTGGTATCTCAATGTCGTTTTGATTTGAATTTCCCTGATGGCTAATGATGATGAACCTTTTTTCATGTGTCTGTTAGCCATTTGTATGTCTTCTTCAGAGAAGTGTCTTTTCATATCTTCTGCCCATTTTTTGACTTGATTATTTGTTTTTTGGGTGTTGAGTTTGAGAAATTCTTTAGGGAGAAGATATTTGCAAATGACACTATAGATAAAGGGCTGATATCCAAGATCTATGCATTTGATGCTTCTGTGACACCTTACTGTCCCCTGCTTCTCATAATGCATCTCTCTGTGCCCTTCATGTGTTCCTCTCTCTTTATCCATCTCTTAAATGCATGTGATTCTCATGTGGCAGATCCTGCTAATTACTTAATATCCATTCTTCCCCTTTTCTTTATCAATGGAATCCTGATTTTAATGGGAACAGACCATACTACAGGTAAATATAGTCACTTCTCCAGACTCCTGAGAGCAATGAAATGGAATAAAAAATTTTAGAAGATGGGCATATGGGAAAACTGTTGCTTTCTTGATAGAGGGGGTATGCACCTTTTCTCTCCCGCCTTTTTCTTGCCAAGAATGCAAAGCATACACATCAGATGCCTGAAGATAGATAAGCCAGTTTGTGACCTTGAAGATGAGAGTCACTTGCTTAGGAAAGTGAAGCTGACTTAGGAAAGCAAAGGTTGATGGATCCTGGGTTCTTTATTTCTTTCTTGGTCTGCCTTCCCATGATTTCTCATTATGTCATAAAAATAAATCCTTTGGTTAAGCCAATATGATTTTTGTTTACTTGCAGCCCAAAGCAAGTCATGTCAATCTCTGCTATTGTGTTTTTAAATTTTTAAAAAATTAGTATTTTTGTATTTGTTTTTTCATTTTTTACTTTGTTTTTATATTGTTTCAACTATTTGTTAACACAGTGTCCCTTCACTTTAAAAAAAACTCCTTAAATGCAGAAGTTGTGTTTTTCATCCATGTACCCAAACTACCTAGCACACATCTGGAAAAAAACAAGTCATTCTTTGATTCTTTTACATGAATAAGAAACAGAATTGGGAATCACAGAATCCATGGAAAGGTCAGCCATTTTTTCCCAAGATTTTATTTTATTTATTTATTTATTTATTTATTTATTTATTTATCTATCTATCTATCTATCTATCTATTTAAAGAGCGCACAAGTGGGGGGAGGGGCAGAGGGAGAGGAAGATAGAGAATCTCAAGCAGAGTCTGTGCTTGGCATAGAACCTGACACTTGGCTCAATCCCATCACCCCGAGATCATTACCAGAGCCAAAATCAAATGTTGGACACTTAACCAACTGAGCAACCTAGGCACCCTAGGTCAGCCATTTTTATACTAATTGAACTTCTGCTTTTGTTATACTTTTTTTGGTGGAAAGTATAATAATTTTTAGTGGGGGCCCTAAGTCATAGTAATTTAGTGCAAGGTTCCTGACAACCAGGAGTTGAAGAGAGCCCAGTAAATATAGGGAGATCAGCTTTAAACAGATTGACTTCCCTAATGTAATAGAAAGGAAGGAGAGAATGACTGCTAGTTAGTAAAATGGGGATGATAATGTGGTTGACCTTGTGGGGTTGAAATGGGTCAACACATGTAAAATACTTAGAACATAGTAAATAAGCACAGTAGGTATTAGTGTGTAATTAGTGCCTAATATATTAGTTATTACTATTATTGTTAAAATAACTTCTCCAAACCTCCTCTAATAAATCTAAGTTAGATATCTCTCCACTGTGTTCCCATTATACCATGTGCATATTTCTCTTTTTGACTTACTGATAGGCATCACAACATTGTAGAGTTCAAACCTAGAGTGTATGGGTTTGAATTTTAGTTCTGTTACTTACTGGCTCTATGGTCCTGAGCTTGTTAATAAAGTGGCTCCAGGTCCCCTCCCATAACAGACCAGGGCAAACCTTGCTAACACTACACGCCCCCCCACCCCATTCTCTTGCTGACTTGCCCTTGGCAGGAGTTCATCCAAAGTTGTGCCACAAGTCTGGCAGTGTGCAAGCAGCTCCAATAGGTGGTCTCTTATGGTGGTGGTGGGGGGACCTCGAGCCACACTTTAGAAAAGTCCTTTTCCAGGGCTGGAGGGGTAAGTAGGCAGGAGAGCACAGAGGTGGGGTTGTGGTGCCAGTAAGGTCCTTGGTAGTTCCTTGGAGTTAGAATCTGCAACTGCCTGAGAAAACTCCTGACCCTCCAGCACATGCTCTCAGATGAGTAAACAGATCCCCCCCCCCCTTGTAATCCCAGATGTTTTTTAAACCTTTTTAAACTTCCGCTTCTATGCTGTATCTCAGAGGGGCTGTTGCGCCATCTCTTTAAGGATGGGACTCACTTTCCTCTTGCCCTCTGGGCTCTCCCAGAACAGTCTACTGATTTGTAACATTGCAGGTGCTAAGCCCTGCTGATTGTAAGAACTTGAAAAGGATGTTAGGCCCCTCTGGTTTTCAAAATGATATGTTCTGGGCATTTGTCTCCCCAGTGCAGGTTTCTCATGCCTGGAGTACCTGGTGTGGGGTCCGATCTTCTCCCTTCTCTGCACCCCCAGTATCCCTGTTTGACTCCTGAGTGGGTCTCTGCCCTTCCTACCCTCTTCATTGTGGTCCGTTCTCTGTGTTTAGCTGTGGAGAGTCTGTTCTGCCAGTTTTTGAGGCATTTTCTGGCTTATTTATACTGATGAGCATGTTATGTAACTGTATTCAAGGAATGAGATGAGCCTAGGGACCTCCTACTCTGCCATCTTCCCTGGAAGTTAGTAATCCATTATTTTTATCTATTCATTTATCAGTGAACATTCAGGTTGTTCTCATGTCTTGGCTATTGTAAACAGTGCTGTAGTAAACATGGGTGTGCAGATACCTCTTTGAGATAGTGATCTCATTTCTTTCAGATATATACCCACAAGTGGAATTGCTGGATCATATTGTAGTTCTATTTTTAATTTTGGGGGGAACCTCTGTAGTAGTTGTATGAATTTACATTCCCACCAACAGTGCACAAACATTCCCTTTTCTCCACATCTTGGCCAATACTTGCTATATCTTGTCTTTTTGATAATAGCCATGGTTACAGGTGTGAGGTGATAACCTCATTGTGATTTTGATTTGTATTTCCCCGATGGTTAGCAATGTTGACACCTTTTTTTAAAAAAAAGATTTATTTTTTTTTAAAGAGGGGGAGAGAGAGAGAGAGAGAGGATCTCAAGAGACCCTGAGATCATGACCTGAGCTGAACTCAAGAGTTGGCTGCTTAACTAACTGAGCCACCCAGGCACCCCACAATGTTGATACCTTTTAATGTACTTGTTGATCCTTTGAATATCTTCTTTGGAAAATTGTGTATTCATGCCCTTTGCCCTTTTAAAAAATCAGATTTTATTTTTTTGCAATTGAGTTGTTATTGCTATAAATATTCCTTTTAGAACTGTTTTTGCTGCATCCCATAATTTTTTTAAAGATTTATTTATTTATTTGAGAGAGAGAGTACATGTGTGCACATGTGAATGGGTGGAGAGGGGCAAAGGGAGACAGAAAGGGAGAGAGAATCTCCAGCAGACTCCCCACTGAGCAAGGAACCCAAGGCATCCATCTCACAACCCTGAGATCGTGAGCTGAGCCAAAACCAAGAGTTAGATGCTTAACTGACTGAGTCACCCAGGCGCCCCTGCATCCCATAAATTTTGATATGTTGTGTTTCCATTTACAGCTCTCTCGAGATTTTAAAAAATTTCTCCTTTGATCTCTTTTTTTATCCATTAATTGTTCAGGAGCATGTGATTTTAATTTCTGTATATTTATCAATTTTCCCACTTTTCTCCTTTTACCAATTTCTGGTTTCACACCATTATGGTCAGAAAAGATACTTAACATAATTTCTGTCTTCCTGAATTTGTTGAGATCTGTCTTGTGTCCTTACATATGATCTATTCTGGTGAACATTCTGTGTACACCAGAGAAGAATGTGTACTCTGCTGCTGTTGGATGAAATAATTCTGTATGTGTGTTAGGTCCATTTGGTCTATCATGTTGTTCCAATCCACTGTCACCTTATCGGTTCTGTCTGGATGATCTATCCATTAACCTTTTAACGGCAGGACTATGGGCTGGTCTCTACAACCACTCCGGTTAGTGGAGTCTCAGGCTGTGCTCTGAGTTCATGCAGGACCACAAGCTGTGCCTGCAAGTTGGGTGGGACCTCTGGCCATGCTTCACGATCAGGGTCTTGGCAGTACTCCTTTGTCAGAGTAGCTGGTTATGCTTTTTGGTTGGGAGGCACCCTCTGCTGTATCCTGTACGTGAGTGGAGCTGCTCCTGACTGTGCTCTGTGTTCAGGTGGGGGTCACTGGCTCCCTTGTTGGGTGCAGTTGCAGCCTATGCTATGTGACTGGGTATGATAACTAGCTTTGTTCCCTGTCTGGGTTGGTTGCAGGCTGTGCTCAGCAATTGAGAAGGACCTTCACTGGGCTCTATTGCAGGGAGAGTGGTATATGCTGGGCTCTGTGGCTGGGTGGTATCATCCTGGTTCCAAAGCTGCCCAGAGTCACTGTTTAGGCTCCTGCCAGTTGTGCTCCAGTTTCCTGTGTCCTCTTTCTAGGCTTCTTGGTCAGGAAGGGCAGTGAGCTGTATTCAGGTTGGGTGGATCTTCAAATTTGCTTCCATTCCTGGGAGAGGCTATAGAACAAGCTCCCCTGCTGCTGTAGTTCATTGACTGGGGACCCAAGTCATGCAAAACTGCCAACTAAACTCCCTGCTCAGAAGGGATCACTGACTGGACTCTTGATGGGCAGAGCATCTGGCTAGGATCTGTGGTCAGGCATTGCTACAAGAAGGAATGAGATCTGCCAAGATCTGCATGTTGGTTGCTGTAAGTCCTTCTTCCTTCTCCATCTCTGTCTGATCCCCAGGGTCAAGCCCCACACATTTCCCCCAGTGATCCCTGAAAAGTGAGACCTGAGTGAGTCTCTCAGGAAGTGACCCATAACACTGGGGGAGCTAGATAACTACCTTGGAGTCTCTTCCTGCTGAAGAAACTATAGGCCCGAGGCGGCTTCCTCAGAGCAGCACTGGGCTGGCCTCTGAGATGGGTGACGTGGTCAGAGTATAGTCATTGCTCTTACCATTCTAATGTGATATTATTCTTGATCTCTGTGGTTCAGGGTGGGTGCCTCAGTCACACCCCCCGGGGGTTCTAGAATTTCCCCAGTGGTGTCTTGTCTAAGAATTGTTGCTAGTTGGCCTTCTTGTGAAGGGGGTTGAAGTCAGGAATCACTGATGTCATCCTGGTGACTGAAAGTGAGCTTTCTGCAGGCAGGGGTTGTGACATTCATTTTATAAATTTCTAGTAACTAATGCTGCAACAGGCATATAGTTGACATTCATCAAATCTTTCTTGAATGAACAAATCATTTTTTTCCTTTTTGTTTTACCAAGGAACAAAATTAAAAGTAAAAATAGATGAAGTTTTATTTAAATATTCTAAAGTTTACTGTTCAGAAAGAGTCAGATCATTCGCACACAATGGGTTTCACCATGCCTCTGCTAGTATTTCTTTATTCCTGTCAGATTTGATAAGGACTATAATAAAACTTAGAGAAAACATTAAACTGCTGACACTTGAAATATCCTGTTAGAAAATCTGATGTTCCTACTATTTTCACTCCCAGGGTTCCTGACTGTATTAAGCAGGTTTATTTAAGGGCAACTTAGGTCATGAGAGAACTTATTCTGGGTGACAGATTATACTGAGCCTGTGCTTTGTATGTTTCCATCACACTGCACTGAAATGGATGAAGCATTTGTTGAGTTTCCTTCTATTTTATCATTGGGGTACCAGATAACATGGGTCACATGAGTTCCTCTTACTGTCACACTTGCTGCTGGAAATTGGGCCCTCTGGAAACAATCTTCCCAATCAGTTTGAAGATTTTACGCAAGAGTGTAACATACTCAAGTTTGTATTTGGAGAAGATCAATCTGGAGCCCATGGGAAGAAATGCTGGCGAGGGGTGAGAGCTCAGTGAGAAGACATGCAATAGCCCAGGCCAGGAGCCTAGACAGAAACAGTCACGGGGTGGAGACACTGACCCACAAGTTTTATGAAGCAACACTCACCCTTATTTCTCGCAGTGTGCTTGTTACTTTCCCTTCCACTTTATTCTCTTTATTTCATTTCACTCTGTTCCTTTTTTCCCATTATGTTCCACTGTAAAAATAAATACATTCTGATCGAACAAACCACCAAGTTGACTTTTACAAACTAGTAAGAGGCCACAATCCACAGTTTGAAAAACTCTGCTTTAAAAATCCTCCTGAACCTTGTATGGTTTGAAGGTGAATTCTACAAGTAATACCTTCATTGAGAGTAGGCGAGTGTAAAAGAGTTTCTAGGGGACTATTTAGGGCCCTTGTGGATCTTCACGCAGGAATCTTGCTGAGGAGCTCTAAACCAGTTAGTTAATCATTTATTCATTTCCCATTCAGCCAGTGGATATTTATGGACTGCCTACTCTAGGGCACTGTGCTAGTTGTTGGGGCTAAAGTGCTCAACACAGGGAAGATCCAGAGTTTGTGGGGCTTGACACCTATATAATATGGCAACTCATTTTAAGACAAATGATGTAAAATCGCAAGGATAAAATTAGGTGCTAAAGTCATTATTTATTTAAGATGAAAAAAGATACCACACCATATTCTTAAAGCCTCAAGTCCCTTTTGTCTAAGATCTCTTCAGTGAATTTGCCAAAAACGTTTATACACTAATGCTTACTGACTACAGCCTTGTTCCCCTCCTCACCTAGAACACCCTGCAGCTCCTACAGCTTCCACCACTCACTGGGGCCCGGGTAAGCAAATGGATCACAACCTGATATTTACTAGCTTCAAAGTAAATCCATTTGTGTTTACCTCTGTGTAAACAATATCAGCATGGGCAAGGCAGACACAAAGGACAAGTCCTATAATACATTATTCAAGTATTTTGTGAGACAGAGAAGTACAGAGAACTGGGAGAACTACAGAGAACTGGTAGAACATAAAATAGGGAAATCAGACTGAGCCTTCAGCAGAGGGAAGACTTTCCTAAGGAAAGGCCAGCTAGAGAGAAAGAGTCTGAGCTGTAATCAAATCCAGGGACTGGTGCTTGTTTGCAAACTGTCAGCACTAGACTACAACCAGACACATCCAGAAACTTAGAGTAAGTGTCCAGAATCTTTCAAAACAATTTGAAGAAGTAATTCTATATCTATTACATCTAATAATATTATTTAAGCTTGCATTTTGCATGCCTTCTTAGAATTTTGTTTTCCCAGAAATTCATTTTTCTTATATTTACGGAAGTATGAATCTGCACAGATTTCAGGAAAAAAACCTGGTTCTTCCTCATTGGTAGATGGAGAAACTCTGTCAGGGACTCCCCTTACAGCTGAACCTCACTTTTCTCTGCTTTCTTTATGCCATTCTTAGAGTAAATAAAATTAAAGAGAAAACAAAGCAAGATTTGGAATAAGGACTAGACATCAAGAAGTATTATCTTTACCTTAAAATAGAAAACTTTAGTAAATAAGAATGATATTTTAAAAATAGGGTATGAGATGAGAATTTAGAAAACCTCGAAAAAGGGCATGAAAAATTAGGATATGGTAACTTTTTAAAAATGTATCAAATCATTAAAAGGATAAATCACTACACAGTATGACTTAGCACAGAACGCGTTCATAGGACAATGAAGTTTTTCATTTAGGAGCTAAAAACCAAATGGATGCGCATGTACTCACAACAGCAGGTTTGTTTTCTGGCTGAGAGCCAGTGGGTAGAGATGGATTCCTTGGTCTTGTACTGGTTGCTTGACAGTCTTCCCCTCCATATTATTCTAAAATGCCAAGAAGGGAGGAGGCAGGAGACACTGAATTCTTTCAGTGCAGGTTTTATCTGTCTCCATGTCTCCAGTGTACAATCTAACAGCAACTCCATGGATTGTCAGATACTCCCATGGACGTTGATCAAATGGTGACATGGTAATCACATTCCCAAGTGAGTCAACAGAACATCTGTTAGAATTACATGGACAATATATTCCGGTGTAAAAAATCTACAGCAACTTTAACTTTTTGATATTTATGAACTAAGAAAGAGTTTTCTTCTAAACATTTCATTTCATTTCACAAAGGTCAGTAAAAGACTGTTTAGGCGTTAAAGGAAGAGATATGCCTTTTACCTTAAACATCAGCCTTTAGCTCACTTTTAAAATAATTTC
Organism: Zalophus californianus; assembly: GCF_009762305.2. Taxonomy (NCBI): domain Eukaryota; kingdom Metazoa; phylum Chordata; class Mammalia; order Carnivora; family Otariidae; genus Zalophus; species Zalophus californianus. The sequence goes on from NC_045599.1 coordinate 129,830,830, forward strand.
TAAGTGTTTGAGAGAATTTAACCTTTTCATATAATTTTTATTAGATTAATGGATAGAAAAAGAAACCAGTATCACGTTTATATTGAGAATTTCCTACTTGTTTTCTTAGTCTCCTGTTTTAAATTCATCACATGTTTTCTATTTTAAAAAATATTGTTTTAACATGAGCCCTGATTTCTCAAGTAAAATTTATATATTCCTTTCACCAATAAAATGGTGAAAATTTCATCATCTTAAGAGAGGCTTTATTAATGTAGTAAAAGCACACTTTTTTAAATAAGTTGCTTATCATAAAAATATATTTAAAGTATTATTTTTTTCAGGTGAGCTAAACTAGCAGATTATTTAGTCATGTACTTACCTCTGTAAGCTCCTGATTCTTGCAGGGTATCTATATTACATTCTTCTAAAATTAATTAATAATTTTGTCAGTTATTTTTCTTGACAGATTTAGAACATTGTATATTGGGTGCATTTGAAAGTGTTCCTATATTTATAAAATAGCAGGAATGGATGACTTTTTTATTGTAGCATTCTTCAGCCATTATGTCATCATTGCTTAATTTAGACAAAGTAATGCCATGTCACGGTGGTAATTTAGCAAAGATAAATCACATTTTGTTAGGTTGTTTTCCCTCTGTGTAGTTAGAATTATATACTTATATGTAGCTGGTGAAATTTATAAATGCGGTCTGAACTGAATTTGAAGGAAAAAAAATGTTAACTGAGATTAATGCAGGAAAGGTTTGTGTTTACCCGCATTTTCTGTTTTTGTTATTAATGTTTGTATAAGTTACTTGAGTTTCAGAAATTGGGAAAATTTTAGAGAAATGTCCTATACCAAAACTGGGGCACATGGATTGCAAATAATTTATGTGAATCATTGAAAATACACCTGTCAACAGGAAAGGAAACACAGAAAGAGGACTTGGGTCTCCGTTGGATGGATTTTTTTTTTTTTTTTTACAAGCGTTTTCTCTATTTTGTACCATGACACAGAAATGTAAACGTCTCTTGGATAAATTGCTGTTGATGGCATTTTCATAAATCGTGCTTTCATGAATGCTCTCTGATCATAGTATTTGGAAAGTAGGATAACTAGAGACAGTTTTGTGTCGGTGAGAATACTGCATAACCATTTTTCTAATAGCATCAAGGAATGAATGAATGAATGAATGATATCGGGGGATACTTGGAACATTGATTAGAAGTCACTAAACCCCTTGAAATATTTAAGATTTGCTAGAAATTCAGTTTTTCCATGGACTTAATTTGGATGGTAGATAAATTGGTCAAGTCCATTTCCTAGACTCCTGGAGGAATTTTTTCAAAGCAACAGCAATGCATGCTTGTATACTTCTTCTAACTTTCAATGTATTATTTATTCTTCTTAAGACACATTTCAAAGGGGAAAGTACTTGCTGCAGATGCTGTGGATCTAATTATAGAAATACACAGATGTCATAACAAATATACCTTCGGGGCCCTGGATATAAGTTCAGGGTTTAAAGCCCAGGCCTCCGTTGAGGTAAGATCCATGGTTCTGTAGCAAACAAACATTAAGCATTCTGAAAATGAGAGGCATGATGGCAACTAGGAGTGCTTTCCTCCCATTTTATTGATATAGTTCACCTGGGCCCAACTGTGCAAAATAGAATTCAGTATTATTTTGGTTTGGCTTCATTTGGGCTAGTTTTGATATACAGTTGTCAAATTAGATATGTATAATGAAAGAAATACAGTTAATTAACCACACGAGTGGAATTAAATTGCTCATAAACAAAAGAGTTATGAGAAGGGGAGTAATTTGTTGGAGTGAAAAAAAGTGTATTTTAAATATATGTCAATATTAAAATAGTATTACTGGATCATGCTTATAAAATACCTTTTGTAAAATCTAGATAAAGAAGTTGTGCATTTACTCCCTTAAAAGTAATCATTTTACCCAGACATGGGTGTGAGAACTTAGCTTTCCCTCGGCACAAACACATTATTACACCGTGAAGAAGAAAAGAAGAAAGAGATTGGGGGAAAAGCTACTTAGTAGAGGCCAGAAGCCTCTCCAAACTGAATTTTAAGTGCTGCTTCTCATGTAGGTTTCTTCTTTTCATTAAAAAGGGGTCTTAAGGAAGTAACACAAGCATAATAACTGTTCACACAGCCCCTTTCACAAGTTATTCTTAGTGGCTTGCATTTTTCTGGGCCTCGTGTCGGATCGTGGAATGGAACTGGTGCAGATGGTGGAGAAACAAATTCTGTGGAAGTGGCCACAGTGAGCAATATGGTATAATCTCAGACACAGTGTTTTCATTGTGCTTGATGCATTCATTCATTTGCAGATGAATTCACTTGCAAATTACCCACAGTTCACATCCCTTTCAAACTAAGAATATGTCATTCCAAGAAGGCCAGCACAACCATGACCCACTAGATTCTTTAAAAGCCTGCCCTGGTTCTGGTTTTCCCCACCCTCTTTTATTTCCTTTGCAAGCCTGGAAGAGTCTCAAGGGAAGGAAGCATGGGTTCATGCAGAATATGAAGGAGTTCCCCCAACTAAACATGCCTGGACATTTTCCCTATGGATATTTCATTTCATGTCCATTTGAAATTGGTGAAATTAACTGTAAACTGATGGGAGTAATCTTGGGAGAGAAGGAATTACTTTAAATTTACTTTGTCATCATGGATGTGCAGTATATAAATGGATACCTATTTTATTTAGCCAGGGGGGAGATATCTTACATATTCTTGTATTGGGTCAAGATTATCTATAATGCTTGGAAAAATATAAGGAATATGTTATCTTATAAGAGAGGAAGAATAAACCACAAAAGAAACTATTGGCAATAGGATATAATTCTCCAATAAGCAAGGATCCGTGTTTGCCGTTTTACCAGTGCCTCACCGCGTCTCAGGATAGACTGGCTGGGATGAATCTGTGGCCCATGTGCCGATGCTAGACCCTGAGTTTTAGAAGCACATGAAACTGCCTCTACCTGCAAGTTGTTCACAGTTGACAAAGGCATCTGGGCAGAGTGGGGTCTGGTTCTGCGGGTAATCCATCCTTGATCATGAAACTGTGGAGCTGAAACTTTGAAGAAATGATGACCTCAGAGTCAACTAAGTGCCTACTGAGGGAAAGATCCAAATTTGCACAGAGGGGACTTAGAAAAAGTGAGTGTGTGAGCTAAACAAGTAACTTCAACATGGCCATATGATCTTCATTCAGGTGCTCCCACCTCTCCATCATAGTCTCTCATCAAATGCACTGAAGGTTCATCTATACATTAACTTAGGTGTATAACCGACTCAGTTGTGTCCTCCTTCTGTTTTAAATGATGCTCAAGATATTATTACTAATGATAGGAATAACTGAAATGTGTTTTATTCTCTTTACCTAGGCTGTCCAATTTTTGACATCCGTCCCAGAAAAGGTATTAGTATAGATCAGTAGAACTAGTTTGTGAGGAACTATGAAAACTGACGTTGATCACTGGAAACCACTGTTGTTTACACAAAATGAAAACCTCCACTTCCCCCCCCCTTTTTTTGGACATTAGACATTACTTCAAAATGTAACCTATAATCATTCTCATGATATTCTGTGGACAAATATTGGGGAGGATGCTAGATGGGTAAGTAAGCATTTGCAGAACTCGTTAGTGGCTCATTTACTGTCACTCTGGGGCGCCTGGGTGGCTCAGTCGTTAAGCGTCTGCCTTTTGGCTCAGGTCATGGCCCCAGGGTCCTGGGATCGAGCCCTGCATCGGGGGGGGGGGGGGGGTCCCTGCTCAGCGGGAGGCCTGCTTCTCCCTCTCCCGCTCCCCCTGCTGGTGTTCCTTCTCTCACTGTCTCTCTCTCTGTCAAATAATAAATAAATAAGTCTTAAAAAAAAAAATGAAGTGGCTCAGTTGGTTGGGCGACTGCCTTTGGTTCAGGTCGTGATCCCGGAGTCCTGGGATCGAGTCCCGCGTCGGGCTCCCTGCTCGGCGGGGAGCCTGCTTCTCCCTCTGACCCTCTCCCCTCTCATGCTGCTTCTCTCTCACTTGCTCTCTAATAAATAGATAAATAAAATCTTTAAAAAAAAATGAAGTAAAGTGTCTAGTTAGTACCTTGCCTCTTGACTCTGTTCACTCCTGCACCATCAGCATTGAATTGAGAGATTAAAAGAGTTACTGTTGCCAATGTTGCCATGTTACAACACAAGTTTTTCCCCTCTCTCTCTACAATAATGACCAAAAGTAGCCAGCACCTATTATATAGTTGGCAGTAACATACATTTTCTTTAATAGTCACAGTGTTCCTTCCTTAGAGGCATATTATATTCTGTACTTAAAAGACCTGAACCAAATACAATAACCTACCTGAAAAGTCACATAACCTATGAAGTGGACCGCAGATTCCAGAGATGACGCTTCTGGCTCCCAGCCTAGGCTTTTGCCCACTGTTTTCAACTACCTGTACAAAGCATCCTTTGAATATATATGTCATCAAAACTATTGCACATTATATAATCCTGCTACTATCTCAAGATTGCATCCCTTATGGAAGGAAACATCTCTGTTAAATAAGGAGCGGGGTAAATATCCTCCTTCACTCTAATTAGAACAGATCATCTTTGTATATTGATAACTTGATAGCTTCTGATACAGTGAAAAGAGCATAAGTACCATTATTATTTTTAAATAAACTTTTTAAAAATTTGGAAAAAATTTAGATTTACATTAAAGATAGTACAGAGAGTTTGTATACACTGGAGGACTGCCACTGACCAATGTGCTGTGTTAAAGCTTATCAGAGAATTCACGGACAGGAATAAAAGTTTACTCATTTGCATTCCCTCAAAGAGCACTATGCTGTTATAATGCAGAGTCATAATCAGTTTTTGTAATCCTTTGCCTAGCACAGTATTGAATGAGTGAATGCAATAAAAATGCAGTTCTTAACTCAGGCTTTTTACATGAAATTCTCTGAAAACATTATTATTTAAGAGTAATTTGATTGAATTGGCAGGACAGTTTTTTTTTTAAACCACTTGAACCTCTAGTTATTTGTAAGAGTTTAAATGAGACTTCCAGTTCTTTTCTCTTCCAGAAGGAAAGAAGGAATATCAGCTTAAATCTATTTGTGTGAAAGCCCCCAAAGTAGGTTGTGGTTTCAACTGTGTTTCCCCACAGTAAACTGTGGTTTCAGCTGTGTTTGAGAAAGCTAATACATTTTATTTTTCCTTGCCATTTCTTTCTTCCTTTCTTTTCTTGTTTTCTTTTATTTACAAAAGAGGTCACTTGGTGTGGAACTGAGTGTATATATATTTGCTTTAAGTACACATTAAGTTTGGCTATAAGAAGGAAGAAACATGGGAAAGTTCATTTTGCTACCTTGTTTGCCGTCATAACACTTATTTTCTGAGATTCTTGAGCATTTCATTAAATTTACTTTAAAATTTAATTATGTAAAACCAGTGCATTAGAGCTTGTGAAATCATCATGGCTTGGAAGATGATCACTCAAGAGTTGCACACCCAGGGGAGCTGGGAGGTTGCATTACCAATTACCAAAATATGCTTAATGCAAGCCCATTCTTCCTCCTACACGGTGCAGCATTTATTGGAAACATTCCAAAGCCTTATGAATATGTATGCCCTAAATTGTCCATTTAGCTTAGCAACAAAGAAGTGTTTCCTGTTACATTATACAATATTGGCTATCAATTACTTTTAAAAAGAGTGCTGCACAAGGTTTTGAATAAGCAGGCAAATAGAAACTACAATATCCCACACTTTTGTCATATAGTGGTAAAAAAAAAAGAATGGTCCTGATACATACATGCACACACACACACACACACACACAGAGTATGTATACATGTATATGTTGGGCTTCCTACATAAAAATGTGTATAATTAAAGCAGTTTTGACTTTACATGTGGCATATAATGACCTTCTTGTTTTTATATGGACATACCAGTTGCACCATTTTCATGAGTACATCTCTGACCATTACTCATCAACTTAATCTCTAAATTATGTCAGTTAATTTGTTATGGGATAGTTTTAGGTAAGGAGGAAGTCTGGGAGAGTGAGGCAGAGACTGTGATGATGATGATGCTCTCTGTCTAATATGTCAGAGAAAGAGAAAGTTTTTTCTGTAATTCCTTCTTATTGTTCAGTATCATATCTCAGGAGGCTTCCTGGGGTGAGCAAGGGTAATATTCTCTGTGTTTGCTAAGTATGTATCCATTTTGTTCCTCGATGATTATTGGCAATAACGGGTTACTAAATGCGGCTTTAACAGTCAGGCACATCAGCCATACTCGGGGACGGGAGGAGAAGACGTGTAGGAATCAAACAGTCTGAGGCAACTGATGTGCCATGGATCTGTGTGATAAGCCGCCCTCCAATGGCGTTGTTTTTTGTTTTGTTTTGTTTTACACTTGGTTTGAATTAGATTGTGTATGGAAAATTCTGAGTGCTTATTCAGTAAAATGCTTGTCACGTGCTGGTTATCACATGTAGTTTGGCACCAAGGAGAAAACACTCCTGCAGTTTTCTTAATTTTTCTTTTTTTTCTTTTTTAAAGATTTATTTATTTATTTGAGAGAGAGAGAGAGAGTGCAGGGTGGAGGGGCAGAGGGAGAGGGAGAGAGAGAATCTCAAGCAGAAATCCCGCTGAGTGTAGAGCCCAACATGGGACCCTGAGATCATGACTTGAGCTGAAATCAAGAGTCAGATGCCAGGGCGCCTGGGTGGCTCAATTGTTAAGCATCTGCCTTTGGCTCAGGTTGTGATCCCGGGGTCCTGGGATCAAGCCCCTCATTAGGCTCCTTGCTCGGCAGGAGGCCTGCTTCTCCCTCTCCCACTCCCCCTGCTTGTGTTCCCTCTCTCGCTGTGTCTCTCTCTGTCAAATAAATAAATAAAATCTTAAAAAAAAATAGAGATGCCTAACCAACTGAGCCATTCAGGTACCCCTAGTTTTCTTAATTTCTTAAAGAAAAACAATTAGATGTTACCTTTTGATGAAAGAAGAGAAATCAGTAGCAGAACTGCCCCCCAACAAAAAAAAAATCAAACATATTGAGAATAAATCAAGATTTATGAAAGCACTTATTTTAAAAAGTGTTTCTTTTGGGGCGCCTGGATGGCTCAGTCATTAAGCGTCTGCCTTCGGCTCAGGTCATGGTCCCAGGGTCCTGGGATCAAGCCCTGCATCGGGCTCCCTGCTCCGCGGGGAGCCTGCTTCTCCCTCTCCCACTCCCCCCTGCTTGTGTTCCCTCTCTTGCTGTGTCTCTCTCTGTCAAATAAATGGATAAAATCTTTAAAAAAAAAAAAGTGTTTCTTTCTTTAGCAGTTTTAGCTTGGGCCCACTTGTTAAAATTTCTGTCCTGAGGAATAAATTTTTAAAATCTACGAGGTATCCAGCCATATTGTTACTGAGTCATATATCATAAAAGTCTGGCTGCTGTAAGTGTGGACACATTACTTGGAAACATGACATATATTTCTACATAATAAATAGGAGTCATGAAAAATGAGGAGAACAAAGCACAAGATAATCTTCCTTTAAACTGCTCCAAATTAAATTCCAAATATTTTCAAGTATTTCTAGTTCTTTAGGGAAGAATCGCGTTACCTGATTGAAATGATAATTTCCGCAGTGCTGCTTTGGAACATGCCAGGTACTTGCTTAGATTAGAATGGGATTTATTGGCAAATATATGAATATTTTTGAACATGACTCTTACATTTTAAAGGGAGACCAGGTTTCTCATTTTCCCTTTTATTAGGAATTCAACTTGACAAGGACTTGAAGACATTTCCTTCAAATCCCTTGCTTTCCTGGCCCTAGTCCTCTACCAAGCTATAGTTTTAAGGAACCATCAATTCTTTTTTACTTTATCTTCTAAGATTTATCAGTTTTCTCCTGTTCTAGTAGCAAACCATCCCCAAACTCAGTTGCCTTAACAAGAGTAGTAGGGAGAGCAAATCTCCACTTCATGGTGTCTGGGCCTCAGCTGGGAAGTCTTAAAGGCTGGGGTTTAGAATTATCAGATGGCAGCTTCACTCCCACATCTGGCAATTGATGGTGTATCATGGCTGGGATCCCAGCTGGGTGGTCAGCTGGCATTTCTATTTGGCCTTCCCATGTGGTTTCTCTGTGTGGGGTTAGTTTGGGTTTCCTTACAGGAAGACAGCTGGATTCCAAGAGCAAGGACCCTAAGAGGACCAGGTAGAGTCTGCATCACATTTTATGACCTAAGTTCAGGGAATGCATAGTGTCCCTTCTGCTGTAATTGAAGGGAAGGAATATTGACTCTACCTCTTGATGGGAGAAGTCTCCAAGTCACATTGGAACTTAGAGCTGTGGGATGGGAGTTCTGGCAGCCTCTTTTGGAGGATATAATCTGCCACATTTTCCCTCCTCTCCTCTCCTACAATCACTATTTTAGGTCTGTGTCTCATCATCTTTTTCTGGAACATTCAGGCCAATGGCCTCTTGTCTATAGGTCTTTCTGCCAATACTCTAATTTTCTTCAAATCTACACTCCACATAGCTGTAAGAGTGACCTATCTAAAATGTGAATCTGTCTTTCATTACATTGTTCCAGATCCCTAAAAGCTCCTTCTAGAAGAAAGGCCCTTAGCCTGGAGTACAAGCTCTTCATGTTCTATTTGCCAGACTCACCAACCTAGTCACATGGGTCTCTCCAACAAGCTTCTTGTTCCCTTTTGCCCCTGTCCCTTTGCCCCCCCCCCCACATGCCTCTCATGTCTTTTCTAGGGGTGTCTCCTTTCCCTCAAGTGTATCCCCCATCTTCATTTTCCTCTGGCTACTGCGTTCCAATTCTCTCTGAATAGGATATTGTGAGGCCTCCTTTTCGCAGTATGCAACACGATTTCAACCCATCTTCTAAGTTGTAATTCTCATTTCTACTCGCTATGCCTCCTTTCTCACATCTATTAAATGGAAATATAGTCCTCCATTCATATGGCTCTTGGAAAAATTAAATGAACTTAAGATATGTGAAGTGCTTGTAAAATAATACCCAACATATGGGAACTGCTCAAAAGATGTTAGGTATTATTATTAGCTTCTTGTATCTTACATTTCTGGCAAACTAGAATAATTCTGGAAAATGTCTTGCCTCAGTATCTTTTCTTATGTTCATCTTTGCATGGGATTCTCTACCACAATCTCTATCTAGATCCATTCTCCCTATTCCTCAACTTCTATTATAAGTTCCACAAATTCTCAAAAGAAGGCATCTGCAATGGATTGAACGTTTGTGTATTCCACAAGTTTATATGTTAAAACCTAATGCCCAAGGTGATGTATTAGGAGGTGGGAACTTTGAGAGGTGTTTAGGTCACATAGGTGGAGCCTTCATGAATAGGAATCGTGCCCTTACAAAAGAGACCTCAGAGAGGTAACTTGCCCCTTCTTGCCGAGTGAGGACTCAGTGAAAAGGCAGCCATTTATGAACCAGAAAACATGCCCTTCCAGATACAGAATCTGCCTGTGCCATGATCTTAGGCTTCCTAGTCTCCAGGACTGCAAGAAATAAATGTTGTTTATAAGCCACCCTATCTCTGTTCTTTTGTTCTAGCAGCCCAAACAGACTTAACGTATTTCTTCTCCTGACTTTAGACCTTCATGTCTTTGTTGTATACCTTCTTGGAATCTGTACATTTTATTTTTCATATTAGTTTGTTTGAATGTGTCTTGTTTATGGAATCCTTGAGGGTAAGGATTACATCATATATTTTTTTCACTTTAAGTCCTAATATTCAGCTTTGCTTGGAGTAAGCTGATACTCACTACCTTAAATGAGAATTAAGACAAAAGAATTACTTTATCAGATATTTTGGTATTATTAAACCAAGACAAATATATATTAAATTTGGCATTTAGTTTTACCATATTATGTCATATATTTATTAGTGTATTTTATGAGATATACCCAATGCTTTGTTTTATATGTATTATATATAAAACATTAACTTTCATTTCCAGTGTTAATTTTGTTGATGTTTTGATAATACCTATTTTTTATCTTGTTCTCTTCAATTATCCTTGTTTAAACTCTTTTCCAATTAATGCAAAGGGAAACTATTATACAGATTGTCCCCCAAAGCATCTTAAATAAAAATTTTAAGTACATATTTATACTTGTTAACTTATAATTTATTTTGAATCCAAGATTTATTTCATGACTGCTAGTTGGTGCCTAATATGGGATAAACTTTGGGACTACAAGGGTTCACAAGACATAATCTTCATCCTCAAGGAGTTTAGCATCTACCGGATAGAGAGGGAGGAATCAGTGGGGGAACAGATAAAGAGATAGAAGAGTTCAAAAGGGGTGATCTTCTTTTTAGCCAAGAGGAACAGTAAAGGATTTATCGGAGGACATGGTATTTGGGCTGGATCTTGCAGGATAAGTTTGGTTTGATTTGGTAAACATTCGTTATTTCAGAGGAAAGAAGAAAGCAGAAGAGTTGTCCCGTGAAGGTAACAATGTGAATATACCATTTGGTGGAAAAGCAGAGCGGTGTGCACCTATAGGAAAGAGAGTTTGGTTGGAATGTACTGTGGGCATAAGGGGAGGAGTAGGAAAGGTAGTTGGAGCCTAGTGCCAAAGTCTTGAAATAATTCCACTTTGTTCTGTAGATGATGCGAAGCCATTAAAAGGTCTCCGTGTGATCAAACCGAGTTAAAGGAAATTGCCTGGGGAAAGAACCACTGAAGTGAATGGATTAGTAAAAGCACCTGACCTCAAATACTTTCTCCATAAATGTTTAAAGAAAATCTAATTGGGATGTGGATATATTTGCTTTTATACTGGCAATCCTATTTCATAAGCTTGAAGTTGCTTTTTAGGTGAGGATTTTTAATCACTCCCAACCGAACCAGGAATCAGTCCAGTGAGTGACCTGGAGCAACCACTCCACAAACCAGTTATGATGCTCAGGGGATTTCTGCACAGGGTCTGTGTCACTCTAATTTCAATTAACATCTTTCTTAATTAGAAAGAAGTACAGAGGTACAGAGGCTAATACTTCTAATTCATTGCCCCTTATTTAGCTTTCTGTCCATTTGATTCATAAGATCCCATAGATGAAAATTTAGAGAGCCAAATTCATGGGGAATTTGATTTAGGACAATAAAAAGTTAGGTCAGATAAATTATATGCAATTTAAAGTTTATTGTAGCCTCCATATTTGTCTTGAAGAAGTTGTGTGATTGTGCTTTAGAAGCTATTTCAGTGGACTCTATACGTCAAACTGTTACGGACAGTGCTCTAATGAAGCCAACATCATACGTAAGAATTAGGTCCCTGATTCAGTTTCCAATAGAAAAATCTGCAGTATAGTTACCTCAAAAACAGCAAAACACCAAAATGAACCAAGTGTTCTTTCATTGTGCCAGCTGTACTTTGAGACACTTAACCATTGGGTATATATGTTAATTTACCAATGGGAGGTACTTTCAGTATATATCCTGAGGCTATTACTTCAGCCAGAGGGAAGAACCTGATTCACTACTACTATCCCAACCTTCCTGGTCTTTTCAGAAAGCTGGATAACCTGACCTTAACTAGACAGCTCACATGATAAAAGGTCAAAGGCAGATCATTGCTTTCTGAACTGAAAGCTATCCGTACTCAAGTAAGAAGGGAAATGCATGTTATAAAAATGGCAAGAGAAGAACAACTCAAAAGGGCTTTTATACTATAGTGAAGACATCGCTGTGTAATATTCAGCAGGGATGGTAACAGAGAAAATCCTACCAGAAGTATTTACAGGTATTAAACACAACTATCTGGAGGTAGGAGACCCTAAGCTAGGCCTTTATGTCATCTCTCTTTAATTAAAGAGGAGGAACACTTTTATTTAATTTTAACAGAACCTGTGAAATGCTTTTATCATTTCATATACATTGTGATGAGACTAACATGATTAATGGAAACTGGGTTTTCCCCCTTTTAGGTCAATAAAAATAGCTTCCATTTGTTGAATGTTTATTTTATAAATGCTTCACATAAATTATCTTATTTATTCCCTAAGGTTATGGGTTGATATAATTACATTCATTTAAAAGGTGAGGAAGCGGTGGCTAAACATGTTCAAAGATGTTTCCCAAATTATAAGCAATTAAATGAAAGTCAGTGTTTGGATCCAGGTTAGTATGAATTCAAAATCTGAACTATTTCCCACATTGTAATGACTGTCATGCAATATCCTAGGATGTTCTGTGGGATGCTATTGGAAAGTATTCCTTAAATTGACATTGGCATTGGTTTTGGCTGCATCTTCAGCCTATTAATTGGGACTTTTTACTACTAAATTGTGAGGATCACAGGCACAATGTCTTGATGCAAACTGAATTAGGAAAGGTTCAGTTTGTAACCTTCAAGTTGCTTTTTAAGATCCCTAAGTTAGTGAATGTAACTGTCAGGTAGAAATGAAACAAGACTATAATTTGAAAGAGTTCTACTTGCTTTTTTAGTTTGGGTAACTTAGTTATGTTCCTTTCCTTATACTACTCTTTTCCCTGTTCACAAAGTAGTGTAATTGTGAAGGTAATAGCTCTTTATATTTAGGACAGTCTTTATGTAGTGTGGTTCAGCCTTTTAGAACTCAGATGAAGCTTAGTACCATAGTTTAAATAAATAAATATTTGACTTTAGACTGAGGCCTACAGTCTGTTTGTGTCCCTTCAAAATGTAAATGTTGAAATCCTAACCCCCAAAGATGAAGTATTAGGAGGTAAGTCCTCTAGGAGGTCCCTTTCATGAATTGGATTGATGTCCTTATAAAAGGATCCCAGAGAATCCCTGGCCCCTTCCTTCATGTCATCAGTGAGTCGGGAAAAGAGTCCTCATTTGACCATGCTGGCAGCATGATCTCAGATGTCCAGCCTCCAGAGCTGTGAGAAATACATTTCTGTTGTTTTATATAAGCTACCCAGTCTGGTATTTTGCAGTAACAGCCCAAATGGACTAAGACACTGAGATCTCAAAGTTTTCAGGCATGAAGACCTGCTTTTTACTCTTATCTCCTTATCTGAATGCATTCAGTAGGTCTAGTAATTTTTCAGCTCTGAATCATGCCTCCTTAGCTCACCATATACCCCAAATATCAACTAGCATCAAGGGCTACTTCGTGGGTTTGTCCTGTCAATTTCTATTTAGGAAAATGGGATGCAATAACATCCTTCTACTATTTATATGCATTCAATACTTCTACACTTTTAAACCCTCAGGGACATTCAAGGAAACTTCATACTTTTGTGTCATTTTCTGCTCAATTCAAGGCCATCAGAATTACAGTTAATTTTCATTTTAGACCCTTGTGTAAGAGGATGTCACTTCTTGGTAAAGCTACTGGACGATAAAGTAAAGCAAGAATCATCCCTTGCTCTGTATACACTTAATTAGGAATTCTAGTTAATTACTCATTTTGTCCCTTTACATTTCCAGAAATTTATAGAGAAAAGAGTTTCTTCCTCCTTTGTGTAAAAAAAAAAAATCCCTTCAGTATAGGAAAGCTTTTCTTTTTCATACAATCAGATCCTTAAGAGACCTTTGTTAAAAATACTTTTCTATCTCAATGTTTTCTTTTACTTTTCAGTTGGTAAAAAACAGCCTGTCTGAAGAGAGGCAAATTTTATAGTTAGGTACACTAAAAAGCACAGCATGGATGAAAATAAACTCTTTGTTTTATTTTTTAAAAATTCAACAAACACTTGTATTTGAAGTGCTTTAAAATATTAGCTCATTTAATCCTTATAATAAGACTGTGACGCAGAATCCTATTATCCCATTTTACAGATGTGACTACATCTGTAGTCATTATTAGATATTAAATAATATCATTAGATGGGCAATGACCAACTGTTTGAATTCTCGTTATGGTTTTAGAAAAATAGCAGAAGTGAAATGTTGATCACCAGCTTCTTTGAAGAGCTGTTATTTCTCTCTGTGGCAGTTCTCTTAGACTTAATCTCAAGGGTGAGTCAAATCTATATTAGGAGCAGCTTCTTCAAGAATTTTTTTTTTTAAAGATTTTATTTTATTTATTTATTTGAGAGAAAGAATGAGAGAGAGAGAGCATGAGAGGGGGGAGGGTCAGAGGGAGAAGCAGACTCCCCGCTGAGCAGGGAGCCGGATGCGGGACTCGATCCCGGGACTCCAGGATCATGACCTGAGCCGAAGGCAGTCGCTTAACCAACTGAGCCACCCAGGTGCCCCTTCTTCAAGAATTCTAATGGACAAGCTCCAAAGCTAATTCTGAAGATGATCTCAGTGTGTTAAATTCTGCACCACAGTGAGCCCATTATAGTGAACTCCCAACATGGGTCCTTTTTAGAGTTAGAGTAGCAAATTAAAGATTTCATTTGGTGTTGAGCCATTCTCCAATTTAATTATGTACATTTATATAATAGGTGGTAGCATAACCTATTGGAAAGAATAACCAAAGGCAGTTGAGTTCCGTTTGTTCCTTAATGGGCGGCGTGATCTTAGGGAAATCCCTGTATCATTTTCTGATTTGTGTTTTCTTTTCGGTGAAACAAGAATAATGCCTCTTTTCTTTCCCTATGTATCTCCTAGGAATAATCTATGATAAAAACTCCAAACAGCTCTTGCTCATGAGGAGAAGCAGCACAGCTGTGTGTTCCCTTTTCTTTCCTTCTCTTTTCAGCTTATGAGACTACTTGTAATATTGTCCACTATTCTTGCCTAAGTGCCTTTTTGTGATTTCGATGGACAAGAAACCCTTGTGCAGTCTGTCAAACATTCTATTACAAAAGCTTTTGATAAAAGCAATATCTTAACACTTTTCGGACTGTAGAAATTTGCTGCTTGAGATTGTACCTGCTTTGATGTAATGGGCATAGAGGTTAACTTCTTTATTTTTTTGCGGAAATATTTATTCAGTCCTGCAATGAATGATAGGAAGTAAAATGTGTGAACTTTGAAATAGAATTTTAAAACCCTGGTTCTGACTTCCTGCTTTGCCATTTATAGGCCTCTGTCCTGTGATACGTTGTCTAAAGTAACTGAGGTTTTGTTTCCTCATCTATTCAATGAAGCTACTAATATCCCAACTGCCTTTGAACCATAGATGCCATTTGTCTTACTGATTTTTGTCAACAAATGATGGTGATATTTAGGGGTGAAATTAGTTAAAGGGGTGATGGTCACCTCTTCTGGTTTTTCATGAGGAATGATGCCTTTAGTCCTTTTAATTTAAATGATGTTGTAGTAAGTTGCCTCTGCACCTTTCCTTAGGAAATCCAGAACTGTTAAAGGGAACTTATTTGTACTGTAACAAAAATATCCAAATATTTTCTCTGGGCTTGTAAAAGTTTTAGTTGAGTTTGGATTCCTTTGCAGATTTTCTTCAAAGCCTTTTGAAATGTAGAGAGCACTCATGGTGTTTACTGTGAGCTGAGGTCAAAATAGCACCAGGTTCCTTCCTACTTAACTACTCTCTTCCCTCTACACATGTCTAATTTGGATTTGCCGTATTTCCTCCAGAAATACTTCCTTCTTCAGAAGTTCATGTTTCATATGCATTATAGAATGGAAACCAGAGTCATCATGAAACCCTTCCTGCTACCTTATTCTCTCTTCCTCTTTGTTTTGCGCATTATAATCTATAAATCATCCAGAACCATTGATTTCTTCTTTCTCTTACTACTTATATATTTTTTGCATATATATTTCTTCAAACTTTTGAATGAATATGAGGAGCAATGTGTTATGGGTAAGATGCTATGGAGTGGGAGAATCAAGGCCACTGAAATGACCATTGATAGTATAGCCTAAAGTGAGTGCTAATCATAACAAAAAAAGGTTAAATATTTTCTTTTTTAAAACAGATTTGAAGAACAGATTTGGAAAGAGTAGCATGCTGCTTAAGTATTTACTAATTGACATGGAAATTAAAGCAAATCAAGAATGCTAGTATAAACATTCAGTAGTGTAAGACAAGCAATATGTAATATGACATGTTATTTAATATCAGACTTAATGACTACAATAAAATACGTTGATAGTTTTTGGTTGTCTTGTGTGAGTTCATGTGTTGTATGTCTACTTGTGTGTAGTAGGTACTTCTGTAAGATATACTATTATCATGGGTATGAGAAAAAGAGCTAACGTATATTAAACATTCTTCTAAATGATTTCCTAGATAGACTCTTATTTAAACTTCATAATAGTTTCATGCAGGAGGTAGTATTATTATGTCCATTTTACAGATAGCCATGACTGAGACAAAGAGCAGTTACTTTCCCAGAGTTACAAATATCTAGTAAGTTGCAAAGCTAGGACTCTGATCCAGGATGTCCAAATTTAGATCCTGAGCTCTTATCCTCAACATATGCTCCTATTCTCCCTCATGAGAATTTCATCATGATCCTTTCTAAGTTGACATACTATGAGCCCAGTCAGGAAGAGTCATCAACAGTAGGGTCTAGAATATAACTCTTTTACCAGGGAAGTAATACATACTTGGCCAATACACTTTGCCTGTTTATTGACATTGTAAAATTAAATTCAAACCATGGGTGAGTGATTGACTGGAGATCACCGAGTAGGAGGTAGATGACTGGAGAAGGGAGAGCAACCCAGAGCTATGTAGGTGGAGGAATCTGGGGAGTTGGGGAGGGGTAGAAATGGGTTTTATCACAGAGTCTGCCTTGAGGGTGATTCCTCAGCAAACTCAAAGAGATCTCTGCTTGACCCTTGGGGAGAAATTTAAAGAGTGGTTTCCCACCCTACTAGAAAATCTATGACATACTATGGCTGTTGTATAAGATAAATATATATACAGAGCAGTGATTTTCAACTGGGGGCAATTTCACCCTACCCCTGGGTGGCATCTCGCAATGTCTGGAGACATTTTTGATTGTCATGACTGGTGGGGTCGTTACTACTGGGATCTAGAGGGTAGAGTCCAGGGATGCTTCTGAACATCTGACAGTTCACAAAACAGGTTCTTCCAATCCCCAGCCAACAAATAATTATGGTTCAAAATGTCAACAGTGCCACTATTGAGAAACCCTGATACAGAGGAATAGGTCCTCCTCCTGTCAGCATACAGACATGAGCAAATGTTGGTTAACACAGAATAAATTTCTAACTAGTAATCAGAAACAGTATAAACCATAAGGTCCTAGCAGCAATGGTCATGATAAATTTCCCAATGCATCTTTATCTTCATATAGGAGAGTCTGAAAGAAATCTGGGACATTACTTATATGGAGGTATCAATGGAGCATTCTCTGGTGACTTCAAAAAATAATAAGAAAATAAGTAGAAGGAAAACCAGAGATTCTTCTCTCCTCCCTCCCCTCACCTCATCGAAGTCCCTCCCTCCCTCCCATCCTTCCATCCTCCCTCCCTCCCTCCCTCCCTTCCTTCCTTCCTTCCTTCCTTCCATCCATCCATCCATCCATCCTGTCTTTGTCCTTTCAACCAAAACAATTGTGCATCTCTTATGTGTCAGGCAATCTGCATAGATGTAAAGATGAAAAAGCCAAAACATCAAAATGGAATAAAAATATTTTAGGAAGTCTATGATACTTGATGGTATCCATCTATTAGAACATTATAATGGTGAAACCAAGAGCAGGAATAACATATACCTCTGGGCCAGACAAAAATGCTCAAGGAAAGACAGCAACACTTTTGCCTCATATCTCCACATTCAGTATGTGTGAGCTCTCAGAAATTTGTGCAATTTGATCACAAGGGGAACCAAATAAGACAGGGTAGATATTTCTGTGCAAATCAATCATCTTTAATAGGAAAAAGACTCCTATAGTCCATGTCCTACTGACTAATCACTCAGATTATAGTTAGACTGAGAAAGAAGACTTTTCATTAGGAAACAATTCCAATCAGAAATGCAGGTATTGACAGTAGTTTCTCCACTTTCGAAATAAAATTGGGAGATTGGGGGAGGGGCTCTGAATTCAATAGGTGTATTTTTCACAAAAATTTCCTGATCAGTGGAAAGTGGCCTTCTATGTGTATCTCGTTTTAGAAAATAAAATCTATAAATTGTGCTTGTATATAAGTTTTTAGTAATTATCCTCCCAGAATATTCTGCTAAAACCAAAAGGAATAGTCAAAGCTCCAGAAGAATCAGTAAGAAAAAAGAATAAAGGCAAATATTTTAGCAAGGAAAATCCAAAGCAAACACTGAAACAAATGCAGTTACAGACAATGGCATGAATGTTAATGAACTTAAAGCCATATAGTGGAAATCTGCTAAACGCATAGTTGAGGGAATTGAGAGGACATTTCCCTAACAGTTTGTTCCTGTTGCTTATAATTTTAGAAAGGTACTGCAGGATGGCCCAATTCAGTCCCAACATCATATTATGCAGATGCGTTACAATTCCCTACTGAAGTTATGTGGAAGAATTGAATCTAATTTAGCACAGTTGTTTCACACAATATCATCAAGATCAGTAAATGAATACCCAAAGCATGTGCTAAAGGCTGAGAAGTGATTGCAGTTTTAAAGCAACCGAGAACTAACTATTCTTTGGAGGTTCATAAATTTGTGAGAAGGGAAAAAATTATACACAACAACAACAATAACAACAACAACAACTCACACAGCAGTTAGTTAACTTTAGATGTTTACCTTCAAGTTCAATATGCATTTTCTTTACATTTTTATTTATAATGATAAAACCAGAAAGCTCTATAATTTTTAACCAAGGGAATGGCTCACCTCAGAAGTCCTGTTTATGTTTTGCTGAGGAGGAAGACATGCTGGCACTCTTAGGACATAGCTGGTACGCAAATCATGGAGGTAGACTTATGTCAGACATTCAGTCCCCAAACTAGGCACGCACTTATATCTCAACTCTTTTAACTGCAGAGAAGATGTTCATGGAAGATCTATCTCAATACTCTACTCAACATTAACCCTTTCCACAGGGAGAGAGAAAGGTATTTGTTATGTACTTATTCATTTATCCCTTCAACAAAGATTTATGGCCTGTCTATTATGAACAATATGGAGTGTCTATTACTTGAAATTCATAGTCAAATTGAGAAGATAAACATGAAACTAATGAACAATCATACATGCAATTGGGTAAGAATTAAAAACTTCGTAGAGCATGAAGCACCTATGAGAGAATGAACTCTTGTCTAGAAGAATGGGGAGAATTTAAGGAATATTCACAAAAAAAGGGAGGGATAAGAAAATGTCTAAAGGATTAGCA
Source organism: Zalophus californianus (assembly GCF_009762305.2). Lineage (NCBI taxonomy): Eukaryota > Metazoa > Chordata > Mammalia > Carnivora > Otariidae > Zalophus > Zalophus californianus. Next base: position 129,850,084 of record NC_045599.1, read on the forward strand.
GTATTTCCGTAGACAGAAGTGTATATCACTGAATGCTTTGCTGCTACTTTTGTAAGGCCACCTAATTCATCCACATCTCAGATACTAGCTAACTTAAAAAAAAAAGATGAGCTGTAAATACCCATAAGCATTCTTCTCAGTTACCCTAGAATTCATCCCCACTTGTGAATTTTATCATTGTCAGGATACAGTATCCTCACCAACTTACTCTGGATCTTGTGTCGGACTCAGTGTTGCCTCTGTGGACTCTGTTCTGGCTTGCTATTCTCTCTGAAGTCCTTCTTTGATTCTCTAAACACCAAACCCCTGCCAGTAGTTATTTGCCTGGCATAAAGGTCAAAGCACTCCTATTCCTCCGGAGAAGAGAGAGATTTACCAGAAGTGATGAATTGTTGATGTTTCCAGGGATGCTTTTTTTTTTTTTTTTTTGGTATGGAGCCTGAAACATATGTAGGTCAGATGAAACTAGAAATACAAAATTAGTTCTTCCATCTACAGATTAATTTTTTAAAATATGTGAATGGTAGGTATCTACTGAACAACAAACATCAAGTAAGGGAGAAAATGGATTATATTTGTATGTTAGAAAATGACACAATGGGCAAATAGTATAGAAGAGGGGTTGCTGATATGCAGCAGTCAAGTGGCAGTGGAGAAGAATGGATGGGTTTCAACAGTTATTAAAAAGTGTATCTCAGGACTTGATTTCTTTTCTGTCCCATTCATTGACCATTATTCTTATTCCCGTGATAGTGAAGAGCAGAGGATGATTGCCAGATTTTTACCTTGAGGTAAAAAAAGAATAGCCAATGGTTATTTATATTGTGGCATGCATCATGCTCAGTGTCTTACCATCTCTCATCATCTAACAACTTGAGTAGTTGTTCTTATTAATTCTGTTTTGTAGATGAGGAAACAAAGAGGTCCATGGAAGGAATCTTGAGAAGCAGTGCATTTTCTGAGGTGGGTATGGGAAAAGGGATAAGTGAATGAGACAGAAATAGAAGGGGCAGAGTTAGGGGGCGAATCTCTGGGAAGAAAGAGAGAAGCAAGGACAGAACCGAGAGGTAAACAACAGCATTTGTGGTGGTGGGCATGAAGAGGGGCCTAGCAAGGGAATTATAAGAAGTTCTCAGAAATCTAGACGGAGAATGGGAAGAAAACAGGAAAGAGTTTTGAAAAGGAAAAAAAAAAAATGGCTTGCTAGGCAGTGCCCCAGACTGTGAGAGGTCAGGTTATTTGAGGATGAAAGGAGCCTTGAATTTGGCCTTTAGAAGCTTGTTCTATGCACAGTTAGCAGGGTGGTGGGGTAGCAAACTGAGGACAAAGGATGAGGAGTGAATTGAGTAGAAGTAGTCCATAGCCGCCTGAAGGGAGGAGATACTGAGGAAATTAGTGATGAGGAGGAGATGCACAGGTCGATAACCAGAGGACAAAGAGATTAGAGAAGTTTCATTTTTTTCCCTTAAGATAGAAAAGAGATTCACCGTTTTGTTTATATAGAAAGGCTGAGGGGAAGGAGCCCCTGAAGATGGTGAAGAAGGGCATAATTGAGAGACTGTCTTAGAGGATGTTGGAGGAGATGGGTCGAAGGTATAAAGAAGGACAGGAGGAAGGACACCTTGTTCCCTGACCCTGGTTTCCAGGGTTCAGACGCAGGTTTGAAACACTGAGTAGTATGAGGGAGAGGAAATGTGAAGAGTCAGCTAAGGGATTGGGGAAGTTAGACATACAGAAGCTTTTCATGCTATTCCTAATGTAGAACTGGGGCAGACTATAAAGTTTTATATATATTTTTCATAAAATAAAATAAATAAATGTAGTACATCTGCAGTATGACTTTGTACTGAAATGAGCCTCGCTATGGTGCCTTCTTCAAAATTAACAGATAGAGGCATAAAGTGTTACAGAAAGTAGTTTCATTTAATTTACTGTATTTCATTTGTTTAACATGGCATTTGCAATTGATGTTCCTTTTGGTGTGATAGCTATCTACAAATTGCCATGCTTTCTTCCTCAGAAATTCACTGTTTTTGAAAAGAATTTGCAGATTAAATTAGACTTGTATTTTTAAAACTGTACATTTGTGAACATAAAACACAAAACATACAAATCTATATATTTCACTACTACATTTATCTAATCTATCTATATATAAGTCAAATTAAATACAGTTGACCCTTGAGCAACATGGGTTTGAACTGCATGGTCCACTTATATGTGGATTTTTTTTTATAAATTCTGTACAATACTGTAAATGTATTTTCTCTTGTGATTTTCTTAATAACATCTTTTCTCTAGCTTACTTTATTGTAAGAATACGGGATATAATACATATAACATATAGAACATATGTCTTAATTGACTGTTAGGTTATCAGTAAAGGCTTCTGGTCAACAGTAGGCTATTGGTAGTTAAATTTTGGGGGAGTCAAAAGTTATATGCAGATTTCTGACTGCATGGGCATCAGCATCCTAACCCCTGCATTTCAAGGGTTAATTGTAATTTTAAACAACAGCAAGAAAAATAAAGCAAATGAAAGCAAAAGGAACAGAGGATAAAAAAGCATAAAATTCAATAGAAAGTAAAAGGATTTTAGATTCTTGTATGGTATAATGGGTTCATTTCAACTCCCCCCCCCAGCCCCCAAGAAAGGAGCCTTTTCTTATAATAAGACTCCTTAATAGAATGTCTCAGTGACATTTGGGAAGAAATTCAATTCCCAAACATATAAGTGCAGCACAGAGGATGAGGAAAAAAAAAAATCAACATTTCTTACCCTAAAAAAAGTTACTTTTAAAATTGAATGAGATACTAGAAAAATGAAGGTATTTTTACACGGAGCCTGCCAGTAGGAGTTGCCTACATATTATACCAATTAAAATTTAGTTACTTATTATTATTCAGTCATTTCCTGGCTAGAATGCCAATCCAAGATTATTTAAATGAAATAAAAAGTAATATCTCTTTTATCTATATCCATAAACATGTATTTTGGTAAGGAGCTGATTATTTCCCTCTGGCAATAATTTATTATGGGAAAGGAAGGGTTTTTAAATATGACTCTAATCTTACCTGCTTACGGTTTGGTAAATGTTTGGTCTTATGGTCTGTTTTCTGGATGTTTCTAAGACACTCTGACATTGGGAGTAGGTAGGTCCTCCGGAACCTAAGATCTTAAGACCCAGATCATGTCTTAAGAGAAGGAGGGTGACCATATGTGCTTTTGCTCAACATTATGTTCTAGACACCAGTGTTTCACTGATTGAACTATCTTGCTCTGGGATGGGCACTGACTCTATTCCTAAAATGAAATGTCTTTGAGGGGCAACATATTCAGTGATTGTTTCCTTTTAGAAATCAATTTATCAGAAATAAATCCTCACTGATAGCTCAGGGAACAAGGTGCTAGTTCGTGGTGAGAAAGCTCCCCAGTAAGTGGAGCTAGGGGATCACCACAAAAACTTTTGCTTGCTTCTTCATTTTGCATGTGGCCAAAAACACCCTCGTCTTCAGAAACCATTTGACACTGGGCTTTTTCATGTGGAAGTGCTATAAATGGACTTTCCAAGACACACTTCAAAGGGTTTTCATTTCTGTTAGAGTCTGTTTTTCAGCTAAGTTCATTCAAACAGAATTTCTTGGCGTGCTCATGTAAGTAATATGTCTGGATTGCCTAAAAATGTAATTTATTTCTCTTCCCTCAGATTTATGGAAAGTTAATGAAGGTCAAATTCTTCCCTTGCATTGTGGAAGAGCACAATTTGGTCTTATGAATGTGACTCTTAAATATACCTAATATAGTATGGATTTTCAGAAAGCATTTAGTTTAGATGGTCTCTAAATCTCTGAGCTAAAGAAATTGGGTTGGTAGTCATGACATTTCCACTACAATATTTTTGGGATATAATTGTCTCAAAATAATGTAAGGAAGGCCTTTTTTTATAACATTCTATAAATCAGTTGTCTAAATCTTTTGGAATATCACTTAAATTTATTTGGAGAAAATAGTGATAGTTGAAAGCCACTTGTAACCAGTTGCATATCATAAACAGAACTTATTCTGTATATAAATCATGATTGTTACCTATATTAGGCAATTAGGAACTAAGTTTCAGATGCTCACAAATTTTGGCTATTAGTCACTTTTCTTCTAGTTCTTAGCAAAACTAATATTAGATATCAACAATTAATAAATTGTCCCACACCATACAGGAGTTTATTTAATTATCCAACAGTCCTGTGCTGTTGTCAGCATCACTCCTTTCTTAGAGATGAGGATTCCCTAAGTCAGAGATGGCAAGTGCTTGGTTCAAGACCGCACAGCCAGTACATGACAGAATTAAGACCCAATTCCAGAGTTTTTGACTCTGAAAACAGTGCTCCTGCCATCAAAAGCAAACAACGCCTCCTCTCCATGGTCTGCAATTTACTCGAGCTGATATCTGACTTGGAGAACAGAAAGAACATGATAGTATGATTCCTTAGAGCAGAAAAAGGAGCAACTGAAAATTTTGAGTCCAGGATAATGGAAAGGGAATTCCATGAATGACTTCCTAGTTACTGTTCTTTTTATTGACATTGTTGTCAATAAAGAAAGTCAGCATGGTGAATGTAAACCACTCTCCTTAAGACAGAAGCAGGACATAAGTGCTTCTGAAATCTCTGTATCAAATGTGTTTAGCTGTACAAATATACAAAATCTCACCCTGAGATACTTGACTCTGAGACATGTGTGGGAGGAGCATGGATACTCATACTTGCAAAGTTATCATTTAGCAAGAAAAAACACTGTCCTGTGCATATAGGGATCTCATATAAAGGGTCAAGAATATGGCACTTTTTAATATAGGAATTCACCTCCCTCCACTTTTTGTTTGTTTTTGTCAATTACTAAAGTTCTAGGAGAACAGATTACATGGTGTCTAGAAATAGTATATATATCCTTACACTAATTTATCTTGCTAACTGTGACCCTTAGAAAAATTCTGGTAGAAAACCATGAAGGTGATTTAAAGCATAGGATTTGATTGAATAGGTTGGCTACTCAGAGAGAATTAAGACACCCACATTTCCATGACTACATGATACAGTGTTTGATTGCATAGATTCTGGATTCAGACTGCCAAGGTGAATCCTAGCTATGACACTTAACTAGCTGTGAGTCCTTGGTCAAGACATTAATCGCTCTGTGCCTCAGATTTTCATCTTTTTAATGGGATCATACTAGTACCTATCTCATTGTGTTATTATGAAGATTAAAGTGATTCATATCTATAAATTTTTTAAAGCATTGCCTAGAATATATATAGAATATGTTTGCAAAATAAAAAAAATTACATTGTCCTCAAATACTAACTTTCTACTTCCTGAAAATGATAGAGTCATAGAAGTTTAGAGTAAGGAGTAACCACGTTGGTCTCTAAAGTCAGGTATTGGATATTCTATTCTCTAATGATACAATTCCTTTTTCAACTACCTGTTGCTAAAAAGCTTCTGGTGTCTCAATTTCATTGTAGTGAAGTTTTTAGCTTTAATGAGAAATAAAGTAATGTGCTGGAACTGTTTATAAGGAATTAACATGTGGAAAAAGATCCCACTTAAAGTCTGCTTCTGTTTCCACAGTAATAGAAAAAAAATCAACCAAAAATTCAAGTGTAGCTTTTAATTAAGCAAGCAGTATGATGTATTTTGGATAGCCATATATATGGTTTCCTGTTGATGGGGCTACTGTTGAGGCAAATGGCATTGATTGGTTAGATGAGAAGTTTCTCTGGACTGTTTTTTGTCACTGGACAGAAGGATAAAGCTATAGGAATGTTTTCACCCCGGTTTCAGGCCTCTTTGTGAGTCTATCTTTATGAGATAATTAAAGGATAGCATTAAGGAGTATAAATGAAAAAGTCCAAACTCCAAAATTATATGACTATGTCACTTTTCTTTCTGGATATCTTGCTGCTGCTTTTTTGTTGACTGTAAATGGCAGCTTGAACATAGAAAAAGATACATACTGTAGAGATGCTGCCATTGAAACAAATAGGCATGTTATTCTTTTTCTGACTTTTAAAAAAAGTCCTGACTTTTTGGTATTAATCACTGTTTAAAGAAATCAAGTTCTCAACAGAATTTTGCTTTCCTTACCTGATACCGATTTTTGTTGTAATAGCATAAAATATAAATATGATTAGGGTCTATGGGGCAGTTATTTTAATCAATTCATCATAAGATGTCTAATTGTGTTTCAGATTATAGTGGAATCAGGGTCACATTGGTCTTATAAAATTAGCAAGATATTTCCCTGTGACATTTTATTTAACATATTCTTTTAATTTTTAAAGTACTTAGAAGCTGATTTTATTTTACTATTGCTTTTTTACTTTTGTGTGTCTTTTATCACTATGTTAATAGCTGTTTTTGCATGAATAATATTCTGTAAAATAAAAATGCCTTATATTTCCAGCTCAATAAGAGTGGAATTTTACAAATACATCATGTGTTATATAAATGTGTTTCATTATTTTTTTATTAGTTGGTCAATAGAAAAACATATGAAATCTGTATTAACTGTGAATTTAGTTTCATTGGAAAGGGAGAAGGGTGCAATGTATACATTATCATATGGTCTACAGTCAACTGTAGAGAGCCTTTTGAAGAGTGATGACAGAAGGGGAAGGATAAAAACCAGTCAAAAAATTGGGCAGAAATAAGTAAACTATGTGTAAAATAGAAAAGAGAATGAATTAAGGAGTTGTTTATATAATACCAAAACTACTGCCAAGTGCAGTGAAAAATTTAAGATTTATTTATTTATGTATGTATGTATGTATGTATGTATATATTTATTTATTTGACAGAGAGAGAGCACAAGTAGGCAGAGCTCAAGCAGAGGGAGAGGGAGAAGCAGGCTCTCCACTGAGCAGGGAGCCCGACACGGGGCTCGATTCCAGGACCCTGGGATCATGACCCAAGCTGAAGGCAGCCGCTGAACCGACTGAGCCACCCAGGTGCCCCACAGTGAAAAATTTAGCCAGAACAAATACCTGGTATCACCAGCTTGCCAAAACACTTTTCTTCATTTGATCATTGTACATAGTCATACATTTACTATCTCATTACTTAAGTAACATGCTGAATCTCAGCCTTTGTTCAAGAAATGTAAAAGAGATTATGCAGCCAATTATGACATAATTCAAAAAAAATTTCATGGCTAGGCAATGCTTATTTAGTTGAGAAAGAAATAATTTAATCCATTTAAGTATTTCCATAATTAAAATGTTATTAATTGAATTCTCTAAATCAAATACCCCATATTTGATTTTCACATGTGCACATAAATGCATCTATGCATATAAAATATGTGAATGCATATATATGCCTAAATTATAAATTTCTATTAGTTTATTAAATTTATATGGTCACAAATCTAGGTTGTACAAAAATGTAATGTGCTTATTTCTTTAAAATCCAACTCAACTCATGAGCTTTTATTTTCTGCTTAGTTGTAGCACCTTTATTCTAGCCATTTTAAGGTAACCCAGTCACATCCAATTTTTAAAATATATTTTTAATATACTTTATTTTTAAGAGCAGTTTTAGATTTATAGTAAATTGAGCAGAAGGTATAGAGATTTCCCATATGCCCCCTGTCCCCACACATGCATAGCTTCCCTGTTACCAACATCCACCACCATGGTAGTAGACTGTTAAAATTGATGAACCTATGTTGACACATCATTATCACTCAAAATCCATAGTTTATATTAGAGTTCACTCTTGGTGTTGTACATTCTGTAGGTCTGGACAAATATATAATGACATGTATCCACTATTACAGTATCATACAGAGTAGTTTCACTCTCTTAAAAATCTTCTGTGCTGTATGTATTCATCTCTCCCTTCCCTCTAACCCCTGACAACCATTGATCTTTTTGCTGTCTCCATAATTTTGTTTTTCCAGAATGTCATATAGTTGGGATCGTACAATATATAGATTTTTCAGATTGGCTTCTTCCACTTAATAATATAAATCTAAGTTTCTCCATGTCTTTTCATGGATTGATAGCTCATTTCTTTTAGTACTGAATAATATTCCACTGACTGGATATACCAGACTATTCATTCACCAATTTGGTTGCTTCCAAGTTTTGGCAATTATGAATAAAACTGCTATAAATACTGTGCAAATTTTTGTGCAAGCATAAGTTTCCAATTCCTTTGGGAAAATACGAAGGAGCATGATTGCTAGATCTTATGGTAAGATTGTTTAGTTCTCTAAGAGACTGCCAAACTGCATTCCAAAGTAGCTGTACCATTTTGCATTCCTACCAGCAAAGAATGAGACTTCCTGTTGTTCGTCTTGGTCAGGATTTGGTGTTGTCAGTGTTCTGGATTTTGGCCATCCTAACGGTAGTCAGTGGTATCTCATTGTTGTTTTAATTAGTATTTCCCTGTTGACACATTATGTGGACCATCTTTTCATATGCTTATTTGCCCTCTGTATATCTTATTTGGTGAAGTATCTGTTAAAGTCTTGGGCCCATCACATCCAATTTTAAACTCAGTCATTTTTTAGGGTAAGTATCCTTTCATTTCAGAATTTACCCCCATTCCTACTCCTTTATGCATTCCTTTTTCCTTCATAGCAACTACATTTGGGAGAATCCACTTAATTCTTTGTACTGGGGGTGCAGTGTGAGGTGCACCTCTCGTCCACAATGGCCTTTGGTGTTTATTGGCCTCCACTGAGGTGTAATTTGTCCCTCATACTTTTGGGGATAACCTTTGTAACCCCAGCTACATCTGCTGTGAAGGTCAGTGTTTCCACCTTGGCATACAGTAGTCAGCTACATGGAATATCCTTCTCTGAGACTGAGAAGGATTTACTAGCCTCTATTTACCTCAAGAGACTCAGCGATTTCCCTGCACCCGTGGAGGTAGAAGGTATTCCCTGTAGCCGCTGCTTCAGGAATATTCTCCTGGATTCAGGCATCAGCCACTGGGGATTCATTTTAGATCTCCAGCTTTCCTAAAAGGTTTCCATCTTCTCAGTTTAACCTGGGAAAGCCAAGCACCGGTCTCTTCTGCCTCTCACGTACTCCATCACAATTTCTGTCATCCTGTTCTTCTCTCCCAGGCATGTACTTAGGCCGAAAGACTTACTGGGAGCTTCTCAGCATCTAAACCCCAGTGAATTTTATCTATTATTTCTCCTTTCATTCCAACCCAGTGTTGATCTTCTTCTTTTTCCCCCCTGCAAGGGGAAGTAGTCGAGATTCTTCCATGGTTTGTGTTCCAGCGTTACTTTATGTTCTGATTGTTCTGGGATTTTGCTCTTGATATTTTAAGCAGTCATTGGAATTCATAAGAACAATTTTTCTTATTTATGTAGCTCTGCCAGTCAAAAACTGTGGTGTCAAGACTGTTCTCTTGGCTATTTGCCAAAATCTACTCATAATCTCAAAATCGAAAAATTTGCCCTTTTGTTCTTTCTATATTATTCCTATCCATATACTGGTAGAAAGCCTCTGCTATTAAGTGGTAAAGAGAGTAGTGTAACTTTAAAAAAATATAGTTTAAATCACAAATCTTACTCTATTACATTTACATATAATTATGTATCAAATTTTAATGGATACCAATTGTTACTTAGAAGACTTTCCCTCCTCCAAGAGCAATTTCTTTCTGTACTCAAACAATATGGGGTCCAGTGGAGCTTCCATTTTCTTACAGGACTTTATCCACTGGCCACATTGGATTGGTTATGGTAGGGGGATCTTACTTATTAAGGATTAATCAGAAGCTTTACAGCAGTTTTTTTTTTTTTAAAGAGAAAATATGGAAGACATTTGAAATATGAGGATTATGCATAAGAAAACAGTTTGTGATGAGAGAGAATAAAGACAACACACAAAGACAAGTAAAGGTAAGAGATGGGGAAATTTTGAAGCACAACTGGAAAATAGAGTAAAAGAACATCTGATTCTTCACTCTCTAAAGTTCTTTGGGTATCAACCACAGTGGACACTGTTGGTGATTTGCAACTCTTGTTACCCATGTGATCCTGAACAAGTTATTTAAACTTTCTGGGCCACACTTACTTATTCTGTGAAATGGGCTAATGGTGCCACCTGAATAGGTTAAGCATACACACCTGGCACCTGTTATTCCCTAACTTGTCATCGGATGGACTTAATGATAAAGGTAATCTTAACCCTAAATTAGTCTTTTGTTTTCCTCATAGATGACTTAAAAAGGTGATTTTTCTATATCATCCTGGTTTTAGTGAACAGCACTTCCCGGTTGCTGGGAGTAAAAAACATGGATGAAATTGATGTATTATTTAATCAGAGAAATGTAGGCTTAGCCAACTTCAGTCCCAATATTTAAATATATCTTATCCCCACAGCAGCATTCTGAAATAGACAGTGCTTGCACAAAATCAATGACTAATAATTGCAGATTGCTAACCTAATATTTTTTGCAGTATAAGATTTTTTTAATATTATAGGAAAAGAAGAGTTAAAAATGACACAATTCATTTCTATAACATTGATTTAAAAGAAACTCAATTCTCTTCCCAGTCCTCTCGTATCTTCTTTATACTTCAAGCGTAACCTTGGTTTTGGGGGAGAGTTCAAAAATATGTGAGTTACATTTATAATATTTCTGCAGAAATGCTAATGACTTTAACTTCATCAGTTTGTCATCACAAAATTGCCTTGACAAAATGAGTAGATGTTATCTCTATCTGATAGTAAATGGAGGAAACATAGCCAGTGAGAAATGAAGCCTGTTTTTTCATGGTGTTTGCGGTCACTTAGTGTTACTACTCTGGGCCATTATAGATAGTGCTTTGTGTGTGGCTGAAACAGATGAACGTAGAAGAGGCAATGGACTTTGATGCGTGTTACCCTGGAAGACTGTACTTTCCCTTTTCACCTGTGGGAGGCAGAATTTCCTGGCAGGAGGAACCTCAGTCCATTCATGACCTATATTTTTAGAGCCCATTGTTCTTTAAGAACTTTGAATTTGGGGGTTCTGATTATAAAAATAATTGTGTGTTTATTGTAGACCATTTGGATTAAACGGAAAAAAATACACATATAAAGAAGAAAAACACACCTTTCACTCCACCACCTAGAAGCAATCACTCTTCATTATTTCTTTCATGTCTGGGTTGGCATATGTGAGATATTTCTGTGTAATCAGTTTTATCATCTGTCACTCTCACCTACTGTTGTGACATAAGCATTTCTTTCTAATCATTGAAAACCTTTTGGAAGCATAATATTTAAAGGCTGCAGAATGTTTGCTGTAATATAATGTATTTCATCTTTGCCTTATTGTTTATGCAGTATTTTTTTAGGTTTCCAAAATTATAAATAATGCTGTGATGAACACATTTTTTGTTTTTTTGTTTTTTCTCCATGAGAAGAGCATAGCAAAAGCAGGCAGAGATTTGAGAGAGCAACTGCTCTTTCCATTCTGTTCTAACATGTGTTGAGGTCCTTATTTCTTATAGGGATCATCATGTATTAAAAAAGCTGGGGCAGCTTTTCTGTAGAGCGTGCTCTGATGCACAAGATCAGGGAATGGGATATAGTTATCCCTTGTAACTCCACACCCTGACTCTGGAAATCATTTTAATTTCTGTAGTTTATTGCTTGGTTAGGGTTTCTGTTTTTGAAGACTCCAGTGTTCTGCTGTGTACACCATATTGCACGGTCCTCTGATGTTCACCAGATTGTTTTCCTCGATCCATGCTATGTTAGGCACTCCGCAGAAAGCAATGTGTCACGAGAACCATGGTACTGATGATTTTGCATGTCTGTATTCATGAACTCCAAAAGAGGAAATTTAGTAAAACTTCCTTATGATTGGAAATGGTGGTGTTGACTGATAACACTAAGAATAGAGCAGAGGCATATTTTAACCACATCGTATTTTCATCATATCATGGCTATTAGCTACTCTCCAGTCCCTTCATCATGTTGTTGGGACATTATGAACGGAGTAAAAGTTACATAGCCCCCTCTGACTTCTGTCATTGTTTTAAATTTTATCATGGTTTCCCCTGAGTCGAACTGCTATGTGGTTGATTTAGGAAAATAATGGCTTGGAAAAGTAGGACAAATATGGAGGGACTTTCGGACTGACTTTTTTTTTTTTCAGATTTAGGATATAAAACCACAGAAACTCATATTCATATCCAACTCCACCCCATTTCTCTCTCAACACCGTTTGAATAGAATTTAGAATTACATTCTGAAGAAAACCTTCGTTTGAATAGAATTTAGAATTACATTCTGAAGAAAACCACCGTTTGAATAGAATTTAGAATTACATTCTGAAGAAAACCTTCGTTTGCCTTTGAGCAAAGGTTGCCTCTGAGGTTGGTTAGGCAACTCTAACTCACAAGAGAATATGAAGAGAGGCTTAACTCACAATGACTCTGCATTTCCCTGGGAGCCGAGGTCCTCGAGGTACTCGAGGTCCTTAATAGGGAGTATAATTCCAAACTCTCAACCTCAATATTGTTTAGAAGCTTAGCAGAGAAAAACAAATGCTTCTGGAGGATTGCCTGAGAGAAAAGCACTAATTCATTTCTGTGAATCAGTGATTCCCAATGGAATATGGGGACGTGGAAGACAGAGGGAAGGAAAGGAGGGAGTCCTAATATCCTCTCCTTAGAAGGTCCTGCTGCCAAGATGAGGACTTCACTGATCGCCACCACTCCCCTCAGATGTTGAGGTGGATAAAATTTGAGAACCAATGCTTGAGCAATGGTAAAGTAGAGGTGACAAACTAGAGACCTCTTAGTCAAATCCAGCTTGTAGACATGTTCTCTGTGCTCAGTTTATGTATCTATATAAACACACACACATATTAACAAGGAATATAAAATTTGCATAAAATATGGATTTCCCTGGAAACAATAGAAAAAAATCTGACCATACTGGGCACGTATCCCTGCCTGGCAATAAGTTCGTGGAACCAAGAAATAGTTCCTTCTTTGGTCATTGTCCTTTTCCTTCCTTTTTTGCTCAGTCCTGGCTCACATCACTGAGTTAGATTACCAGTGTGGTCAGTGCAGGCATTGGAGCTTACAGCCTTTGAGTAACGTCCTAACCCTACATTAAGGCAAAAGAAGAAAGAGCTGGGTACCTGGGCCGCATCATTTTGCTTTCCAGAAGCGATTTTTTTTGATCTGTCTGATGCCACGGGTCTTGTGACATAAGGAAATGACCCAATCCAAATTTAATATAAAAACTTTTTTTTTCATTATTTTGGGCATTTTATAAATAAAGGGACTAAAAGGACACACTCTGGAGCCGGACTGCAGGGAACCCAATTCCAAGTCCTGAATTTCCTAGCTGGAAACCTTTGACTTGGCATTTGATCTTACTTTGATTCAATTTCCCCTTCTGTAAAATGGAGATAGTGCCACTTATTTAGGATTTTTGCTAAGATCAAATCTATTCATTTGTGTAATGTGTTTAGGACAGTTTGGAGCATTGACATTGACAAATGTTTGATAAGTGATACTATTACTAGTATTATTAACTCTTGTCTCAGAATTAGGAAAAGTAGCATTTGCTATTACGTTTTTCTATTTTATGGAGAATCTAAAACCTGTAATGAATCATGTTTGTGTCTTCTTATTGGCTGCTAGAAAGCTTTATGTGAAATATGATACATCTATTTAGTAAATCTATCACCGTATGTGTTTTGTTCTGCCTCTTATTTTCCTACTGTTCATTGTCCTCTATATAATTCTTAATTATTCTTAGTTTTTCTTATCTCGACTCTGTAATGTGCACCGTTGCAAGTCATCTTAAGTCTCTTTTGAAACAATTAATAAAAGGCCCTCAAAATAAACCAAAAGCAAACCAACATATATGAGCTCTCCTAATGGACAAGTATTACCAGTAAAACTAATTATTTTCCAACCTGAATTTCATGTGAAGTTTGCTTTTCTGCTGACATTCTGAGCTTCCATTTATTTTCAGCTCTGTCTTTTAGCTTTAGGGATAAACTGATCCAGTCATCTTCAGTAGCGGCTCTTGAGAAAGTTCCTGCAGTCATGTTATTTCCCAGATGTCTTCAAATATATTGCATTGCTGCAAATTGATTTTTAGCTTGTCTTTAAACCTAACATCTCAGTATCCTATGCCCAGTTGGCCTTTTTTTAGGTGACCAAAGGGAGTTGTTTGTATATTTAAATTTGCTATGGTAGACGCAGTATTAAAAGCAGCCACATATTCTAAATGTCTTGTGTAAAGTAGGCTATTCCACCGATACAAATAAAGCTATTTGGAAATGGTCAGCCTCCTAACGTTTACTCCCAAGAGACTTAATAGAATGCTTGGGGAATTTTACTATAATCATTTGATACAATGAGTACAAGAAAATTTTATGATTATCCACCCTGAGGCTAGTAGAATGGCAGGGCTTTATTTCTCTCCTTTTTAATTTGATGGTAAATGAATGAGACAATTTTTTGGATCTTATCAGCCATTTTAAATCCATGAAACAGAAACCACTCTATTGAGGTTTAATATGGGGAGCTGGTCACCAAAGTGAAGGATGGGCCGCAGAAGCCAAAGGGATAGAAGTGCTGTTATGCAGAGCCTTATGAATTGCACTCACCACCAGCATGGCTAGAGCCCTTGTTTTGAGTAGGACCCCAGGAGCCCATGCTCTCACTAGTGCTTCTACTGTGTTCCTTCCTTCTCTCCTGATCTCATGCTAGCTCCTCCCACTGGCAAAACCTAACTGGCATACAAGCTGGCAAGGGGTTCTGGGAAAAGTGTGGTTTCAGACCTCCTTTTGGCAATCCGAGGGGAGCATAGAAGCACATATTTTCCTGCATGTGGTTCCATTACTCTGAGTCACTTTGCTTTCATGTGTTGTATTCATGTAAGTATTCTAATTTTAAAACATTTTGAACTGTATGAAATATCTCTAGGTCCAAGAGTGTCAGTTATGTCAGAAACCACTCAGAGGAGCCACTTCCAGCCGTCTAACTAGAAATATTTTAAGTTATTTTATTGCCAATCCTTAAGTTACAAATTTTTTGATGAGAGAAAATACTTAAGTACCTCTCTATTATTTTAGCTGCTTGAATTCTGTTCTCTTTATAGAGGTTAAAAATAATTTAATTCTTATATATGAACATTTTGTCAGCCTTATTTATTTGTATTCGATTTTCATTCTGGTTTCCTGATTTCCATAAATATGCATTTGTTTTTAGCTATCCTGTGTCAAAATATGGGTTTAAGTATTCAGCTCCTTCATCAAAAACTGTGGTTGATCAGCTTTCATCCTGAGTACGAAAACATTTGGAAGAATTAGGGATTCTTGAAATGCATCATAAATTGCACCCAGAAAGGCCAAGATGTTCAAGTGGCAGAGACAGAACTGCTCAGAGCTTCCCCATAACTGGGTTGGCAAGTCAACAGAATCTGAGTGGGAGGGCTCCTATCTTTCTACAGCCCTTTGTCCCCAGAAGGGTTTCTTGTCATTTTGGCAAAGGTTGACAGGACTCAGTGAAGTCCTGGCATGTGCTGGGACTTCTGTAAGTGTTTCTGACATAACTGACATAGTCCTTGAGGCCTTTGACAAGTTTGTCAACCTAATGAATGGGCAACTAAGCTTTAAAACCACAGTAAAGATTGTGTAAGTTGTTCAATACAGGGTGCAAAATCCAGGTAGCCAAATAATGGTTTCAGCGTTATTCTGCTTGCCTGTTTGCTGATGGCACTTCAACAGACCAAAATTAAAAAAAAATATATCATCTTTGAAATAAATATTCATCTTTGGGAATATAATATAGCATATGCCTTATAACAGAGTACCTTTTTTTCAAAGATGTATTTGTAACATTGATCTTCTCATTTGTTTTCATTTTCTCCTGTATATGTGATAGCTGAAATGCTTAATGCTTTAGGTCTCTGGTGAATTCTGGCTGTGTCTGAAAGGTTTAGGTTACTGTGGTCAATGTTTCCCAGAAGATGGAACAGTGACTACTAAGTAACTTTGCTGATGTGAGGATTAGCCAGAGTAATTACAATTGCTTGGGATTTTGTGTTTCAGGGACAATGTTCTATATGGAAATCAGTAGGGCCTCTGACACTCAAGTGTCACTCTATTTGAGCAGAATCATAATTAACAATAATAATTAGATTAAGCTTTGAAAGTTAGAAACAAAAAAAATAACTGCACATGTCTGCAATTATTAAACAAAATAAAATTATATTCTTCCTTTATCATTCCACTTGAAAGGTATGGTATTTGGCTTTGCAGACCAGATCTACTTGAGTAGACCTAAATCTACACTGCGTATCTAAATTGGACCAGAATTTTAATGTTTAAGTCCATTTTGCTTGGGGCTCTAGTCTCTGGTATTTCAGAAAATCTGTTATTCTAACTTCATACATGGATTAGGATATCTGCAATGCAGAGACGTCTTGAATTTCTTATCTCAAAGCCTATGAAGTAACTGATATTTTTACTCAACTGGAGTGTAAAGGCAGAGCAGAGTATGGTCTAACAATCACTAAGTTTTCTTGTACTATAATGAAGTTATTAGTTCATCCTGCTTTTTTCGAGGGACTTTAAGCTTGCAATGAATCTAGTTGAAGATACTCAGCCCCCCTTGTTCCTATATTTACTCGTTGTTTAAAATATTTTATATTTGAGGGAGAGAGAGAGAGGGCATG
The DNA here is from genome assembly GCF_009762305.2 of Zalophus californianus. Lineage (NCBI taxonomy): Eukaryota > Metazoa > Chordata > Mammalia > Carnivora > Otariidae > Zalophus > Zalophus californianus. Next base: position 129,866,805 of record NC_045599.1, read on the forward strand.
AGTGGGGAGGAGGGGCAGAGGGAGAGGGAGAAGCAGGCTCCCAGCTGAGCAGGGCTCGATTCCAGGACCCTGGGATCATGACCTGAGCTGAAGGCAGATGCTTAACGGACTGAGCCACCCAGGCGCCCCTATTTATTCATTGTTAAAATCTGGAAGGTTCATTCAAGAGGGTTACATCCAGTGATTCTCCTTTTTCCCCAAGGGTGAGGTTTAGGGGTAATAAATGGGGTAGGTAACAAGGTGATGGGGTAGTAGGAATGAGGTAAACACATACAGCTCTGCACTCCCACCTCTTCTCAGATGGAGTTCTGATTGTGTTTTATGTATTGGAGGTTCTTGTGATACGTAATTCTGCTGCTAACCAGTTCCCCTACATTTCAGATGAGAAAATTTAGCTCCAGAGAAACTTAGTGGCTTGCCCAAGACACAAATCTACTTCATGGCCAACTGAATTCAGGATCCAGATCCCTTGGATCCTAATGTTTTCTCTTTTTTTTAAACCCAATCAATAGTTTTTGATAGGATTTCTGATAGCATTGGGTAGGGAAAACAAGAATAAAACTCGTATTCTTTCAAAGGATTTACAGTTTAATGAACGAATAGATGTACAAGTAAGTGTTATAGATATTTGCACAACGTAAGAGTCTCTAAGCAAAAGAATGCTGCTCATGTGTTTGTAAGTAAATCAAGAGAAGTTTCAGAAAACAATTTCTTTAAGGTTTTTTCCTTTATAATATTAGCAAAGACATTCAAAAAACTCAGAAGAGTTGATTATTTGTGGAATTCTTACTCTATAATCATATTTTTATAAAAGTAAGCTAATAAAAATATTTTAATTGAGCACAGACAATATTTCTTACCTAGAATTTAAAATATTTATCTAGAATTTTGGCATATCACATGAGCTGCTTCCAATATGGATTTTTCTTTTCATTTGGATGATTTGAATCACATGTTGCTTGCTCCTCAGCCTCAGAAGTGTGCCTTGTCTGGTAGAAGTTAACGATTGCTATAAAAAATAATGATACTTAATTATTTCACATAACAAGTGACCTTGAGGTCTGTGGCTTCAGGGATGGCTCAACAATGGCATCAATAATCCAGGATTTCTTTCATTCCTCAGTGCATTGGCTTTTCCTCCTCTGACACATCACCGCATGGTTGCAAGATGCTGCTATGGCTCTGGCCTCAGGTATTCACACAGCAGCATCCCCAGTAGGGCCGAAGGGAAAGGGAAACAGCAGCTTTTCTTTGTCAGATGATCTTGTGTTCATTTGCCAAGAACCCTTGATTATTTTGATATTTTATTTTGATTAAGTGGACTTAAATACAATATATTTTGGTTTATATTAAATAGGCTCTATTAGATGTGGGCTATCCAACAATGAGGGGGGTGTCTGTGTTTGTGTGTGTGTGTGTGTGTGTGTGTGTGTGTGTGTGTGTGTGTGTGTGTGATGTATAAAATCTGTCTGTTCCTCACCATAGATCATGGGTGTGATGTGAAAGGAAAAGTTTGTACAGGTAGTCCATGTTGAGGGTAGTGGGTTGAAAAACTGTTAGATGTTTTCCTCCAAAATAGAACCTTTATCTTTAAGGCACAGAAGTAGGCTAAAGCTTGTACTTATCCATAAGTCTTTGCTCTCGCTCACTCACCATAAGAGAATTTCATTGATTACTACGGACGTTTTTACCTGAGTGTCTTTCTCTTCTTTCCATGCCACAGACACAGCTTTAAGCTGCCACACTCTCTGGCTGAGCCACTTCAAAAGATTCCTAAATGGTTTTCCCATAGACACTCTACCCTCAGTCCAGTCTGTTCCCCACTCTGCAGTCAGTGATTGCCTCAAAATGCATATCTTGTTATCACTATGTTTAGAAAAGTTTTGTAGAAACCATTGCTCTTGGAAGAAATAGAAAAATCTTAATTGCCATCTCTAAGACAGCTATGGGGCTGACCCACCCTTATCTCTCCAGCTCTGTCTATAGGACTCTGTTTGTTTGCTGAACTCCCATACTAATGGTCCCTCAGTCCCTTGGACGCTCTCAGTTTCTTCCTGTCTCTGACTATATTTGTATGTCCTGCTCCCTCTGCATGCCATTTCCTTGTACTTCTCATTCCCCTCTGCTCCAACATGCTGGTCTTTATTCTGTGGATTTAGGCTATGCTGTCAGTTTCTTAGGAAAACTTGTGACCCAGAGAGACTTTGTTCTCTTAGCACATCTCCTTTGTATCATTTATACTACTCTGTAATTTTATAATTATTTTTGTGATTGTGTGGTTAGTATCCATTTCTCACCACTGGATAGATGGTGAACTTCATGGGGGTTGGACCATACCTATCTATTTTTTAAATTTATCTTGTGTTCAAAATGTTTAATGTGATACTTGGCACATGGTAAGTGCTCAATGTGTGTGTGTTGACTGGTTGTATCGATAAGTAAATGAATAGATAATATTTATTGTGTTATCTGATCTCTGCATGACTTAAGTATTCGGTTGCTGAGTTTAAGGAATTGATGTGGCTGTAGGTAGTACTTCAGAATATTTTGGGTCCTCTGTTTTAAAATTTTTATTTATTTATTTATTTATTTATTTATTTATTTATTTATTTATTTGAGAGAGAGAGAGAGATAACTCACGGGGAGGGGCAGAGGGAGAGGGGAGAGAAGCAGACTCCCTGCTGAGTGGAGGAACCCAGCACCGTGGGACTTGATCTCACAACCCCTAAGATCAGGGCCTGAACTGAAATCAGGAATTAGATACTTAACTGACTGAGCCACCCAGGCACCCCTTGGGTCCTCTGTTTTAGAAAATCAGAACTTTTTGCTTTCATTATTAATTCCCTGAAAAATAATCCTCATGTGTCTTTTATATGCTATATGCACATGAGATTTTACATTAGAGAACTTCTAAATGCAATGACAAGTTTTCTCTTAATAAAGTTGGAACCTATAAGTGTATAATTTTTGAATTAGAAGTCAAAGTACTATTAAAGTGGTGAAAAAATTTCAGACCTTCTGTATATGGATTTGAATTTGGAAAGATCCAAATGTCATTTGGAGTAAAGTCTATTGTTTAGCATGGTGTCCAAGATAAATAATAAAAATGGTTAAAATGATGTGATTACAAAGTTCAGATGATCTCTTTCCCAACATTCCTTTTAACTTGTTCTGTTTTTCTGAAACCATAACACTTAGTATCTTTGCCTTTGGGAATTCAACAAAATTAATGAACACTTATCAAGCACATATTATGTATCATTTATTAATTCGGCAAATAGTTATTGGTTGCCTCCTACTTGCCAGCTATAAAGTTGTATTCTTGTCAGGAATTTATCTATATAAATGACACAGTCTCTGATTTCACAGAACAAACTGTGGATAAGAAGTTTAAAATACAGCATGATAAATACAAGTACTTTGTTAAGAAGTAAGCAGAGGAGGTGATGAGACAATAGATTAAATGTCTCTAACTCAGTTTCTCTTAAGGCAAGCGAGGAGAGAGGGGAGCTGAGGGAGGGTTTCCTGGAAGAAACGTGTTAGCAGAATTCTGAAGGGCAAGTAGAAGCTTTTAACAAAATATTTTTTAATGATGATGCCAATTTTCTTATTATATTGAATTATTTAAGTAGCATTATTTTCTCCTCAACTTTTATCATTTTTTCTCTCTCTCTCACCTATACACTAGAGTCTTCTTGAGAATGGGAAATATGTGTTATATTTTTAGGTATCTAACAAATTATTAAACATAATGTACATCATCTGGATACACACTGGTGATTTCACTTCCTAGTATTAAGTGGATTAAAGCTTTGCAGTGATGGTTCTAGGAGGAAAAAAATAAAAGGCACTTGGACCAGATTCCACCATGAGCTATGATTTAAAACAGCTGAAGTAATTGCCAATAGCCCTAATATTTGGAAAGACTCTAAGTGGCTTTCCCTATGTAGGCATTCATAGGTGACATGCCTATTGGGAACTTACTCTGGTCCTAAAATTTGGGCCTCTGCATAGTTACAGACTCATAAGAGGGTCAGAGTTTTTGAAGTAATGTTTAATGGATCGTGTCTTCAGATGGGATGCATGATGAGCATTTAGTAAATACACTCAGTTGGTGATCAAGCTCACTGGTCTATGCGTCCTTTATTTTTTCCCCTATTTAATCTGTCACTTTTGCTTTCACAACAGTTGGGGAAAATTTCAAAGAATACATGCAGATTATTTTAATTTAGAAGAGTGAGCCAATTCAAAAATATTTGATTTATTTATTTGGCAGAGAGAGAGAGGGAGGAACAGAGAGAGAGAGAGCACAAGCAGGGAGAGTGGCAGGCAGAGGGAGAGGGAGAAGCAGGCTCCCCGCTGAGCAGGGAGCCCGACATGGGGCTCAACCCCAGGACCCTGGGATCATGACCTGAGCCGAAGGCAGACGCTTAACTGACTGAGCCACCCAGGCGCCCCAAGAGTGAGTCATTTTTAACTATTGTGAATTGAAGATACACCAGATATCTTGGTTCCTAGGACCATTCTCTGAACCAATAAATTGGTATTTAAGTGATCTTGAGGGAGGGCAAGATAAACACTTTCCAAGTTTATTGATGTAGTGGGAAGAAAGAATGACCTTTATTGTAGCAGTACTTCCTTGAATTTACTTCCTAAGAAATATTACTTCATCTGACATTTTTGGTTAAAGATGTTAAGTTTATTATTTTTGGTTTTGTTACTGACTGGGAGCATCTCCAATTGTTTTCCCTCATCTGTGTTTCCCCTTCAGATGGATTATTATTTTCTATTAAGTTGTTCTCCACCTACATAAATGAGTTTTGAGGAGCTAAACATTATCTGTTCACTTAATCTCTCTTCAGAGTTCACATCGCCAAGACCCTACCTTATTTTTAGAAGCACTTCTCTGTATTTTTCTACACTTTTTCAACTGGATGATGCCTGAACTGTTTTAATATCCCAAGTGCGGCTTTCTAATGCTTTGTAAAGTAGCGAAATAACCTCTCATTATGGAATACTTCTTTTTAATCATGTAGGGTTAACACTGACCTTTTCTTTTTCTTTAGAAAAAGCACTTATGCCAAGTGCTCATTTAAAATGAAGAAATATACATGTTAAAAAAGAAACACACACAACAGCTTGCTCATTGTGGAGCACTTACCTGACAGTTTTAGCCATCGGAAGTTTCAATAAATGCTGGCAAAGGCCCTCTGAGTTGTAGCAGTTGCTTAGGACGTATTTCCCAGAAAAATCTGTGAGCTGGGGGTTTGGTGGCTGTGCTTCTAACTAGACCCTTAGGATTTCCCTTAGGGCTTCTTTACCCATATTTACAAATAAGATGGTTTTTCTGATTTCTCAGTCTTCAACGCACTGGAAATAGTAGAGTGAAACCAGAAAAGAAGCAGAGAACAGGTGTGTTTTGAAATGGGGATGATATAAATAATAAACACAAAAGGAAATTTATCCCATTTTATGACTCTTCTGGTTATTATGAAAGATAAAAGCATCTTACTGACCTTTTTACATTACATTTTGCCAATAGTCGAAATGGCTTTGAGTAAGAAAGAATGTTTTTAGTTTAGATTCTAGGGTTCTTTTTTGAAAACTAGGGATAAAAGAAGACGGGATGTGAGTTATACAGATAATTTTTTTATTTGTTAGAATACTTTATAATTATAAAATATATATCTCAAAGACATTGCAGATTCAGTTATTAATTATACATAAGGTACAGTCAGTATTGGGGCACCTGGGTGGCTCAGTCAGTTAAGCAGCTGCCTTCGGCTCAGGTCATGATCCCAGCGTCCTGGGATCAAGTCATGCATCAGGCTTCTTGCTCAGCGGGAAGCCTGCTTCTCCCTCTGCCTACCGTTCTGCTTCTTGTGCTCTCTCTCTTTAATAAATAAATAAATAAATAAAATCTTTTAAAAAATACAGTATTTATCAGTCTGTTATCTTTCTTAATTCAGTTCTAGAATTGTATAAAACAAACATTCTTAACCAGTACCCCATTGGGTATTTGGGAGAGTGGTGGCAATTGAACTCTTGACCTATGGGAGTTATATGTATTTGTTTTAAAATGGAAATGTAAATAATGTAAACCTTAAAAGAGTCATTTCATTTCATGCCTGATATGTTAATGAGAAATAGAACATTTTCGTTCAATCCTCACATAAGCAAGAATATTCTAAGACTGGATTTTGAGGTGTTATATTGACACTTAGAAATCACGGGTGCTGGAAATGTGAGGGTCAAAGGGACCACTCCTGACTGCACTGGTGATGATGAATATAATCTGAGGGCCACCAACTGTTTCTCTTTTTTCTAGTTTCATGTATGACAGACTCTGCCAACAATCATTGTGCCAAAGACTATTCATGATGCAAAATTCATGTCATTTGAGATAGCAAATGACTTTTTTTTTAAAGATTTTATTTATTTATTTGACAGAGAGAGACACAGCAAGAGAGGGAACACAAGCAGGGGGAGTGGGAGAGGGAGAAGCAGGCTTCCCGCCGAGCAGGGAGCCCGATGTGGGGCTCGATCCCAGGACCCTGTGACCGTGATGACCTAAGCTGAAGGCAGTCGCTTAAGGACTGAGCCACCCAGGCGCCCCGCAAATAACCTTTCTCATGGACAGACTTTTAAGTGTTTTCATTGATACCAAATTAAAATACTAAGTGACATGTGCTTACACTTTTTGGGTTTTGTGCTGGTGATAGCATACTGCAGTCTAGCTCTCAGCATGCTAGATTTCAGGGGCATCACACATCATCCTTTGTGATGTCACCCATCCCTGCTTCTCCATGGCCCCAGGATGCCCTGTCAAGCATTTCACTGCTGCTTTAACAGCTGAGTAAGCTGCTAAGTTTATTGCTAGTTTAGTGAGGTAGGTTTGCATAGGAACATGTTAAAGGAATCTCAGCTAACAGAAGTGGAGCTCAAGTGTAAATCTTTTAAAATATATGTATTCTTATATTTAGTTGCAATTATTAGTTTGGTGTTGAGCCTGGTGATGTTGGTTGTTCCTTTAGTAATTAGCAAAGAGAAAATCGAATAGAATAAGAGGCTATTCCTCCCCTATCCCTCACTCCCCTCCCGACTCATCTGTTTTTTCGTTTCTTTTTTCTTTTAAAGTAAACATGACAGTGAGGTACTGTTTTTACTTTGCATGGATATTCCTTGCCTGATCGCCGCCCCGACTTGCAAAGAAACTCAGAAACACACACAAAACCACACACACACACACACACACACACACACACACACACACACACACACACACACACACACACACACACACACATCACCCCCCAGTTAGGTCAAGTATTTCTTCAGGTACAATGGCAAAAGGTAAAATGGAAGAAAATTTCCTCCACTAGTTTCTTTGAAAACAAGATTCAAGAAAAATCTAGTTTGTGAAACAGTGTATTTGATCAGTAACAGCAGTGGTTCAAAATGTGTGTACTCTGCGGTACAGTGTGTTTTTTGATTTGCCAAGTTTTGAATCATCACAAATTGATAAACTAACCAGTCATCCTCTACACCTGGGCAGCATGCTGTTTTCCTGGACGCTGCCCTCGACTCGATTGGGCAGAGGACAAGCGAGAAGTGTGGGATCACTGTTCGCTCTGGGTAGTGTGTGAACACTGCCAGTATGTGTTGAGAAATCTGAGTGTATTTCCTGGAAACACCCACACTTAAAAGTTTCTCTGTTTCCCCCATACACCATTGAGTTGAATTCAAAGTTTGATCAGTGTCTTTGAAAACAGCAGTGTGGTCTTGTTGGGCATGGCTGCATTTTAATCACTCCACAGATATTAATTAGTTCCAGTTTATTCCTGCCTCACTCTTCCTTCCAGAATTCTCCTTAATCTGGCTCTCGATAGGAGGGACTTGCCTACAGGAGACACGCAGAAGCAAAAGATAACAGGAAGCCCCACACTATGCCAGGGTGTCTTGAAACATGAGAGGTCAGACACTACATTTCTCTAAAAATAAATCTCTTTCCACAGGGTCAGTACAACTGCTATCATTAAAGAAAATCTCCAGTTTAAATTTCTTCCTTTCTTTCTCTCTAGAAAAATATGCCAGTATATTCTAAAGTGTGGCTGATTAACTGTTAACAGAGTTTAGTTCAAACCTCCCAAGCCCATTTTTAAATCCCGTTAGAGGGATAACTGATAAGGTGTCTACATCGCAATAAATACAGTACAACCACAGGCCTTTTAGAGTGTGGGTCTATATTAGTATCGTTATTATTTTTTCTCTCCTTTCTTCATTTTGCATAAATTGAAATTCTTTCAAAACTTCAGCAGCATGTTATTAAAGTATCTGTATACAAAAAAAAAAAAAATTGCAAATGATTTTCTTCTGGAGGAAATGGCTGCTGAGGAGTCTTTGAAGCCAGGGCTTTTGTTGTGAATCTGAGAGTTATTGTTACCTAACAGATTCATACCCTAGGCAGAACTGCTATGGAATTGTGTGCTTAAAACACTGTGTGTCAGCCTAGTGTGCCTCAGGAAGAAGCAGGACCATCGAATGTCCATCAAAAAGAAAAATATATGGGTGTAAGCATCCATGGCTTTCCTGCATCATTGTAGTGGTAAAGCAAATTGCATACTCTTTAACCCTCTGTCTGCCCACCGGGAGGGAAAGATCGGAACAAATCCTAAGTCTGCATTGTCTTCCTGCTGAACTGTCTATCTTATCTGACTGATAAGACCATCTTCATGGACCACTTGAAAATAAGAGTGTGTGTTTTGCTCTTCTGCATTATATATATACATACATAGGTATACATAAATATATATAAATATGCAAGTGTGTATATACTGTATTATTTATCATTTCTCTCTCTCTCTTTTTAAACTCTAGGGAGATATTGAGTAAAAAGCAGGTGGAAAAAGAACTCCCTTCAGTGTCAAAGACATCCTGTTGCTTTAATCTGCCAAGACTACCATATCCTTCTGTGATATGGGGTCTGATGTGTGTGGAGTGGGGAAGAAGGTGGGGCTGTTCCAGAGCATTCTTAACTGTGTTTGTGTTTAAAACAATATAGAAAGGAGGCTTTCAATATTTTTAAGTCTTCAGGGAGAATTCTGTGTACTGATCTTTATATAACAGCAAAGGTGGGGAAAGTTAGAGGAACGGTTGGCCTGGTCCTCAGGTTCCAGTCTGGACATCTGCTTGCTGGGTTTCACAAGTCTGTTTTGATATATCCAGCAGCACTTAATGAAAAAATAAATTAGTGCTATATAGTGGCAGGAGTCTTGAATCAATAATGATACCTACTTCAGGGAATATTTTTTTAAGTCTGGTGCTTTTCCTCTTTTGTAAATTAAGAATGAAAACAGGGATACTTCCCATTTAATTTAGAGCTGTTATAATAAAGGAAAATTTTTATTTCAAAAATTGCATTCTTTGGAAGGCATTAAATCCAAGAGAGATAATTACTGTTTTTTTTTTTTTTTTGTACTCCTGAAATTTGGTTCACTATAAAGGCCATATTTTAGGAAATTTAAATGGTGATTAAAACTTTAAATTTATAAGAATTGTTTGGAAAACATATAGATGGTACTGGAGCTTTTCTGTTCATCAAATTTATTTCAGTTGTAGTGGAGGAAAACTTTTTCTCTCTTCCCCTAATTTGTTTGGATGGTCTAATAATTAAATTGACAGAAGACAGACTAACAGGAGAAAAAATTAATTTTGTACATATGGGAACCCCAAAGATATGAGGCTCCCTGACACTGAGACAATACATTTTATTGTATATGCCATCCTGAGCTGGGGAAAAGGGGGTAGGGGTTTTGAGACATCAGAGGAAGGAGGACAATTCACCGGATGATGGGAAGAGCAAATGTTTGGAACCTAATGTTTGCCATGCTATGCAGAGAAGCTTTATGGTGTAAAGAGTTATCTCTCATAATTTCCTGATACAGGCTCCCTGTTTAAATTCTTTTAGGCAGTTAAGGGAGAGGTAAAAAAAATTTTTTTTTTTCCTGAGTCTGTTAGGCCTTGATTCCCTTCAGCTTAATATAATCCACATGCCAACTGGAATATTTGGGGTGATGAGTTCTGCTCCCCCTCACAGTCAAGATGAGATAACTATGAACTGAGAAAATAGAGAATTCCATCATGGAGAAATGAGATTATTTTAGTTTACGTATGACCAATCAATGAAAGAATAAGTACACATATTCAATTTGATTTTAGATAAATTAATAAGTATAATCATTTCCTAACTTTCTCCAGAACTAAAATGACTTGCTCAATGACTTGCATTTTATAACTGTTTTCATTATTTTTTATTCAGGTTGAATAGATACACTACATGGAGCTTTAAATGTTTAACACTAGAGAAATCTTTTCCTAGTTTCTTTTCCCATGAAGCAGTTGGCGACTCATTTGAAATTAAATCATTCATCTGTATTTTTACTATTGTTTCATGATACTAAAGTTTACTCAGTTTTGTTTTTTTTTTCAAAGGATGTTGCAGTCTTTTTTTTTTTTTAATGATTTTATTTATTTATTCATGAGCGACAGAGGTGGGGAGAGAGAGAGAGAGAGAGAGAGAGAAGCAGAGGGAGAAGCAGGCTCCCAAGGAGCAGGGAGGCCGATGCGGGACTCGATCCCAGGACCCTGGGATCATGACCTGTGCCGAAGGCAGACGCTTAACCATCTGAGCCACCCAGGCGCCCTAAAGTTTACTCAGTTTAAGGGTTAACCAGTTCCAGAATGCTTACTCAGTGAGTTACCCAAGGTTTTAAATGTCCCTGTCCCCCCAACTTGTGACCTCTTGGAGGGCAGTGTCATTGCCTATCAAGAACTTTGAGTGCTGTCAACTATATCGAATCACCAAATCTGAAAGTCCTTCCTATTGAAAATATTCCCACAGTCCCTATATGTTCTCTATTCTCCTTTAATGCATGAAGCAATGTATTTGGGATTCTAAGGCCAAACACTTTTTAGCATTGTAGGCTCATCACTTTCCTTTCCATAAAAGAGATATACTATTATGGATAATAATATTGGCTTACTTATCAATAATAATGTTGTTCAAAATTGGCCCATTGTTTTTCCTGAAAAGTGACGATATTTTAGTTTGAATTTCAAGTTAATCTTAACCACAGTAAGCAAAATGATTAGCACATCCATTAATGAAAAGGAATTTTACCTTAAACAGGAAAAAAAAGTTGGATGCTTTGGAATAATTAATTCATGCCAGGTTTGTTCCAGAGAGGTGAATTTTTATTGTATTGTATATTATACTCTATAGTCTATTCTTTCTACTATTTTATTCATCAAGTATCTATTGGATATTTACTCTTTTCCAAAAAAAATATGCGAATCTATTGATTTAACAACCTGAGACAAATCAGTTTCAATCTCTGTTAGACTCGGTTGAGGAAGGATTGAAAAAGTTTCTCGAGAACCATAAAGGGTTTTTGTTTATTTGTTAGTTTTTTGTTTTAATTCTCCATACTTAAAATCTATTCTCAGACAGTTATGTAATGGAGACTCTTACTGTCTATATATTAACACCGCTGTAAATTCTCTGGGGTGTTAAATGTTTATTTCGATGATTTTAATGTGTGGCGTGAATCTGTAGAACAGTAAGAAATAATAATCAAAAAAGAGAAATCGCTGATTTCAAAAATAGGAAGAAAAAGTTGGGAAGTTGTACTTTTCTAGACACTGAATACAACCAAGATTTGCTTTTCAGGAATGTGTCTGACTCTTAACTGACAAAGACTGCATTGACAGAAAGCCTTTCCAAAGGTTAATTATTTTATAAAGAAAGAAATCAGTACTATATTGCTTGTTACCCTTTATTTTAATCTTAAAATTATTTCCCCTAATTACCTGACTGCATAGTTTCAGGGATGTTTTTGATTTCTGATTTACCTTATCGGTTAAAATATTTTTCAAATCTGCATCTTATCTGGTTAATCTTATTTATTCCGAAGAGAATAGATTAAATCCACTTAACTGTCCACTTTATTAAATTTTGGCTATAATTTATGTTACTGTAATAGGATCAGGACAGGAGGAAATTAAATTGCTTAAAAAATACAGAAGAGTCTGTGGCTTCCATAGTCTCCTAGGTAAAATCTAAAACCATTTAATGTTCTAAGTGGAGAGAGTAGCATTATAAAACTTTATGAAAACCAATGCCAAAATAACATTTACTTCTTTTCATTTTGATAGTAGCATATTGGAAAATCACTGGACTGTCTGGATAGGGATTTTGATTTCCCTTCGAATAATTTTATAATCATTCAAAAGTTTTAGGCAGAAAACTTGTCCCCAAATTTTGACATCCATTGCAGTAGTGCGGGGATTAGACTGTTTTATTTCCCAGTATTTGTTCCCTGGGCAGAAATAAAATAGAGTTTGTATTGGTCATCAATGCTATAAATCAATGTATACAACTAATTTGGACCAGCCAAGGATAAAAACAACACTCCACTTTATTCTGTAATTATTCAAAAGATTTACCTCTTCTTTCCGTTTCATTTTTTAGAGCAACCCTACTTGGAAGGATACACATGGAAGGTGCATTAGATTTAGGGAGATATGAAACATTGTCAAGGGGAGGGAATTACTGGAGAAATTGCAGTACTCTTCATCTGTTGTGTTTAGTCCGAAAATGAAATCAGTGAAACCTGAACTAATTTGTACTGCCCAAGATCCATAGGAATAGGACTCTCTGGTGCCATTGTTTGGGAATGGTAGTTTCGAACATTAAAAATGATGCGGTTATTGGCACTTTGCTCAGTATCCGTGTGTTTGTTAAGCAGTATGAGCCACATTCTATGTTGTTTTGCTGCGTTAATTAATGAGTATTTATTAGGTGCCTGCTGTGTATGAAGCAGTCGTTTAGGTGCTCTGTGGAGGGTGTGGGGTTGTGAAGGGCATGTAAGACGGGCGCCTCGGTGGCTCAGTTGGTTGAGGGCTGGACTCTTGATTTTGGCTCGGGTCACGGTCTCAGGATCATGAGATTGAGCCCCTTGTCAGTGTGGCGTCTGCTTGAGAGTCACTCCCTCTCCTTTTGCCCCTCCCCACACTTGCACACTCATGCTCTCTCTCAAATAAATCTTTTATTAAAAAGAAAAGGACATGTAAGACAGATCATGAGGTACTGAAGGAAAACCGTATTCTTTCATCCAAGGGTTTCAGAATGTCATAGAAACAACTATTTAGTAACAAAGCAACAAAGTCAAATGCATGGTTTAAATCTAAATATACTGGTATGGGATAGAAGTGGGTAGGACTATTCTGTTAACTTTTTAAACTAAGAGACTTGAATTCTGACTTTAAAAATAAAGTTGTGTATTTTCAGATGCTCACACTGCCTAAGCACTGAAGACTGAATTCTGTGTTCAGCTGTTTGGCTGTTGTTAGCACTGATGCATGAAGCAGAAAGAAAACAGCTTGATTTCCATAAGTTAGGCAAACTCTAGAGAGCTGGGATGGCAGGGAGGCCATTGGCTTGCAAAATAAACTGACCAAACCGGAAGCCAAAATTAAATAGAGTGTATAAGGGCACCCCAGGGATCGCATTAACAATGTACTAGTTACAACTAACTATTGTCATATTACCACTGCTAATGAAGAAGCCATAGAAGAAGGCAAGCAGTGCCTCTCTCTGATTACTGTTGGGCTTCCGGTTTAACTAGCAAAGGCACTCAATGATCCTTTAAAAAATGAATTTACTCAAATGTCTTTCTACTATTAGTGAGGATACCATTAGACATGGTTTAGCTTCAGAAAGTATGAAGACAGTTTGGCTAATGATGGCTGAAACTGCTGGATAAAACAACATTCTTAGACATACTTTTTTTTTTTTTACCATGTTTTGTGACTTGATAATGATTTTAGTTTCTAATACATTTTTAAAAAATGATCTGGGGAAGTGACTAAATGCCAATTTTCATTTAGAAATATGAGTCTATTGGCTTAGTTAAGTTTTTAAAAACATTTCTAATGCTCAAAGCTTGGGAACAAATATTTTCCCAGTGGTGGCTTTTAGGACAGTAGAAGTCAGTTAATATGTGAAATGGTGCCACTCTAAAGAAAAGAATATACCATTATTAACTATATTACAGATTTGGCTTTGAGGGCAAAGAAAAACTAATGATTAGAATATCTATGAAAATATCTAGAGTATCTATGAAAATGATTCCTTATCCAGCCCTTCTCATATTTGAAGAAGCAAAAGGTACTTCCTTATTTGATTCAACTTATTTATTAGTCATTCATTTATCCATCTAATTCTCAGCAGATGTTTTGATTTCTACCACAGGTCAAATGGGTTGGTTAAAAATATAAGGCTAATAAATAACAATAATAAGTAACATTTCTTAAGCTGGGAACGTTGGACTCCAGGGTACTGATTAAAGGCAAGACAGCAAGTCCCTACGTTCTGGGCTGAAATCCTCACTCTGCAGCTTACTGATTGTGTGATCTTTGGCAGGTTATTCATTCCTCAGTTTTCTTATCTGTAAAATGGATATACAATAACAGCATCCATTCCATAGGTTTATTGTGGAGAATTGATAAGATAACATCTGAAAAAGCATTTTGAACAGTGAAAGTCTCATGGTAAATGATCAGTATTAACAATTATAATTTATTGTTTTAATTATTGCATTTAATATTTATAGACATGAGCATGCCAGTGAAACACTTAAAATGAAACAAGTAAACAGTATAAAATGGGATGGATTATAATTGCTTCTTTAGGAATTAAAATGCTGAGTTTCCACAGTCTGATGTCTTTTTTGTCTCAATTTGTGAACTATGTCTGTAAGTCCTCATACCTTCTTAAAAATAATAATAGATATACAATAATAATAATAGCTATCCAGGTAATAATGGATTCTTATGGATTACTTATGAATGTAGTATGATCGTTCACATTTTATACTGGAAAACCTGAGCCACAAAGAGGTTAAGTGACAATTGTCCAATATCAAATAGCTACTAAGCAGAGGAGGCAGAATTGAAACCCAGGCAGTGTGACGCTTATCCACGTCGCTGTGCTCTCTCCCAACAGGGCCAAATAGCTTTTCTCCGATTTGAAGATCACTCAAAAAATCACATATGATGTCAGGTTTTGAGAGCAATTTACTCAAGGTAACACAGTCCTGAAAGCAGATAACAGCTCCAATCTTCTATGTAAAGCAGCTGTCTCTTTGTATCTGGAATAATTAATTAAAATAGGTCATTCTGATCTATAAAGCTGTAGAAGATCTGAATTCTGATTGCTTTAGAGATTAATTCTCTAGACGTACTGTCATGATCATCAAAGTGCTTATGCTAATATTTCCCAGGTTTGAACTTTGGGAAATCAAATGCACCCCCCCTTTATTTTCACATTGTAAATTTTAGGCAACCTTCTTGATAAAATGGAATTTAGGTCAAATCTCTCATATTCAAGCATGTTCTTTGTATATGGAATGAGGAAGTAAATTAAGAAGGAAAGAGAAAGACCTCAATTTATCTTAATCTTACGTTGTATGAGCCTGTGTTATACTAGATGAAAAATGCATACATATACATAACAAATGGAAATTGCTCCTTGACTAGAATGTCAATTCAGGGTGTTATTGCAAACTGTGAATGTAACTAAGAGATCCATTCCTCTCCCCTCCTTCCCAGAATAATGAAACAAGTACATATTTCCCCCCTTTTATTTTTTTCCTTTCCTTTTCTTCTTCTTCTCTCTTTTTTTCCTTCTTTTCTCTCAATAAAGGATACTCAACCAGAGATCGTGCTTGCTTCAGATGAAATAAATACTTTTGCTTTTTTGGTAGTTGTCCTTCTCAGAATCAAAGAAAAGTTAGGCAGGAAAAAGCCCTGCTTTTCTTTCACTTAGATGCTGTGCTCAGATTCAACATTTTGATTTGACTGAATGAGGAACAATATAATCTACTGAAGAATAGTATTAACGTAAAAACACAATAGAACTTGTCACAAAGTGCATGGCAAACATTATAGCTTGTAGTCTGGAGCTTTAATTAACATATTTGTTAAATGCCAATTCTTCGAATAGACACTATCAACAAAGAAAAGACTTTCCTAACACAGATAATGCAGATAGCTTGCCTTCCTTTAAAAGAGATTTTGACAGTTATACTGTTGAGCTCTGTAATTCTCCTGGGAACCAACTCCCATCCTTCTGCCACCCAGGCTTTCAAAATCAGAACAGAAGAGGAAGTCAGTAGCTTTTACTGCTCTACAATTTATTCCAAGGCAGGAGTTGTAAATGGATGTATATACAGACTCAGGAATTACTATACTGGATACCTCCTCTCAGTTTTCAGTCTACCTCTGTCCCTGTCATTTAATTTGCATTTACTCACCAATCAAGTTTGTTTCCTGGATGCCTCATTTGCATGAATGGGTAGCAGAGTAATTACAGCTAAGTAAAGTGGTTTTATGAATGAAGGCACAATTTACAGTATTGTGTGTGAGTATCACCTCCTCTTCTCTTGTTTAATATTCAGACCTGTCACCTTGCACGCAAGCTGTTGGAAAAGGCTCCAGAAGCCACAGTTATACCTCTAACAGATCACACCAGATTGTACTGCTCTAGAGGACTTTCTTGGAGTTGAGCAAGAAAGAGTCTTAATAAGAAGCCTGAGATACAAAAGCTTGATTCTTTATTGCATATAAAGAACAAAGATTTGGGGAACTGACAGTTAAAATGAAGGGAGAAGGTTAAGTAGAAAAAAAATTACATTTTATTTTTGGAGAAGATTGAATTTTATTCCATGTATTTGCTATAAAATTCTCTCTTTAGAACACTGATGGTTCAGCTCTTGAACACGGAGGAGAACATTTAGTAAGAACATCTTTGTTGACCATGGAATTAGTACTAAAGCTTGAGAGTTTTCATGTGACATCAGGTAGGCATTTTTGAAAATGTTGCAGAATATATTCATAATCTGTAAGTTGGTCAATTAAGAACTGATTGTGACTCCGCAGACATTTGCAAATTTTTCCTTCATTAGCTCACTCTCATTCCCTTAAGCCAGTTCTCAGCTGGGGGTAATTTTACCTTCAGGGCACACTTGGCAATGTCTGGAGACATTTTTAGCTGTCAGTATGGGGTAGGGGCCAGTGCTAATGGTGTGGAGTTATAAAGGCCAGGGATGCTGCTAAAAATTCTATGTTGCTTAGGACAACCTCTCACAACAAAATATTCTTTGGTCCGAACTATCAGTAGTGCCGAGGCTGAGAGACCCTGCCTTAAAGCCCAGTTTGCAAATGTCCCCGTCCCCCCCCCCACTCCCCATCCCACCACTGCTCTTCCTTGAAGGAAATGATCTTGCCACTTGGCTCTTATTTTACAGAAAGAATAAAAGCTGTCAGCTGTGACCTCCCTTAATCCTTCTCATTCACCTACAAACTTGTTTGCACTTAAAGTCCTTCCATTTAAAAGCCCTTACTGTCATTCCTCTAGCCTGAAAAAGAGGAGCCTCTTTTGCTTTCTAAGGCTAATGGATTCATTTGTGTTCTAGATTTCATCCCTTCCCATCTCCTCCTAGGCATTTCTTCATCATTCATCTTTACCCTTTTCTTTTATCTAAAACCTTCCATTCTCCATGGGTTCAAGACTCATCAATTACATATAAACCCTTTCTTTGATGTTAGTTTTCCTCTTTCCTTTTCAGAAGTTTTCAAAGAGTATTTTACAGCTGCTGTCTCTAATTCTGCAAATGTATATCCCCTTAGTCCACTGAATTCTTTTTCAGCAACTCACCCACTTCCGCTGTTTATATCAGTTAGTTCTTGCTGTGTAACAAACCATCCCAGAATTCAGTAGCTTAAAATAATAAGCATTTCTTATTGTTCACAAGTCTATGTGACATCTGGATGATTCTTCCAGTCTCAGCGGGGCTCATGAATGTAACTGTAGTCAGTTACACGTCTGGTATGCAGGATTTCAGGAGAATGAGTGGAAGTGGAGGCCTCTTCAGGCCTAGGCTTGGAATGGGTACAGTTCTGCTTCTAGCACAAGTCAGAAGGCCAGCCAAATTCAAGAGGTAAGAGAATAGACTCCTTATCTTGATGAGAGGAGGGGAAAGTCTCAGATGCAATAAGGGGTAGAGAATAATTGTATTAAAATTACTAATTAAAATTACTGATGATCTAATATTCAAAATAAACTCCAATTTCTAATTGCTAATTTCTTTCCTTCTAGAAACCTTATTCTCATGTCTACCATAACACCATTCTCTTTAATTGTCCTTTTGACTCTCTGATCACTCTTGATAATCCTTGATTATCTTTACCGTAACTGATAAAGACTGTTAGTTCTGGGGTTTCTGTCCTTGTATCTCTTGTTAGTCTACAAATACTTGGCAGTCTTATCCCAATTATATTTTTATCTGTCCACCTATATTTGACAGCAAAATCTAAATTCCTAGCATAACACATTTTCATTAGACTTATATCTAATATTTTTATGTAACTTTGCTGGTACAAAAATTTTTTTCGTACTTATTTTTGGGGATCTTTGTAGGATTTGTCTTTCTTGATGTTAATTTGACTGGACATGAGATTCCTTATTTAGAACATTGACAATATCGATTCAGTGTTACCTTATGGGTGAGGAATCTAATTAAGGTTAGCAAATAAATATGTAGGGCACCCAGTTCAATGTTAATTTCAGATAAACAACAAGTACTTTTTAAGTTATAATTATGTCCTGAGCAATATGCAATATGGGACGTACTTACACTAAAAAACTATCCACTGTTTATTTGAAATGTATGGAGTAACGCGGCATCCTGTATTTTATCTGGCGTCCCTAAATCTAATGTAATCTGATTATTCTTTTTCTGTTTCTCTAGAAGTTCTTAATAAAAGCATGTCCTGAAGTTTTTAAGAAATGTATGTTTATCCTTAGAATTCTAAAATGTCACCATGGTGTGTCTGGTTGTGGATCAGTTTATCTGCATTTTCTTCAGACTCAGTAGTCCCTTTTAAACTTAAGTCTTCCATTTGTCTCCATTTCTGAGATTTTTTTTTTTTAATTATTGCCCTGATGTTTATTCCCATAGTTTTCCCCAGTTCTTTCTAGAACTCCTGTTAGATGTTAAACCTTCTGAATATAACTTCTACGACCCATTATTGTCCTTTCATACATTCCATCTCTAGGTTTGTTTGCAATGATTCTTGGAAGAATTATTTATCTTTGTGCATTCATTTAGTCTTTAGCTATGTGTATTCTGCTATTTCCCTGATCATTGTAAGCTTGATTTCTGGGAATGGGGCTTTCCTATGAGTCTTGGGGTTAATAGTCCCCATACCATGGCCTCTTTGATCTTAGCACCTTTATTCCTCCATTGGCTTTTTTGCAGCTGCTTAGTAGCTCACTGTGTAAACTGATTGCAGAAAGGAAAGGAAGTATAGGCCTCCAGACAAACTCTAGCTCTATTTTTATACCCACTGACTCTTAGCGGGGCTTAGTAGACCTTGTACTACTCTATGTTATGGACTGACTTGTGTTCTTCAAGTTCATAAGTTGAAATCCTAAATCCCAGTATCTTACAATGTAACTGTATTTGGAGATAGGGCCTTTTGGAGGGGCAGTTAAGGTTAAACAAGGTCATCATGGTGTGCCCTAATCAAGTATGACTGTTGTCCTTATATGGAGAGGAAGAGCTACCAGGAACATGCACTCAGAGGAAAGGTCATGTTAGGACACAGAGAGAAGGCAGCTATCTGCAAGCTAAGGAAAGAAATCTCAGGAGAACTAAACCTGCTGACACCTTGATCTTGATCTTTCCAGGCTCCAGAACTGTGAGAAAATAAATTTCTGTTGTTTAAGCCACTCAGGCTGTGGTATTATGTTGTGGCAGTCCTAGAAAACTAATACATTTGTTTGCAAAGGATGGTCTCTTGATGTTTTTCCTTCTACCTCTTTTCTTAAATTTCTGACCCACTAGTGCCACTTGGTTTTGTTTGTTTTGTTTTTATTTTGTCTTCTGGATTTATTTAGCTAAAATAACATTTTTTGGTAATTTTATGGGATTTTAGGCAAAAAGGGGATGTGGAGAAATGCTCAGTTCATTGACTCTCTATAAACTTAGTTATTTTTCAGTAACAGAAGTAATATTAGGTAGGTCCTGATAAAACCCTTTGGTAAAGCCCATCATACTGGCAACAAAAGGAGATCCACTCTCTTTTGCATCTGTGTTCCATGACTTCACTATTTCCTCTGTCCTTGATAATCTTTCTCTTCCCCCAACAAACTACTTGCAACCTATGCTCCTAGCATGTCAAGCTCTTTGACGTTTCATTTTGTATACCAGGGGGGATGTTTCATTTTTACTAATACGTCTCTCCATACCTTTACCTACTTGTTGAAGCCTTACTCATCATTCGAGGTGTTAACCACCTATGTCTTATTTTTTGAATGCTTTTCTCTTGCCATTTTGCCTCTGAAATGCTGAGACCATTCTTTGGTACCACCAGTGTGCATTTCTGTATGTCCTTTACAACATTAATGACAAGGTATTAAATTATTTCTCAGTATTTGTTTGTACTATTAAAGAGTAAATTATTTGAGGATGGAAGCTGATTATCTTTGCACTCCATTGACTTAGATATGACTAATACTCAAAAGAAAAATTGCTTAATACATGGATTAAAAATGAGTAAATAAAAAAAAATGAGTAAATGAAAGTATAAAAAAAAGATCATGAACCCTTGAGTCATTTTTCAATTTTTAAACACTTTTAAGGACCATAAACCAATCTTTTATTATTTCTTTTAAATTTAGCATTTTCATTTGATTCCATTTCATTCCACGTCATAGGTTACTGTAGTGTCTTTTAAATAAAAATTGTCAGGGAGAAACTTCAAATCACTTAACCCTTTTGTATTCATTAAAAACATAAGTAAAAAATTACTTAAAATAATTAAAATGTACGTCAACGTTTCTTGTACCTAATTTATAATACTGTAGGTAATTGCCTTGGGACATCCAGCAGGCGAGCAAAAGAATCCCATTTACCACTTGCTCAGCTCTATATAATCCAGAACACTTATCCTGAAAAGGGCACATATTCAAAGAGGAGAAACAATTATCTGCAAGTGAAACAGGTAATGAAGTTTTCTATGTGCTATAATTTTAATTTAAAGAGCATGTTTGAAAGGCTAAGAGACCCAGACAGGCAGATATTTCCTTCTTCACAGTTATAAAATCTGTCACATCTTAGAAATACTCCCCCATTGAGTGGCAATCACAATTTTTATTCTAAAGGTTCCACATGCATGGCATATTATGTAATGGACAGCACTTCAGAATAATCTAATGAAAAGAGAACTCTTTTCCATGCTAATAAACTTCAGATTCTGCTTGTTTCAAGAAAATGAATTCAGGCTTTGAACTGCTGAGGTCCACATAAATTCAGGTTATCCATACAGCCGTGCAGAAAATCTCCAAGATGAGTTCTTTATTAATAGCAAGAACGAGTGAGTCAGTCAGCTCATTTAATGATCTGGCCCATAATTTGAATCCATTGAAAGTTGCCTGTTAGCACCTCTGGGAGCTGGGATCAAGCGTGACCTTGACTTGTGATAGTCTGAATTAAATCCTTGTATGATAGTTTCCACACCAGCTTTGTTTTGATCATTTGGCATGCAAGCAGACTCCTTGAACATCCTTATAATTATTACAAACATGAAAATTATAAGGAAGTGGGAGGAGGGTTATGCTAACATGTGAAATCTATTTTGATAGAGAAGAATAGGCAATTCTCCTCCTCTGTGAAATTACTTGTAGAGGTCTATTAAAAGCGATAAAGTTCATGCAGGCAGTTTTGTTAGGCCTCTGCAGAACATTTTGTATATATGTCTATTTATTAGGATTTCCTATTTTTTAATATATCCATGATATGATTCAAATAGGGAGAAAAAGAAATCTCCCTACCTATGAGTGACCTAAGTCTTCATCTCTCTTGGCAACTTGAACTTGTGAAAGTTTAAGGGTTAAAGTCTTTACCACATCTTGGTAATCATGTTTAGAATTTGGTCCTATCTGAGCTTTTAAATATGATAGCTTTGTTTTAAGATGTGTTTATCCTAAGCATCCTATTATTATATTTAAATATTAATTTATAGTTTTCGCATGATTTTTAATTTTTTAAAAAAATTTATTTATTTGAGAGAGAGAGAGAGAGTGCACGCAGTGGGGAGGAGTAGAGGGAGAGGGAGAGAGAGAGAGTTTTAAGCAGACTCCAAGCTAAGCGTGGAGCCCAATGTGGGGCTCCATTCCACGACTTTGAGATCACAACCTGAGCTGAAACCAAGAGTCAGACGCTTAACCAACTGCGCCACTCAGGAGCCCCAGTTTTCATATGATTTTTAGGTGTTGTGATATTTCTGCCTCTTTTTCTCCCTGCCTCCACCTCACTATTTTACTATAGAGAAAAGGTATAATGTAATTTCCTGAAAGCACAAAACTTCTTTATAGGGGTGGCGTTAAGGACTCTAGCTTTATAATGGAAAGTGTATGCATTTCCTAAGGCTGCTTTAACAAAATGCCATAAGCTGGCAGATAGAACAAGAGTTGCTTATTGTCTGGTAGTTCTGGAGATGAGAAGGCTGCAATCGAAGTGTTAGCAGAGCTGTGCTCCTTCTGAAAACTGTTAGAGAATCCCTCCTTGCCTCTTGAAAGCTTCTGATGCTGTGTTGCCGCTCTTTGACATGCCGTGGCTGGTCAGTGCATCACACCAATCCCCTGTCTTCACATGGCGTTCTCTGTACATCCCTCCAGATAGTTGTCTCTCATGTGCATGTCTGCTTCTGTGCCCAATTTCCCCCTTTTTATGAGGTTCCAATCATATTGGATTTTGGCCCACCCTAATTACCTCCTTTTGTAATGACCGCATTTCCAAATGAGGTACCATTCTGAGACCACAAAGAGGGTTGGAATTCAACATATCTTTTTTGGGGGGACACCATTCAGCCCATAATAGAAAGACAACTTAAAATGTCATATTGACGTGCATTTTTTTCTTTTGAGTTTTGCATTTAATACTTGCATTTGTTATTTGAACTATTTTAGACATATTTCTAAAGGTGAGATATGAATTCTTTTTCTTGATAATGGCTTGGAGACACTGAGGACAGGTAGTATCACCATACAGTGTAGATGTGATTTTACATGGAAGTGCCCCGTACTGTGAATCTAACAAATGTCACGAAAGAAGTATGTTTAGAATGACAGCTTTAGATAAACTTGAAAACTAGAAATGGTTAATCTTATAAACAGACTGTAACAGATTGGTATAATTGGCATGTACTAGTGCTTTTTTTCTTTGACTTTTCACTGTGATTTTTCCATTGCTTTATACAGCAGAAGTGATTTGATTTTATCAAAGTGTCTTCAGTTTCTTGTATTAATAGCTACATCACATCAGAAATGGGATAAATTCAGGGGAACGTACAATGCAAACTGATTTAATTTCTTTGGATGTTTCTTAATTTTAGGGATCTTCAGTCTTTTAAATTAAAATTTCCAACAGGGGGGCACTGTGAAGCACTTTTACACTCTAATACCATCCATAGCTTATGGGTTCAGAACTTCAGTTTATATAGTTTTTCCTGTTCTGAATTAGTAAACAGCAAAGTGAATTACTCGCAGGTAGCATGAGTTGGCTGACAAACCCAGGTATTCCATGACCTTCCCAATAATTTTCAGTCAGATAGAGTTCAATACTATAATTATTTTAAGACTGGGAAGGGAAAAATTGCGTTTATGAAGTCAAATAAAAATCAAATAATTTTTATTTAAGATTGTCACCAAGTGAAAATCACAGAGGGAATTCCCTTTGAGGGCAGCACACAGAGATCTCATGTAACTATGGTAGAGGTCAGGCTCATTGTGATCAGATGAATAGAAATGTTAGGCAGGTACAAGTTAATCTTTTTTAATACATTAGCATAAAATGATTAAAACCAATACCTTTTCTAGGTGATCACTGGACTCCAGGAGGTATGATTTTACTCGATTTTGAACTCTTTTACTAAATCTGCTGAAATAGTTGGTCAATTTAATTTACTGTAGTTCATTAGGACTGTCTCATATGCACCAGGATAGTTGTTAGGTTTCATAAGTATAGATTTTTGCAGATACGAGATTGTTTAAATATCTAGCCATTCCATGATTATATGGACAGAACATTAGTAAACTGAATGTCAGTTTTCACACTTCTTGAGTATTCAGTGTCCTTTATGACACAAATATCCAATATATCTATTCAATGCATTTTCAAAACATGGTAACTAAGAAGAATCTAAATAAGAAGAATCTTTCCAGGTTGGTTCCACCTTGGAATCACTATGGGATTGTAATGCATAAAGACATGGTTGCCTCCTCCTTTTTTTTTTTTTTCCCCAATATACACACAGCTTATTATGCTTCTGCTGTGGCTTTCAATAGATGATGGAATGGAAAGTAGGAATAGTTTCTCGTTTATTACATTGCCAGTTTAATAATTAGTTCATGACTCTGCACTTGTGGTCAATTGCAGTATTTCTAATCTATTCCAGGGCCAGTCAATTTCAAATAATATTTCCAAATTGAAATCCATTAATCTCTTTGGTCTGACTTCACTAAAATGTATTTATGGAACAGGTTAATTGGAGCCACCACATCCATGACTGTGAACCAGTCATTTTGAATGATATAGTTAGCATTAGCTCATGCTAGACCACAGCAAGCTCATTTCCCAGAGCCAGTGCCATACTTGCATTCTGGACCTGTGCTGTAACCGAAGGGATCCTTCTGGAATAGAATTAATCATATTTCACCACTGTTTGCAGAAGAGAACAAAGAAGAAACTGAATAGAGAAGGTGAGCACCATCCAAACCAACAGAAAGTGCTCAACTCCTGTGTGTTGAAAGAAGTCAATAAATCTAGGGTGCTTGAAATGATATAGTTCATCTGTCTTTGGATCAGCATGGTTTACAGAGTAGGCGTGTCCACATTTTTCAATAGTAGCCCTCATGATTAGTAATTTACATTATACAGTCATATTGATTTTTAACAGAACTGTGGAGTGTTGAGAGGCTCCATGTTTAGTATATAGCTATAGAACCTGACTCCAGCATGAATCAACTGATTATGTAGCATTTATTCTTCTCATTTATTCCTTTATCAGGAGTCTTACTGCTTCATGTTTCGTGGTATAATATTAGAGAAATTAAATTGCTCAAAATTTTATAATTAATTTTTTCAGTTTCTATTATGATTCACAGGCTACTAGCCTGGCACCTGCTGGCAGGCAATTATACAAAGTCAGCAAAGGATATGTGGTAAGTTTCTTTTTCGTGTGCTTTTCTCAGGAGGTATTTTTTCGCCCCTCACTTTTTCTCTCTGCCTCCTAAGTCACAGGTGAACATGTTTTGGGGTTAAGTTTGCTTCTTGAACTGTAAGCACTTTTCTCAAGTGTGTAGACTTTACAATGTTGCTCTCTACTCATCTGCCTTTTTTTTTTTTTCCTGAACCTTATTTCTTTTAGTGCATTTGTCCCTGGAATTTCCAGTCCCCATTTCTACAACTTTCCCTTTCGTCTCTTATCCTGGACCAACTGAAGATTCTGTGCTTATTCTGATCTGCATACCTGGTTCTCTGAGCCTGCCATTCATTCTTGCATTTATTTAACAGATATTTCTGAGTGTCTCCTATTAACTCACATTGAGTCCACAGTTGTATACCAAGGGAACTTGATGTTAGTCATGTGAGGTGTCAGGAGATATAAACACAGACGGATCAACAATCTTGTTTCATTACTACTTATCTTTGACTTGTGCCAATGTAACCAGTCTTTCTCAATGTCCCCACATAAGTGAAAAAGCAGATGAAAAACAACAACTAGCAGACAAATAAAGCTCTAATTTCTCTGGCTTGTTGGCCCCTGGGTAGCACCAGTAATGGCTGACACTTTTTATTTCATTTACTGTGTGCCAGGGACTATTCCAAGTTGTTTTAATCTTCATAACAGCCCCATGAGAAGCACAAAACAAAATAAAAACAAAAGCAAAACTATAAGGGGGGGGGGAAGGCCATACAAAAAGTTTAAAAAGCTTTCCAATCATATCCAGCTGGTAAGTGGTGATGCTGAACTCTGAACCTCACTGTCTTAGTCTCTTCTAGCTGCTATAACAAAATATCATAGACTGGGTGACTTATAAATGATAGGATATCACTCACAATTCTAGAGGTGGGAAGTCCAAAATCAAGGTGCCAGTAGTTTGGTGTCAGGTGAGAGCCACTTCCTGGTTCCTAAATGGCTATATTGCTCTGTCCTCACATGGCAGAAAGGTTGAGGGATCTTCTCTGGAGTCTCTTTTACAAATGGCAGTAATCCCATACATTCAAGTCCCACCCTCATTATCTGATGACCTCCCAAAAGCCCCACCTCAAATACTAGCTCACTGGGGATTAAATTTCAACATAACGACTTTCAAAAGGACACAAATATTCAGTCTGTAGCACTAACTAATCTGGTTCTAAGAGTGTTTCTGTAAAGTCTAATGTATCTCATGTGAGAATGAGGGAAAGCCTGCCCTGTTCCTGTGCCAGAAGTAGCATTTCCCAAGGCATTTCTGTGCATCTTGAGTTTGAGAGCACAGACTTAATAGGATTACATCTTGTTCAGTGTTCCAAGTCTAGCATCTAAACCTAAAGGAGTGGATGTGAACAATTAAAACTAGTGTTATCATATGTGGATCATGGTTTACAAATTTCTGGAAAGTGTAATTTTGAATAATTGAACAGTATACATTTCAGATAGTGTTTAAGGAATTTTGCTTCATATTCTCTTTCTACCCTAAATGCCTTATTGGGGGTTTCTTTTATTCAATTTTATGTGTACTTTTGAGCTCAGTATTCATGTTTCTGGTCACTCTGTCCACATGATGTCTTATAGAAGCCTGAAAACCCAGCATGGCCCAGATTGAATTCCTAATCTTCCCATGCCCCTCCCCTAAGTGGCTCCTCTTATGGATTGTATCTTGGAGAATTGGCACCATTATCATGCCTCTTTTCTAGGCCTGATAGGAGGGCTGCATCCTTCCTTTTCCCTGCTTGCTTCCCGATACCTTCTACCCCCCCGTCAGATCATTCCTCATGATACATCTTATCTATGTCCTTTTTACATTTCTCACATCCTTTCACTTCTCTTCATCTCCACAATTTAATTAGTTTCTTTTTTCCCTTGGCTATTTGTGGCAGACAGTTCCCTGTATCTCTGGCCCTCCCATCCACTGCTTTGGTTTTTAGCATGACCTACAACATGCTCTATCATGTGGCCTTTGGTTCCCCTTAAGATTCAACTCTTACTCCTTGACAATCTCTACTACCTGTAATGAGGTCCTTGCAGTTCTTCAGATGAGCTATGTGCCATATTTCACTCCTGGGATTCTATGTATACTCTTCACTCTGTATGGGATACCCATCTCATCCCTCACTCTTCCTTTTACGTAATTCCTGCTCACGCTTTCATTCTGCCTTTACACACAGAATCTGGCATATCGTGGGTACTCAAGAAATACATATTAAGTGGATCATGGAATGAGTATAGATGGTCTGCCTAGAGAAGTGTTATGAGATTGTTTTAAAGATGTAGAAGCATTTGTGTTAGAGAATGTAGGTGATATTTTCCAGAAGCCTAAAGTTAAATTAAAAAAAAAAAAAACCTTAATGCCTATTTCGAGTAGGGTTTTAATAAATGAAGGTATTTATTTGTCATATAATTCCAAAAGACAGATGAACTTGTTTCTGTATTAGTAATAGATAAGACTACTGATCTCATTTTTATTTGTCACAATTAAAACTATTCCTATCCATATCTATTAAAAGACACTGTGCTAAGTTTCTTAAGGTAATTCCATGATGTCTTTATAATAACCTCTATGCATACACTTTCTCTGAATTAGATAGACCAGTTTATGTGAGTTTCCTGAAAGTGTAGACCATTAATATTTAGTTTTCTAAATTGTAAAAATATGTGTGACACATAGTAGATGCTTTAGGTACTTTTGTTGGATGAGTGATTTAGAGAATAAAGAAAATCATGTAAAATGAATAGTATAGTAAAAATATGATTTCACTTACTTTAGTTGATAGTGCAGGTGGTGTCAGGATATTACCAGCTCACATAGATCTAATGTATCCCCTACGTAAGTGGCAGTCAGCAAAAAAGCACATGGAGGCTTGTCAGTGTGCTTCCAATGCCACTTTCATGAGTCAGCTTGTTGCATCATGGTGGTGTGACAAACCTCTTCCTTGTCACACACTCGTATGGAAATTGAAACTGCTTTTCTTTGCCCCTCTGCCTGTAGTTTTACTAAGTACCTGCTCTAAATTCTAGAAGCTGACAAACATTCTCTCCTTGATCAAACTTTAGTTAGGCTCCTTGGAGCCCTCTGCTCAACTAGGCTGGATCTTCAGCTTCTGTCTCCATGCTTGTAGAGTCCAGTTTTAGCAAAACTCCTGTCAAGTTGGTTTAAGCAGAATCACCCCACTCTAGATATCTGATCACCCTTGATAACTGATTGGGTTCCTTGTCTTCCACCCTGCCCCCACCCCCGACCCCTGCCAGGTAGTATATAATTATTGTAGCCCGCCTTCAGCCAGAAGAATCCTTTTAGATTAGTTTAGCAAAGAATTATCTTACCTTCTTAATTTTTCATCTACTGACCGCCTCCACTCTGCTCCTTGGCTACAAATTCTCCTTTTTCTTTCTTGTATTTGAAATTGCACCCAACGTCTCTCCCCTACTGCAAAACCCCATTGTGGTAGTCCTTTATCTATCATGGCAGTCTCCCTGAACAAAGTCTGCCTTACTGTTACAACAAGTGTCTGAAAAAGTTTTTCTTTAACAAAGCTGAGGTATACAGTGTTCTGTATTTCAATATTGCAAAGACCACAGAACTTAACAGGATAACAACTGAAGAAAAGAGGATTCGTCTCTAAGAAGAAGAGTTCAAGGTGAGGACAAGGAGAAGCAACTCACCAGAGGGGCTTTTGGAGTACTCCAGTGGTTAATTGCAGTCCTCAGTCATTCCGGAGAATAAATACTCTGAGACATAAGCAGATACAAAAGTGTAGACTAGAGACAGAAGAAAAGAAAGGAGATAGACTTGGAAATAATCTCACAACCTCTTGAAATTATGAAATTATTTTTAAATGGTAGTAGTTCTAATCAGGATAATAATGCCATCTTCTTTCTAGTTTTTAATTGTTTTTTAAAAAAACTCAGGTGTAGAATACCAAGAAAGGGCAGGTTAAATTTGGAATAGATTTTCCCCAAATTAGGACATCTTGCTTTTCCAGTCCTTCATGTAGACGAGAAACTTATGAAAATAGTTAAAAATCCCGAACCTATAATTATGTCTTTTGCCTTAACATTTTAACTGGGATCTTGCTTTGAAAAAGCTTTTGTTCCATTTCTTCCCCATTCCTGTCACTGCCATTTTGTTTGTCTGAGCAGGCAAAAATATAGATCATGGAATAACTTTGGATAAAAATGGAAGTAGCAAATGAAGAAGTCAACAAGAAGTCTTTAAGGGGCATTTGCTTCCATCTGTGTATGTGGCACTTTCACGTGGCCAGGACTGTGGGTCCGTGGTCATAATTGTTTTTATTTTTTAGATGCAGGAGTGCTCATTGTGCTGGCTTTCCCTCTGTCACTTGAGTTCAAAATGTTATATCATGAATGAACAATTTCAGAGCAAGATTGACTGGATATACTGTGTGCTGAGATGATAAAATTGGAGATATTTTGTGTAACTTTTCCCCAACATATCATTTCTCTTTGTCTGTGTACAACTTACAACAGAGTGGTCAAAGGAAAAGAAAATCATCTTGTAAGAGAGCAAGCAATACATGATAGAAATCATGAGAAAGCAAGAGAAAAAGGCCCTGACATTTCAAGGAAATAGCCAGCTATACTTATCAGTCATGAATAACTGAGATTTTCTTACAGTGCCTCTTCCTGTAATCACCTCAAGTCTTCTCATTTTTTCCCTTGCCCCCTCCACTCCATCATCACATCTAAACATGATGGCTGCCATAGAAGACCTCTTGCAACTTAATGACTTGATACCTCCTCCTTTCCCTCTTCAGTGTTTTCCAAGGTGACAAGTTCCTTACCAGGCTAATAAGCTAATGCAGGGTGATGAGGAACCAATCCTTTTCCCTCCTCCGACTTTCACCTTCCAAGAATGTATGTCCTTTTTGTCATCCCCTATACTGCATAAAGGTGAGGATGATACTATGGTATAAATTTCCTTCCAGAAAGCAAAAAGACTGTGGCTTTTGGCATACCAGTGGAGTGATGGATAGGGTTTTAGCTTATATAAGCCCCACAAGAAGGAACAAACCATGTGTTGTGACTGCCAAAAAATAGAAATAAAAGCTAATGCAATGCACAGAATGTCCCTCAGCATTCTCATTAAAGAGTTTGCCTACAAAGCTAATGACAATTATTTGTACAGATTATATTATGTTTATCAAATTATTCAAATAAATTAATAAAAATTACAGCATGGCAAAAATTTCTAAGCAGCCAAAGAGAGAAAATTCAGGCTTTAGTGATCGCCAGTCCTGCTGAGTTTCTTTGTGGGACTGCCAGCAATTTAGGAGTTCTTTACAGACTGCAGCAGCCTCCAAATTAGAGTACCTTATAGTACCCACACTGTGTATAATGATTTACCGTTCACAGAGCACTTTCAGTATATTTCTTCAACAGTAACTGTGATGGGGAAAGTACTTCCTCATTTTACAGATGCAGAATCTGTGAGTCCAAGGGATTTAATACTAAGAGAAGAAGCTGGAGCTAGAAGGTGAGCCTCAGACAATCAGTTTATTACCATTTGTTTTGGACTGAATGCTGTGTGTTCCTAAAATTCATATGTTGGAGCCCTAAGCCTCAATATGATGGTATTTGGAAATCGGTCTTTGGGAGGTAGTTAGGGTTAGATGAGATCACAAGGATGGGGTCCTTATGATGAGATTAGCTCTCTTATTAGAAGAGACGCTGGAGAACTTGCTTTCTCTCTCTCACACTCTCAAGAGCAGGGGACTCAGAAACCGCTGTAACTGACGAGGGTCCCTACAGGTAACAGGCAACACCAGGGAGAGGATCTGCAGTCGGTGGTTGAGCAGGTACTGAAAATGGGCCTTGCGCCGCTGAAGGTTCTTGTCTGAAACCCCATAGTAGGCTGCATGGGGGCTGGTAGAGCGCAGCTTAAAGTCCCGGGCCAGTGCCTTGTCCACCACCCGGGCCAACCGGCTCAGCCCCTCTGCGTCATGCTTCTCCTGCAGGGCGATCTGGCAGTGAATGTCCAGGCACGTCTCCTCCAGTTCCTCTTCCCCACACAGGTCTGCGTGCGTGCCCACAATGCACACCACAGCATGGGGCACGCGGGCCCCCACCTGATGCAAGAAGGAGCCCACAGTGGTGGGAAAGCAGGGTAGCTCATAGGTGGCCAGGTTCACCACCAGCACGTAGAGGGCTCCTGGGGAGAGTTAGAAGGGCTGGATCACCAGCTAAATCATACATGATGAACCACAGTCCCCGGGAAACATCAGCCATCCAGCTGATCACCTCGATGCCTTTGCTCACAGGAGGAGCAGAAGTGGGTAGCTCTTTTCCTTGTCCCCTCCTCCTTGGTGTCCCTCCACTCTCTCCTCAGTGAGGCAGTGATGGAGCAAGGTCTTCCCCGCAGCCTTGTGGCCCATCAGGAGCAGCTTGAGGCGGGGCTGCACAGCGGGCTGGGAATGGGCCAACTCCTTCTGGTAGGCGGCGATGTAGGGGATCCCCTTCATGCAGACCTCGTAGGGGGGCTGGATCAGCGGGTTGTCCTTGATCTACAGGCCCACCCTGGAGAGCTGGCCAAAGCTGTCAGGCAGCATGGCGATCTGGTTCCCTTGCAGCCCCAGCTCCTCCAGGCCGGTCAGCTCCACGATGGAGTTGGGCAGGTAGCGGATCCAGTTGTTATCCAGCCAGAGGGCGAGCAGCTGGCCCAGGCCCGAGGTGGAATCCCGGAAGCACGCGGTAGCCTGTGGGAGTGCATGGACATGCTGCAGATTGTGAGCCGTGCAGCTCTTGGTACCTCCAGCTGTCATGCTTCCTCTGCATCTGGCCACACTGCTGGGAGGACTCAAACAAAGCCAGTTACCTGGTTCTATAGGATACTAGGAATCAGTAGGGGGTGGGGGGTGGGGGGTGGCACTAAAGCTGTTGGTTTAATAAAAATTGATAATGAAAAAAAAAAAGAGCATGGGACTCAGAATGAAACTTTCCTTTCAGGCACCTTGATCTTGGGATTCCAGTCTCCAGACTGTGAGGAATAAATGTCTGTTGTTTAAGTACCCAGTCTATGGTATTTTGTTATGGCAGCCTGAGCAGCCTGAGACATCCTTTTATCTAGCTAAACCACATAGCTGCTCATTGGCTAGGTGCCCATGTGACATGAGATGCTAACGGAGACCTGGTGTGCTATAATTTTATCATTCTTTTGTACTTTCTTTCATGCAAAAGCATTTCATTCAGTACCTGCTTTGTGCCAAGAGGTGTGTCAGGTACTAGAGATACAAAAATGAACAAGCCATATTCAAGTTGCTCACATTTTGATAGGGGAATGACACATTAAGAGGATAATTATAATTTGATAAATGCTCTAATAAAAGTATTAAAGCGCTTTGGAAGCATGAAGGAGCTCATTTAGCTTGGAGGAACTCAAGTGATGCTTCACAAGGGAAGTAACATGGATGACTTTTTTTAAGTGATTACGCGTGAGGCTTGGAACCCATCCACCCAGATGCACTTAACAAGGATGAGGCTGACAGAAGGAAGGAGGGAGGGCAGCCATCACCTAGGCGGGCAGCTGCAGTCCTTGGGTTGCGTACCTGGCATTAAGGTGAACAGCAACCTAGCACTTCTGTCTACACTGAAATCCCCTCAGGGTTTCTGTAAACCCAGAATCTTGAGTCGTGACCCAGACATGACCTAGCAGAATACAGTCTCTGGGCATAGCACCATGAAACAAGCATTTTTAATAAGCACTCCAGGTAATTCTAATACTCACTAAAGTTAGAATAACAATACACTCAGGATGCACAAGGGAAAAGTAGGTTTTTCTCTGTATTTCAGCATGGATGAATTCTGATGTTAGATTTGCTATACACTCGTACATGTTCCTTTATACTCCAGTGTTTTTTGTTGTTGTTGTTGTTGTTGTTGTTGTTGGAGCAATGAAATTTCTTTGTAACCCTACTTTCAAAGCATCCCTACTGCTCTGTCAGTAGAATACTTCCTTTTCCTTTTGATTAATAAGCAGAGTATCATTTGTTTCATCATGCTGGTTCAGTTCTATTCTACTTTTACCTGAAATATCTTATAGTTGGCTAATTAGAAATGAGGTTGTACAGCACAAGGCCTGGTGAACAATTACCACTAACTAGAGGTAAGTTTCCTCCCACAGCATCCTTCTATTCCATTCTCTCCAAACCCCTCCCTGAATTTCAACCACTTCACAGGCATCAGTCATATTTAGTTTCTTCTTAAAAAATGCTGAACATGTAATTAAGATTAAGATACTCTGGGGGCTTTCTCTAGCTTTGAGGTTGATTCCTCCCTCTCTTTGGGTGTTTATCATTTAACCTCTTTTTTCCTATAAATGTCAGATGAAAGAAGTTTTCTGAAGATTCAGCAGAGATGTTAGTCAACTAATATAAAAAGTGCCAAATAACAGCTATGCAATGAGCTGGGCAGAAGCTCTCTTTGGAACATCTGTGGTACTTGACCCTTTCTGTGATTCTCTTTTCTTGACAAATTA
Source organism: Zalophus californianus (assembly GCF_009762305.2). NCBI lineage: Eukaryota > Metazoa > Chordata > Mammalia > Carnivora > Otariidae > Zalophus > Zalophus californianus. The sequence continues at coordinate 129,900,682 of NC_045599.1, forward strand.
TGTCATATTGCTTCACTGCACATGAGAGAGCAAGATATAATGTAAATAATTAAAGCCAAAAATTTTGACCATCTATTCATGTAACAAAGGAATAAAGAATAGCTATGATGTAGCACTATGGTATTTGATGCAATAAGAAATCAAGTAATTTAAAGAAAAAGTTTGAAAAAGGACCAAATAGCAACATGGGGTGCCACTGGGAACTTTACTTCTTTTCTTTGAAAGAAATCCCATGCCCTATCTATCAGAGGACATACTATATATAATTGCAACTGCTTTCTGGATTGTTTGGAAATCTGGGAGCTACCTTTGATTCTTCAGTCTCCCCCACCAAACCAGTTGATAGTACTGCTGTCTTTGAACTTGTCTATCTTTTCCCAGTTCTACTTCCACTCTCTTACCTATCACATCAAAATCTCTCTACTGTCTATTTTAGTTGTCCTTTAACTGGTCCGTGTTCTCCCTTATTACATCTCTTCCAACCCATTCTTCACACAGTAGTCGAGTGATTCCAAAAAAGTAGATCAGGGGCGCCTGGGTGGCTCAGTCGTTAAGTGTCTGCCTTCAGCTCGGGTCATGATCCCAGGGTCCTGGGATTGAGCCCCGCATCGGGCTCTCTGCTCAGCAGGAAGCCTGCTTCTCCCTCTCCCACTCCCCCTGCTTGTGTTCCTGCTCTCTCTCTCTCTCTCTGTCAAATAAATAAATAACAAAAGAAAACAAAAGTAAATCAAATATTGTCCTTCTCCCCCTAAGTACTGTATATGTTTGTCCTTACCTTCAGTTGTAGAAGCCTATGTTGAATTCTGCTTACTTCTGCGGTTCCATTTATTTATTTATTTATTTATTTATTTATTATTTAAAAGATTTTGTTTATTTATTTGACAGAGAGAGACAGCAAGAGCAGGAACACAAGCAGGGGGATTGGGAGAGGGAGAAGCAGGCTTCCCCTGGAGCAGGGAGCCCGACACGGGGCTCAATCCCAGGACCCTGAGATCATGACCTGAGCCGAAGGCAGACGCTTAACGACTGAGCCACCCAGGCACCCCTGCGGTTTCATCTTAAAGCACTTGCTCTTTCTCAGTGTTGCTTTAGCCAATTGTGCACCTTTAGTTCTTAGGATACCCCAAGCTCTGACCTACCTCAGGGCATCTATGCATAATCTTTCCCCTGTAGAGCTTCTGTATAAGGTGTCCCTCCCTCACCCTTTGATATTCTTTGAATTTCAACCAAAACCCTATTTTTATTTTTTCTTTAAATTTTTTATTGTTATGTTAATCACCATACATTACATCATTAGTTTTTGATGTAGTGTTCCATGATTCATTGTTTGTGCAAAATCCTATTTTTAAAGATAACAATTTTCTGGGATTCAAAAAAGAAACCTCAGCATGTCCAAGCGCTGTTTAATGTTACCACCAACCTGACCATGAGCTCAATGTGGGCATTGACCAAGTCTTCTTAACAGCACTGTGCATACCTGGTGCAGAGAACACGGCCTTGGCAGTTACTAGGGATTTAATGGATGATTGTTGAATAAATAAAGGAACAGTAGAGATGGTGGAATCTGTTTTTGCAATGCCCATTTGTAGAAGAGCTTCTAATTAGCTTGTAGAGTAAAAAAAACAAAAACAAATACAAAAACAACTTGAAAAATAAGCTAGTAGTAGGAAATGGAAAGAGCTGAAATTACATCTGAGAGTGAAGAGTAAAGGAAGAGAAATGGAGAGAGAGAGAATAGCTGCTGGATAGATGAATGAAAACAAGACAACAGCATGAAAACAAAACCCTCGTGTGGACTACTGAGGGACTGAGTATAACACTCAGTTTCTAAAACTCAGTTTGCAATTTTTGTACATGCCCTTGATGTAATCCCCTATTTAGCTTTCCTAAGCCACCAAAAAAGTGTGCTAAGCAAAAAGCCTGATGTGTGTTGGAGTTTGTTTTAGGTATGTCAGTTATCTACTTTTGCGTAACAAATTACCACAAAAGTCAGCATATTAAAACCATATACATTGATTATATCAGTTTGTATGGCTCAGAAATCTGAGAATGGTTTAGCTGGGGCTTTTATTTCAGTATCTATCACAAGGCTGCAGTCAAGGTATTGGCAGGGTTGGAATCTTATCTGAAGGCTGCACTGGGGTCTTCCAAGTGTTGGACTGAAGACATCAGTTCCTTAGGGGCTGTTAGACAAAGGCCACCCTCGGTTCTTTGCCATGTGGGTCTCTCCAGTATGGCAGCTTGCTTCATCAAAGAATGTAGTCCGGAAGGCAATAGAGAGAATCTGCTACAAAGATGAAGACCACAGCCTTTTGTTACCTACCAACAGAAGTCACATCCCATTACCTTTTCAGTATTTGGTCAGGCACAAGGAAATCACTAGGTTCAGGCCACATTTAAAGGGTAGGCTATTGTATAAAGAGTCATGAGCCAACTCAGAAGTCACCTACCATAGTACATTTGTTGGTGTTTTGGTTATGTGTGTGTGTGTTTGCATGTGTATGTGTGCATGTGTGTATGTGTAAATCAAGGAAAGGACTAAATTTTACATTTACAATGACCTAATTCAATTAGGAACAGGCTGCTGAAACAGCTAATCATGAAAACATATATTTCCTGAAAATATGAAGAAAATTTGGGACAGCCATTTGCAGGTTGTTGATAAAGGACTGAATCATAGTATTTAGCTCCCATGGGGCACTTGGACCTTCAATTCTAACATACTCCAGTAACTGGATTATCTAGACCACTGCCATAACTTTCCAGTTTGCCTTCCCTGACAACCCTGACAACTCTTTTGAAAATACAATACATACAAGAGTTCTAAAGTTTGCCAAGAGTTAGCAGGGATTCGTATAATAATTGTGGATAGAGTGAATTTGATTAAGACTTTGCACCATAGAGTCAATGCACTTCAGGGGTACAAAGTTCCCAAGTTATTTTATAGTTCATCTTGGCTTAAGGTCTAATCTAGAATGTCAGAGGAAGATCTCCAGTGATCCAGCACCAACTCTGTAACTCTAAGTCCTATGATTGAATGAATTAGAAAAATGTTTTATTACAAAAACTGGATTATTAATATACTTAATACACATCTCTGAGACTTTCTCGGCCCCATGCTGTGGTGTGAGGCTCTTCCCACTCAATCCTTCCTTCTGTATTTGCTTTCACAGGTGTCAGACCTGCATCACTATCTGGAAGCTCTTCCCATCTATTTCTGCTCCTTCTCTTCTGCCCTTCATAGGCGACTTGACCCACTAAACCTCTTGAGCATGTCTAATGCCATCTTGGTGTTAATGTGTTGAAGGACCTGAACTGGCCCACGTAGTAAGTTCACCATCACAAGGGACCATTATGCCATATACTTTTATTACGAGCATTCACAGTCTCTGAAATCAGCTTGTGGAGGCTGACATAGTGAAGAGGTGGGGGATGGCATTGATAGACTTAGATTCCTCAATTTGATCGAAGTGGAGTTACATTTTGGGTACTGCATTTTATTTAAGAAATCAGAGCAGTATATTACCACATTAGGAGGATTCTTTGTTCAAAATAGGATTTTCAGATTTGGAATGTATTTCAGTTTCTAGGACAATTAAATCACTCAGAACACCATGTTTGCATATTATGTCAGATGGATGAGGTGTTCCACCATAATAATAATAATAAAAAAAAAAACCCTGGTAGGTCGAGGAATGCATATTTAGATTGAGCTCATCTGTTTTCTGTGTTTTTAGATATATGTAGATTTGTGATGTGGGAGGTTTGTCATTGACTGGGAGCAAAACCCAGAATGGGAAAAGTTAGTCCATCCATTAGTACAACAACCCCAAACTCACACTTCCCTGTTAAGTCACGACAGCTTGGAGTCACAGCAGGATTTGTACATATCTTCTGAAAAAAACTGAGATTCTGGTCTCCATGGTGGGAGTATGGAAGTCCATTTTTGTGCCCCACTGTATCCCTAGTCCTCAGTACAATGCCTTATAGTGGTCGATGCTCAATAAATATCTGTTGAAAAAAAAGGAAGGACATTATGAGAGGGATAGTTTTAATTATGACTAAATGTGACTCTGTTCTAGTACTCTGACCATTTTTATATGTAGAATAATGAATTAATCACAACCAGTCACAGTCATGTCTGTTCTTGTATGATCTGTTTCTTTAACATTGATTATTTTTTATGCGATGGGTAAATAGGGGAGTGATGTTGGTATAATGTGAAAGAGGTGTTGATTTATATGTGATTTTTCTCAGGGTGTTAATTTTTTTTAAGTGATTGGGCTGAGCTCTCTCATAATTAAATGCTTTAGCAATGTGTAAAGTCTGAAACTCTATTAAAAGTGCCTTGTTTTGGTGTAAGCCAGGCTTGCCCTTCACTATGTTAAGCTACAGAGAAATGCAAGTGCATGTGAAGGGCATGGTGCTGAAATTTCCTCCCTAATTAAAACAATGGATTAACAAAACAGGCTAGTCTGGATAAGATTTTTGATTTTGATGACCATGTCTCTATTAAAACAAATGCCCTCCAAGAAGTACGTCTCAAAGGAAAATGTGTTAAGTGCCAGAGTTCATGTTGCAAAGAGCTAACTGTGATACTTGATGCCACTGACAGCATAGTTTAGATATATTTGTGTTTTTATTAGGATTGACATTGGTTTTGATATTCTGGGTATAGTACTTTTTCAGTGATTGGCTCCAACCCTGTTTTTCCCCAGAGCCAATATTATTTTTACCATGCGATTTTACAGAAAGCATGTCTTCCCTTAATGTCTGAAACACATATATAGCATGATAGCAAGAATGCTTATATTTAAAAGAAAAGCAATAAAGTAACTTGGTTAGGAATTCAGCTCTAGAGTTAAATTGCTTGGATTTAACTTTTGGCTTTGCCATTTCTGAGCTGACTGTATTTGGCCATGGCACTTAATATTCTGTACTTTGGTATCTACAAAAATGGTAAATCGGGGAAAATTATAGTATCTGCCTCATTGGGCTGTTGTGTTTACTGCATCATGAGCTGATGTAATAAAGAGCTTAGAAGAGGGCTAGGCATATATTAGGCAGTCCACTAATGCTAATTGTTGTTATGGAATAAAGCAGCTCTTTCCCCAAGTAGGCCATGTGAGAGAGTTCACCCTGCTATGTGAAGACATGGCATAGTTTTGTAACTGGGACCTTAACAGAGAAATTCCTTTAGGGCTTGACTCATAGTTCTTTGTAGGCGTTTTAGGATCTAGTCCTCTTTTGAATTTGTATGCAGTATTGCCACAACCTGTTTTAAAATTTTGTCTGGCTAGCATCACTAGACTGTGACTTAAAACATAACTTTAAAAAAGTGATTTCCTACAGTTACTTGTGCTCTACACAGTAGAGTTCATTACACACTTATTACTCTTATTTGACATTTTCTGTTACTCTTTTTCTTGATAAATTATGACCTGTTATGCCACTTCCCTTCTATGTGGAATTGTTACAGTATAATAGAAACAAGATGTGATATCAATAAAATGATCTGTCATAAATACAGCTAAAACTGCAAAACAGATGTCCCAAATTAAGTGATATAGAATTAAAGTATACTTTTTTTCCCCTAGGAAAGGGCTGATGAAACCAAAGATTAGAACAGGGACAAAAGCCTTCTAGTACCTCTAAGCAATGTTTGTATTTTGGGGATTCTTTGGGAAAACTGGATAAGTGCTGTGTGGGAGTTTGCTTTAAGAGTGGGATCTCTGGGTTGATGCGTCCTTTCTGAAATGCTTGGATTTCCAAAGTAGCCATTCATGGTCTGGGGCTAAACAGTGCTCTCTCCCAGCTGAGTGTTTTAAAATTACTTGTAAAATGGTAAACCAACTATACTATCCCTGGATTAAGCCTGATGATCAAGCTGAGTGACAGGTTGGACAATAAGATTTCAAAGATCTTTGATTCTGTGAAACACTCATTAATAATAAAATGGGGGTCCAACACCTGAAAACAAATTGCTACATCCATTTTGCTGTCCTCCATTCATGGTAGAAGGAAAATATGAGAAAAACAAGTACTCCAGCAGGAAAGGACTACATGGAGGCTAGTGTTCCCTGTTTTTAAATTCTCTATAGGACTGGGTCAGGCTACTCTAATATGAATACACACAAATAAAATTATGATAAGAGGAAAAAGCAAATTATGTATTAAACACCTACCTCAGGCTCTGAGATTAACATCTGTTTTATTTAGGCACCCCTCATCCCTCCCTTCCCCCAGAATTAGACATTATTATTCTTATCTTAATTTGTAGCTAAGAGATCAGGCTCAGAACAACTGGGCAATGAACAAGGTTATGCAGTCTGCTTTCTTTCCACTATATCAAACCTTGCCTTAGGATGTTCCTTCTTTAGTTCTCTTCCCCCTCCTTGTTGACATTGCTCTTAGTTTCAGACTACTTGGACTGTACTCTTTTCCTACCGGTCTTCTCATCTTTAGCCTGTACAAGTCAGAATTTTAAGGAAGCGTGCCAGGATCAGAATGTCAGCAGCCTGTCCAGAGGAGACCTCAGGGTGCATCTGCCCTGGTGAATTTACTTTACTCCCTAATCTAACTCTCAATTTTGTAGGTCAGAAACTTGGTTTTCAGGAGTAATGAGAGTGACTGTTTCTATGTTAATTAAATCCATACATGTTGATGTTTAAAACCAAAATATCAGTTGATTTTATTTACAAATGTGTAGCCTGGCCAAGATCCTGAACCCTTACATCCTGTGGCTAATACTTTTATTCTTTGCAGATAGGTGTCTTAAAAAGCCACATTATAATCACAAAATTGCTGGTGATTACTGAGTCATTAGAACGGAAAGAATTAGTAATTCAATGAGTGTTGATGGCATCTGGTAAATTAGCATAGAACATTCATATCTGAAATACATACATGATAAACTGATGAATAGAGTCAAGTTTTTGGGCAGTGAAATTTGAGTGGACATTGTCAATGCTGTAAAATTTTATCCATCATCTGTCTGTCTATCTATCTATCTATCTATCTATCCATCTATCTGTCTACCTACCTACTTACCTGCCTACCTATCTACCCATCTATCTATCCATTCTTGTCTTATACATGCTCAGGTTTTTGACAGTTCACCTTCTGGTTGACTCATAACTCAAATTTTGCTGATTTCAGGGAGAACTTATAGAACTTAGTGTGGCTTTACACATATGTGTTTTAATCCATATAGTGTTGATTTTTTTAAGTTAAACTTTCAGGTATTAGTCTTATTTCTCTTATTTGAAAATGAATTTTGAATTGGATGGAGGAAATCCCTCTGTACATCACAAAGCTATAGATACCAGATTTCTTTTCAAAAGAAAATGAAATATATGCCTTTGAACAGAGATATGTGAGAGATTACATTTTTTGGAAATGATAATTACAATTTAGTGAGGCATTAATAATGGGACACTATATTTATATTTTGCTTCAGGAATTTTGTCTAAGAACTCTTACATATGGAGGCACCTGTTCGCAGACCATGTTTTGTGGGAAGAAAATAGTCAATGGCTGCCTCCAGGATGAGATTCAAAAAGTTGTGGGAAAGCCTTATAGGCCTCAAATATTTTTCTCGCCATCTATCTGTAATTCAACCTTTGAGACAAGTTTGAGTCTTAAAATCTTTTCCACTTAAAAAATGTCTTCTTAGAATATAGTACATCTATCTGGGATAATACATTAGGCCAATGTTTGTCAAATGGATATCATTAAACAAGATGCAGATATAATTTCAACATCTGGAAATTCTCTAGAAGAATTTAATTTTAATAATATAATGATAATATATGCATATTTTGGATAATCTGGATGACTATATTATAAATGAGTACTTTCTTCTAATTTAAAGACTGAATTTATGTTTATGTTGTTTTTACTTTATTCTTCTTCTTATTACTTTAATTGTCACTAGCTCATTAATGATGGGATTCTTTAAAAAAAAAAAAAAAAGGCCAAACATTATTACCTCACTCTACAAACCAGGCTTCTTAAAAACTTGAAGTACAAAAAGAAGTGGAAGAATGGAGTTCTAGCAAAGGGTAGTGGACACATATTGTATCTGGATAACTAGTATCTGGATGACTACTGATTTGAGGCAAATGGATATTTTAGTCTTGCCCATGGGGTGATCAGATTGAAATCAAGCTTCCTTACATCAATTATTTCCTGAATTTGAATTAAAGATCACTTTTTGTCTGTTAACTTGTCCCTTAGAGAAAAATATTGATGGCTCTGATTCCCAGCAGTGAAAAATGGGATGCCTTCCCCTATTGTGAGAGATTAAAATTGTTTGAAGTGATTTTTCATCACAGAATCACATAGTGACTTACTTTTTATTTTTAAGAGTTTGTGGATTGATTGCTTACATACAGACTAGGTTTAGATATTGATTTAAGAGTCTCAAACTGTATAGATCCAAGAAATCTGTTTTCCTTTCTCCTCACACCACTGAGCTTAATCTGTTCTCCTGAGTTTAGGATATGATTTGAATTTCTGGGAAAAAAAGATGCCTAAAAACTCTGAGGATTCTAATGGTTGTCATGTTCAATAAGACCCATTAGTAAATGTAATAAATCTGTTACTAGAAACCAGAAACAACAGTTTCTTTGATGAAACATCCATGGGAATGGTCCCAAAATTCTGACTAAAATAGTTCTAGTTGTTACTGTACTGTGGGTACATCCATGTCTGACTACTCTTAGTGTGGCTGGGGTAGGCAGTTCATGGATTTGGAGAAATCCAAACAGATTTTGGAAAAATTTTCCTAAGAAAATTGTGGTAGTATTACATAACTTACCACACAGTGCAACTCTATTGCTTCTCCTTCCTTTTAAATTCCTCTTTCTTCCTTTGACTTTGTTTTCTGTCTTTCTGATGTAAAGCCTTATATTTTTCTTACTTTTTATTAAATTCTCCTTTTTTCTTCTTTCTTCATTTCCTGGGAAAGTAAGGAGAGATGAGAAAGGATTTATATTGATGCTGGCATTTATGTGTACAATAGTTTGTTAATCTACATACTCTACAAAATAGGTAAATTGAAACCCAGAGTGTATAAACAACAGCCTTAATACAACTAATAAATGATAGAGCCAACTTTGAATTCATGTGTTAGACAAAAGTATTCCATACTTAGAATATTATTTATCTTGCTGCATAGTATCTTACCATGTATAAAATATAGGTATTAACTATCCATCTGTCTATATATGTCTACAGTGGTGCTAAAAGTATTCCTTCCTTCCTTTCTTCCTTCCTTCCTTCCTAGGACCCCATTCCATATTCCAAAGAAAAGAAGAATGATTTAAGGTAAATATTTGGTATCCAGATATTTGTTGGAATAGAAAATATATCTCAAAAGCTCGCCATTAGAATATGTCTATTCTATTCTTAGGTATATAGAGTAGGCAGTATTCATAACCACAGATACAAGATACAATCAAAGAACTTAAATTTAATTTACTTTTCATTAAATATCTCAAATCCAAAATTTAAAAACATGAAGAAATTTGTAGCTGCTATCAGTACTGGATAGTGTACAGTGCTTGCCGTCAGAATTTATTTTCTTCAATAATAGAATTAACATCATTCCAGAAAAAAAGGGTAATGACAGATATAAAAATTAAGTTAACTTAGACATAAGGATTACAAACTGAGTGTATTTATCTTTGGAGGTAACCAATCATTGCATGTGCCGGAGATCTATAAAAGATTGGCCTCAGAACTTACTATGGGGACTTTATCCTTTCCTCTACAAATTGCTCAGTTCCACCAAAGCAAAGACACTATTCCCCACTGAGGACTAAATAAATGACAAGCTTGAAGTGGTAAAAATAAATTCTTTCTCTGAGTAAAAAGCTGTCTGAATAAAAATCACACGTTTCTCTCCACATAATGGAGACTTACCACTTATACCATACTATACTTATTTGAGAAGAAGCTTGGGAAATTCATTATAAAGAGAAGGGTATTTGGAATATTAATTCTACCACAACCACAAATGGAGAACATTGGGAATCAGGATCATTTGGCCTGTTCATCCCCCCAAACCTTTATCTATGCTATTATAATCCATATATTGTTCATACATATAAACATTTTCTGGTAACCAGGGAACACTTTATTTATGCACTTTATTTCCACTGCATGTCTATAAGAATGCAAAAATGTAAACATTGATCTACATAATCATATACATATATTAAATGAAACTTCCTGGAACACTGTGAATCAGATCATTAAAAAATAGTAAAATTGCAGTTAATGGCTTATTAGCCGAAAGTGGGTATTTTAATTATTCTAGATAGTTTGAATTCATGAATAACTTATTAGTCATTCATATTCTGTTTTTTTTTTTCGGTTCATAGTCCTGATGAGCCTCTGATATTTAGATCATAGTCTTCAACGCATCTTTATTTGAATTCTTATTAGAAAGTTCTGAGAAATGATATGGCCAGCCAGAGTAGATGGAGTCCTTGTTACAGGTCACCAACAGATTGTGTAATCCATTTCCTAAGAGAAAAAAAGTACCAAAAAACATAATGTGGGATACTTAGAAGCAAGATTTTTTTCCTAAGTAGATGACGTTGAAAGATACTGATTTATGGGAAAATTATGTGTATATATTCCCCCCCCCTTTTTTTAAGGCTCTAAAGGAAAGGACATTGACTAGAAATCATGAGGAGACCTAGGTTTAGCTTTGAACTTGTATCAACAGGTTATCCTTGACTGTATTTCTTCACCCTGCTACTGTTCCCTTAATCTCTGCCACCAAACCCCGCAATGTCTTCCTTGCCACCATCTTGCTTACTCACCCATCCCCAAACGTGTCAGCTTCTTTCTTTCCTGGAATATACCAAGATCTTTTCTACCCATTGACTTTGCACATTATTTCTCTTCACATTTTATCCAGTCATCTTCTAATCATCATTTGGGTCTTAACTTATAATCACTTTCTCAAATAGAACTTTCTCAAATAGACCTTTTCAAGCCCAACATCTGTTTGGGGCTCCTGGATAACATGCTCATCGAGCTCATACTACCAGCACCAGTATCACTAATTTATAAATGTAAATTTATTTTCATTATTGTTTTATTACTGTCTGGATCGTGTAGGTTATATGTTTCATTAAAGCAGAGGGTTTGTCTAGCATATTGTAGATGCTCAGTACATATTTGACAACTAATTGAAGAATAAATAAGAACAAATTAGCAATAGAAGAGTTGAGATAGGATAAATGATCTGTAAGACCTCCTCCATCTTGAGTAGTCTATAACACTGGGGGTAAATTCATTGTTTCATTTCTATGTGAAGCCAGTCCTGAAGGAGATTTTATCATAAACCATACATTGTGCACACAGTCAGAAATTGCAAGGGAGTCTTTTAAAACAAACTCTAAATTTTGAACTTTCATTTAGCCATTCATACCAAGGGGTTAATCTCTAAAACATAAATCTAATCCCACACTTTCTTACTGAAACCTGACCTGGCTCTTCACTGTCTATAGCATGAAATCTAAACACCTTGTGATGATATGCAAATTGCTCAAAATCTGCCTATTCTTTCAGGCTATAGCTAAGACAAAAATCCTGCATTTGACATTTAAGACCCATGTAGAGTTTCCAAAATTCATAGTGCTTTTTAACTTTTTTCACTTGGTGTCATGTCTTTGCACTTACTGTGTCCACATTTTAGAAAGCTTCTCTTCCCTTTCCCCTTTTTAGCTTTTGTTCATTAGGCAAATTCCAACTCAACCTTCAAGATTTGGCTGAAATTTTGAATGCTTAATCATTTTTTAATCTTTTCAGAAAGACCAAAGAACTTTATTACATGCATACCTCTATTATAGCACTTAAAGGATTTCTCTAATCATTAACCTACAGAACTGTTTTCCCTTAACATTTGGCAATCTTGAAGAATAGGGGTTGCATTCTTATCATGTATCTTCTTGGTCTCCAGCACAGTGCCCAGCACAAGTTAGACAATTCGTGAATGTGGAATGAATAAATGAATGAATGGTGTGACCCAAATTAGTATGTTCAAGGCTTAGCCAGTGTTTTCCAGTGCTTCAGGTGTGAGTCAGAGAAGTTGGTCTCTAACCTCCCAGTTTTATTCTAATATTCTAAGGTTTATTAATAATCACTTTATGGACTTGTCTTTATGAAGTTAATAGCTCAAATCAACATTTTTGGATAATTTTATTGATAATCATTTTATTGTTTTTCTGTCAACATTTACGTTTTTATTTTTTGCAGTTCATTCAAACTGGAGGGAATCATCTATATAGAAGTAGTGTTCTCTTGATTTTGGTGGTCATAATTCTGAATATATCAGCTTCTTGTCAGGTTTTAAAATCAGAGGATTATTTTATAAGCCTTTGTTCAATCTTGTATCCATTATTACTTTAAATCTTTATCTTCCATATTTATTAACTGGTCTTCATTACCCACTGATTTTTTTTTCTACAATAAAAGTCCATGATCAATCCTCAGCTCCTTTCAGTGGAACATTGGTTTTATTTTTTGGAGTAATCATAAATTCTGTTCCTGTTTTCCAAGATGTCAGAAATAAAATCATATGCTTTTGCTTCTGATTATAATGAAAAAAAAACTCTGCATCACATCATGATGTGGTACTCATTAGTATGTTTCCTCTTCTCTGTCTGATATTTGACTAACCCTTAAGTCAAATATCAAACCCTCTGAGCTCTCCTGACCCTCCAGTGAGTCATGGAACTCAGATCAGGTGTAGCTGCTCAGAGTTGGGCATTTTTGGTCATGTCACCTCTTAATGCCATTTATTTAGTGTTAAACACCTGACACTCTGATGATGGGAGAATTAACTGATATTTCCTTTTCAATAAGGATGATGAAATATCAAAGACCCCAATACATGTTGTAAAGAACAAAACTCCCATCTTTCGGGTTTGTACTTATAAAAGAAATGGAATCTCTAATAAAGACAGAGAATAAAAAAAGATAGTTTTACATACATATGTTTCAGAACCAGCTTAACGATAATAAAACACAACTTTAGGAGGAAGAAAAAAGTCTTTCCCAATACTTTAATAGTCTTGTTTTAATTATTTCTATTGGCTGACAAGCCAAGTGCTAATGTGCCCTTGTTCCAGTCTGGCCTGTAAATTATTTCAGAACTAGCAGCGGATTGAGCCTCCCTTGGACTGCGAGACAGCAGGTGGCCCTTCAGCTGCAGCCTGGGCATTTTATGAATGGCTCCGTTGCTCCCTATAGACTGCCGTTCCTTCTTGCTGAGAGTCAGACTACCTTGACTGAATGCTCCAAGCAGCAAGACTCTTATTGATAAAAACATTGCAAATTGACAAGAGGAGGTATTTGATAACTAAGAGGGCTCATTCCTTAGTTTCAGGCCTAAGCAGCAGGCCTGGTGCTGTGAGTTGGTAGGGTCTTTGGTAGGATGAGGGATTAGAGGGAGGATGTGAGAGTCCGTCTCTCTACTGTGCCTTTTTGTGCCTAGAGTAACTCAAAACATTTAAAAACAAGAAGAACATGATAGCTCAAGAATATCTACACCTCCTTCAAATGGAATCTAATATGTAACTACAAACTAGAGTTTACACAAGCCACCATATACGATTGAAGTGTACAGAAAATGTTTGCAGGAATATTTATATTATTCTGTTTATGACAAAACCATCAGGAGAGGGGAGAAGTAATTGAGGAGCAGTCTTGAGGAGGAGTAAAGATGAATTTTTGCTCTATGTTTTTTATATTTTTAAAAATGTTCTAACAAAAATGCTATCTCTATTTTCTAAAAAAATATTTTCCTAAATACAAATGCCCCCCTTTTTTGGTAAATACTAGCCTATGTAAGCTTCTCTAACCTTAGTTACAATTTAGCTTACCAGCTTTGTAATGACTAATATTTTAAAAAAGGTATTAAAATCTTCAGTATACACTTTAATTGCCCTTTACCATTAGTAGGGCAAGGCAAATTATTGACCAACTGGAAGAAATCATATTTAGGGGACAGCAGAAGGTCCCCAACTAACCTACCAGTGGTCATTGTCATCATCATCATCATTATCATCATCATCAACATCATCAAACAGCAGTTTTTAAACAGTCCATCTGAGCATGGCATGGCACAGCACTCTACAAGGTTAATGAAATAGAGTGTCAAGGACTGTCATTTCACTATTCCCATTCATACCAGAGACTAAACGTCAACAGGAACACACACATATAAGTATAGACCTACCACTATAAAAACACTGACTCCAAAATAATTTTGGAGATGATATTGGCCAGTACTAATTGAGGAAACCAAAATGCCACTGAGGACATTCTTTTACATTTTCCTTCTTTAAGAAGAGCTTCATCAGGAAGTTATTTGAGAAAATATTTTGTAATAGTATGGTTCTGATCTATAGAATCCTTGTTAAATTTTTCGTTGAAGTACTAACATTATGCTAGAATAGTTACTTGCAAATAACAAAAGTATAATCGTTCTTAGTAAATACTTCTCTGCTGCTGACCAGGATAAGACATATCTTTCTGGCTATATTTACTAGAATATTTCTTTTTGTTGGCTTAGGATGTGTTTACATTTTCTACTATTGATATGACATGAACTTTAAGGAACATCAAAGAATATACATTTTTATTTCTGTTATTGATCCTAACAATTATCTCTTATAATTGGTTTAGAAGTTGATCTTGTCTCCATGCTTTATAAGAAAAAACAAAAAGTGAATTTAAATTTTTATACAGTAAGACTCTATAAAAAGCATCTTTTTTGTTATTGGTGTTCATGAGCTCAAATAAAATCTCCTTGAAAATGATATGTATATCCTTCTGAAAATTACTACTGTTATTTATTTTTTATTAATCTCCTTTGTGAGGGGTTATGGAAGAACAACATAAGTCTTTTTTGCTTAGAGTCTTAAGAAGGCCAAGTGGAAATCGAATCATGTTTGTGAGAACTTATCAACACATGTAATAGAGAGAGAAAAGGCTTAGAATCACTTTTATTTCACTTTATTTTTTAGAGCAGTTTTAGGTTCACATAAAAATTGAGAGGAAGAAGCCACAGAGATTTCTCACATATTTCCTATCCCCACATGTGCATAGCTTCTCACATTAACATCCCCACTAGAGTGGTGCATTTGCTGCAGCTGATGAACCTATGTTGACACATCATTATCATCCAAAGTCCATAATTTACCTCAGGGTTCATTCTTGGTGTTGTACATTCTATGGATTTGGACAAATATATAATGACATGTACCTACCAATATAGTATTATACAGAGTATTTCCATTGCCCTAAAAATCCTCTGTGCTCCACCTATTCATCCCTCTCCCTACTAACCCCTAGCAACCACTGATTTTTTATTGTCTTAGTAATTTTGCCTTTTCTGGAATATCATATATTTGGAATCATACAGTATGCAGTCTTGGCTGATTTACTTTTTCACTTAGTGACATGCTTTTAAATTTCCTCCATGTATTTTCATGAGTTGTCATATAGCTCACTTCCTTTTAGTGTTGAATAATATTCCATTGTCTGGATGTACCACAGCTTATTTACCTATTCAGTTTCTGAAGGACATCTTGGTTGCTTTCAAGTTTTGGAAAATATGAATAAAGCTGCTATAAACATCTGTGTGCAGATTTTTGTGTAGACATGGGTTTTCAACTCCTTTGGGTAAATACCAAGACGCATTCACTGTCATTTTTGAAAAGGAAGGCAGGGACTCAATTTGTGGTGCCACAATACCTTTTACTCTGTTATTCAACATCCTAGTGGGTGATGTTACTAGCTGTTCTGTCTTCACATTAAGCCTTTTCCTCATTTGGATAATGTTTTGTTTAGCAGAAGGACTAATAGAAAAAGGTTTCAAGGACTTTATTCCATGAGCAGACTGTAATTACTTTGAGAACAGGACTATTTCAGATTTTTTAGTATAAGCTAATAATGTTATAGGTTTGGGAATATAGGTTTGTCAATGACAATGATATGATATTAATCCATTTCACAAAAAGACTTCACGTGGAAGTATTATGGAGCAGTAGCTTCGGTTGTTGTAGGAATAACACTGACTTTCTAAGGGGAATTCCTGAATTCGTGGCAGGCTGTACTAGACATGATTGTATTCTACTGATCCATTTTTTTCAAAATTAAAATCAAAGAAATACATTGTGCAGTAAATTCAGATTGATTATATACATATTCCTTACCTTAGATAAGGATGCAACAAAGAACAATAGCAACTCTTGTTCTGCTATATTTCAAACTCTTGGCAAACCTCTCATGACTTAATATGTTATGGGAACCATTGTAAAGACCCTGAGTCAGTCATCTAGAAATGCTCCCACACAAAGACTCACAAGAGATTACAGAGCATTTTTCAGACTAGGGACAGTCAAATGGACTTAGGCCTGAATAAAATGTAGTTATATAAGGAATCTAAAAGCAGTAAAAATTTTCCATTAACTATACAGAAGAGAAAACCATTACCATTCTGCCATTTCAGCAGTGTGATATAAAACAATGCTCTGATAAAGATGAAAATAAATCTATAAATCCAGTCTATGCTTGAGGAGGATGCATCTACAGTGGCATTAAATGTGACTTCAAATCACATGCAGACAACCTAAAGACCTTTCTAGTGAGGGTCAACCTCAGTATGATTGTGAAACTTAGAAACTTGGCCCCACGACGAAAGGTGCCCTTATTTCCTTGAGAGGTTTTATTAACTTCTCTCACAAATCTCATTTAATATCTAGACAGCAGCAATAACATCCAGGATTTTGACTTAGCATTGGTGGAATATCACAAAATTGAAACAAAATGTAACTATTTAGCATATATTTTGTGCCCCAGATTGTGCTAGGCAATTGGGAAAAAAATCAAAGCTATAAAAAAAAGGAAGAACAAATTGAATTATTTTAGAGATGACATTTGCTTGCATGACAGAAATAGTGAACGACATAAGATAGTTCATAGTCAAATTTAGTTTTCTGAACAGAATATGAAGTGTTAAACTCACAAGAAGGGACTCCACCATAAGCTGCAGTACCTAGGCTTTATGAAAAAATGGGTCTTGGGTTATGCATTAAAAGGTGTTTCTTGGAATGGTATTAAGGAGAGAAGTTTTATTTACTTGGTTGGATTAGCTGTATATGTAATATGAATGAAACATGGCTGTGTAAATGTCAATAAAGAGAACTAAAAAAAAAATAAAAACATGGTACAAGGACACTCCTTAAAAAAAGTAGATACAGTACTGGGCACGTTAAAATATGTTAAAAGGATAGATCTCATGAGAACACATGTTAAGTGTTCTTAAAAACAAAATAACAAAACAAAACCTACAAAAGCACAGAAGGAAATTTTTAGAGGTGACATATATGTTTAGAACCTTGGTTAGGGTGATAGTATTATCATGGATGTCCAAATGTATGTACAAACTCATAAAGATGTATGCATTAAATGTGTGCATTTTTAAAAAAGATTTATTTGTTTGAGAGAGAGAGAGGGAGTGGAAGGAGGGGCAGAGGGAGAGAATCTCCAAGCAGACTCTTCAATGAGTGCAGAGCCCGATGCAGGACTTGATCTCACAGCCTATGAGATCATGACTTGAGCCAAAACCAAGAATCGGACGCTCAACCAAGTGAGCCACCCAGGTGCCCCTAAATGTGTGCATTTAAAAAAATATATCTATTATACCTCAAATAAAGCTAAAAAAAAAGGGGAGATAATCTTGACATGTGGAAATTAGAGAAGTTGCCGCTTATGCAGATAATAGAAGGCCATAGTCAAGACTAAAGTTTGTAAATATTAGCAGAAGCAACTGAGTGGGATACTTAATACACATAAAAAATTGGTACTTTTGTAAACTTCTGCTAATATTTTTGATGTGAAAGAATAATCTGAAGAAGAATATATTTAAACTTCTGCATCATCATAGATATCCCTAGATATTGGTAGATGGATTCACATATGTATGATTCTTGTATGTAAAGCACGAAAAGATGATGTTTTAAAATAATTTTAGAATCCTATCAAGTAATAACATATGAAGCAAAATACTATAGTGAAGTTCAAATTCTAAACTATTTGTCACAAACTAGCAGAGGTACTGTCTCTTCTACATCAGGTTAGTCCCTTCACTTCTCACAGGAAACTTAAACCACCCACTAGCCCTTCTTTGTCTCTTATCTCTAATTGCTTATGTTTACTGCATCTTTTTAAACAGCTTTTAAGATGTGTTCAAGGTCTTCTCATGTTTAAAATAAAACAAAACAATAAACTGACCTTAAATACAAATACATTCAATTGTAATTGAATTGTAATTGAATTGTAATTATTTGTCTGATGTCATCTTATTACCTGCTTGTAAAATAGTTTCTGACTACCTACCTATATGCAATCAGTCTATAGCTCTGTAAAGCTTTTTCTTTATCCTTTGAAGCACTTAGCATAAACATTATTAATTGGCAATTTGTGAAATAATTTGCTTATTGAATGCTTCCTCTCCTGGACTGTAACCTCTCATCAACTCTTTATGGCTACAGCACTGAATTCTCGGTGCCTAGAATAGTGACTGGTACACAATGGCCCTCAGTGGATTTTTGTTGCATAAGGGAATAGCTACAGGGCCTCATCTTTCTAACACGTGAAATTACGACATGTAATTCTGGACCTTTAAGATGCACCTGGTGCAAAGGAGATTTAAACATTCTATACATGTCTTCAAACATTATCTCTTTCATCTTTTCTTTTTTTGCTCCTGTTTGGATTCTGGATTTTGTATGTCCAGTTTGAAGAAAAAGGATGGTGGAAAAATATGATAAATAAGAGAAATAAAAATAAGAATCTGAAGAAAAAAAAAAGAATGATGGAGAATGTGCCAGAATTCTGACTCAATTCCAACACAAACTTTTAGGAGCATTTCCTAATTACCTAGCCTGGTAGTTTGTACATGTGTTGGCAACTTTATCAAATTTTATTAGTCCATCCAGTCCTGTGATAGAGCATAAGCACTAAAAATATAATTGGAGTGATCATTATTCTAAGAGTATTTAGATTACTATATGATTGCTTCTGAACTCCTAGCCTCTAATAATGGCTAGATCTATATGGTGAATAATCTAATTGAGGCATAATTAATTTAGCTGTTTCGGCTTTTCCATCATCATCCTGTTGCACCATGGTTGGTTGTAGGCCAAAGACTCTCCAGAATGTATTCTTGATTCTCTCACAGACAATCTACTCACATCAGTTAGACACAGAAAGACACCAGACAAATATTTAAGTGGATTTGGACTACATTATAAATAAAGGAGAAAATCTGTTGAAATTTCCCAGCCTCCATTTCTAGGCAACAGTCCTACAATCACTGGGGCAGCTAGAATGAATTTGTTGACTCTCTTTTTAAGGGGTGCTGTGATGTACAGTTAAAATAGAAAGTAAACTTTAGAGCAATTAAGATATTTATTTTTGGTAGCTTTATATAGAGATTTAAAATAATTTTTAATTTTTGCTGATAGTTACAAAACTAAAATTTAGAATTTTATCCCAGTAATGGAGCGGATGTTCAGATTACCGAGGATAAAAACATACAATTACAGTCACCATAGTCATTCTTTCATAGTTTATGCCCACACAAAGGATAAAATAGAGCTTGGAATTCTACACAAATGAAAATAGTAGTTGGACCATTTAATATGGGCATTTAAATTTAAAAAAGCAAATCTGCTATAGTCATGTATGAATGCATCTCTGTACATCTTATTTCTGATGGCTTCTGATGTGTACTGTCTAATTACAGAAGTTGAGTGACTTGTTCTAGATGGTTGTGTTCTGCAGATTAGCATGAAACATGAAATATTTCTAATGAATTTAAACCCCTATTTGTTTGGCCTTAAATGCCATTTAAAAACTCCACCTCAAATTCCTGTGTAAGTTCATTGCTTTCAGTGGGTTACGATGCAGAGGCAATATGATGATCCGTTTGCTTTCCAAAAAGTTTGAAAATGATCTGCTATAAACTGTGGTACATTTGCCTTCCCTGTTTGATTAGAGGCTGCTTTTTTCAGTTAAACCAAAATTACCTAGTTTATCAATGGAATTAAGATTTGTTACCCACTCTGAATTACCAAAAGTACTTTTGACAATATATTGCCCCTACAAATTAAAAGTAAATGATAAAAATGTATGAGAATTTCCTCCCGTTTCTGAAGCAGTTAATGTCAAGGAGATGCTGAGTCACTCAAAGCATTTGAAACATATTTTCATCTGAAGATCAAAATTCATGTAAAACATGATTTTACATGCCCTAGGAATGTGGACTGTTCAATTCGTGTTGTAACACTCCTTCTGTGCATAAAACCACACAGAGTACTTGGTGACACGCAAAGGATGTCAGTCGTCTACCTATAAGATTTGACTTTCATGAACAGGAAGAAAATCAATGCATGTAAAGTGATTAATATGAGATGATATATGTTAAAATATCAAAAAGGGGGTACAGACAGTGAATCCTATAATAGTTCCAAAGAGAAAAAAATCAAGTGGAGACTACAAAGAAACTTCATTGAGACTGAAGGTTTTGGGCTGGGCTCTGAAGAAGGAGTAAGAGTGGGTAGACAAAAGTGAGATGAAAGAGAGATTGGTTGAATACTCCAGGCCATAGCCTAGTTTAATCAAAAGCATAACCCCTGGAAAATGAATGAGAAACAGTAGACTCACACAGTGAGAGAGAGGCTAGAAATACTTGGTTTCAAAACCCAGTCCATTATTTATTATTTGTGTGACCTTAGGCAATTTAATTAATTTTTTTTTTTTTTAGTCTCAGATTCCTCATATGCAAGTTGGGATTATAAACCCATAGTTATGTGTATGATCAGAAACAGTGTTTATTAACAAGTTTTTCAAAATTTCATGGTGCTAAATAAATTTTGATTGCTCCATTTAATTAATTTATTTATTTTGAAGAAAGAGACGATTTATATTGGAAGATAGAGTACATTTATGTTAGATTTAGAAGACTTAAATGGCACACAGAAGGCATTCAAACTTTATCCTGTAGGCAATAGATAGATGTGGAAAGTTTTGAAAGTTTTGGATCAATTTTGAAACAAATGCACCTGGTGAATATATGCAGGATTTATTAGTAATGTATGAGATTGAGTCAGAAAGACTGGATGAAAGATTCATTTGATAAGGCCCAAATTAGGGTGCCTATAGTTGCCTTTTTTAGAATTGATGAAAGCAGGAAAAAGGAAGATAGTTTTGTGAGGTGAATATTAGTAATTGATAGCTTCTGATCAATGTCTTTTGTAATTATACCTCAGTCAGGATAAAGTTTCATATAAGTCACTCTACATTTCAGTGTATTGGCTGAAGTCCTTAACTGCAAACAAACAATAAAAACAGACTCAATTTAGACGAAAGAAATTTAGGAAAGATATACGGTAACTGAGAGATTCTCTGAGGGGTTTAAAAACCTTAGATGTAGAGAATTTTTGTCTAGACTCTATGCCCCAAATTGTACCCTAGACCCTTTCTAGCAGAGACACCACTGATACCATGGCTGTACATGAGACATAAAGCTACAGTCTTGATACTGCTGCCTCTGGAAACAAGATGTACCTGCCTTGTTCTCCTGAGATTGGATTGCCCAGAGTCCCTCATTCTTCGTGTCACAAGGTTATCCATGAGCTGAAGCCACATGTAAGAGAACCTGGGAATTTGGCTTCAATGCGGTAGGAAAAGATTCATAATGTAGGAAATTCCCCAAATACAAAAGAATGCTGTTATGGACTGAATTGTGTTCCCTCAAAATTCATATGTTGAAGTACTGACTCCCAGTACCTCAGAATGTGGCAATATTTGGAGAAAGAAACTATAAAGAGGCAATTAAGGTTAAATGATGTCATTGGGGATGAGCCATAATCTAGTTTGACTGGTGTCCTTATAAAAGGAGGAGATCAGGACACACATGTGCAGGGAGGGAAGACCACGTGAAGTTACAAGGAAAACATGGCCATCTACAAGGCTAGGAGAGAAGGCTCAAAAGAAACCAACCCTGCTGACACCTTGATCTAGGATTTCTAGCCTCCATAATTGTGAGAAAATACCTTTCTGTTGTTTAAGCCACCCAGTCTGTGCGACTCTGTTATGACATCCCTAGCAAACTAATACAAGTATTTACAGGTACTGAAAAGCCAAAAATAATGGCATATGACAAATGTAAACTATGTTTATAAAAGAGGGGAATTTCCCAGGTGGGGAAACAAAAAGTAAGAAACATTAAAGAAAGCTGAGAAAAAACATCTTGCCTTGTTATATATAAGACAGGGAGTCAGAAAACCTTAGTACAGAGTGTTATTTTGGATAGAAAAATGTGAGTTTATTTGAGACATTTTGAGTTTGAAGTGGTGGTGAATCCGAGTGAACATATTCAATAAGCGGATGGAGGTGCAGACCTAGAACATAGAAAAAAGTTCAAGTTTGACATATGAGCATAAGATCCCTCATGAAGAAGAGGTCATTGAAATGTAGAGAAAGAATCCATTTTAAGTATATCTGGATGAAATAGGAGAGCTTCTCTAAGGACTAAAAAATGCCAAAGTTAGGGGAAGGAAGAGTTAGAGGAAATTCAGAGGAGAGTTAGCGCCTGTGTGTTTCTCTCACAGCTCAGTGTCATAACTGTGTGCCAATATTTGCATTTAAAAGAGTGAGTTCAGAGTAGCAAGGGGCCCCAGACATGGATAAAGGAGTACAGTGTTGGCAAAGGAAGCAGCAAGTCAGGGGAAAGTATGATTAGGGTGATAGGCTTGGCAGTTTCAGTAAAATCAAAATTGATTCCCTGGGAGAAGGGGCAATATAACAGGAATTTTTGTGGTAGGAGCTTATTGTTTCAGAGATAAAAGATAAATGTGGCAGGAAATAAGATAGACCAGCTCCTTCCTGCTGGATCTTGCTTTCTCATAAGCACTGTAGA
The DNA here is from genome assembly GCF_009762305.2 of Zalophus californianus. Lineage (NCBI taxonomy): Eukaryota > Metazoa > Chordata > Mammalia > Carnivora > Otariidae > Zalophus > Zalophus californianus. The sequence goes on from NC_045599.1 coordinate 129,923,696, forward strand.
CAAGTAACCTGACAGTTACCGTGTCTTGTGCCATGACAGAGAACATAGTGCCCGGAATGCTATAGGTGCCTCTGAGAGACAACCTGACTGAGACTTCAGAAAGTGACATCTAAACTGAGATTCTAAGAATGAGAAGGAGATAGCAGCCTAGGAAGTTAAGGGGAGATGGGCATACTATGTAGTTTGGATTTGAGCCTAAGAAGTTACGGGGAGATTGGCATATTATGTAGTTTGGATTTGAACATATTATGTAGTTTTGATTTTAAGTAGGGGAGTGACATAGATTTGTTTTTTAGAAGGGACAGGACTGAAGGCACAGAGTTTAAAAGGGACTGCTGAATATATCATGGTAATGGATGATCATGCAGTGAAGTAGAAGGGTAGATAGAATAAATACCCAGTGCATGTAGGAAATACAGGCAACAGAATTTGATTAATTGGATGTGGAAAGCAATGGAAAAGGTTAAAGAGCAATTCAAAGTTTACCTCTTGTGCAAAGGGGTGGGCTGGATACCGTTCACCGAGCTAAGGAGCATAACAGGAGGAGTATGGAAGTGTTGAGGGGAAGAAGATGAGTAAACTTCTGAACTGGATTAATTTAAGGTAGATGTGGAAACCAAGTCCCAAATTCATGCTCAAGAGAAAGATGTGGACCAGAAAGAGAGGTTTGGAAGTCATCATATGCTACTGTTATTACTACTAATATTAGTACAAAGAACAGCAACAGCAATTACAGACTGTGATGACCCAGTGGAAAGTGGTGGAAAGGAGAATATTTCAAGATAGTGGAAGTTGACTATGATGGAGAAGGAAGCTATAATTGGCCAAGCCAGGTTCATAAGACAACAAATGGTTAGGACAAGTAGGTCATGGGTGGAGGGAAGCACATTATATCCAGGTACAACATTAATTTCATGGTAATAAGGAAAAGGTAGATGTAAATATGTCTGTTTATTTGGAAGTTGGGAGTTAATGGTATTCATTTCTGTAGCTCCTATGTTTATTTGTTGGAGGGTGCGGGGCTGTGGTGTAGAGGAGCTAACAGTAGTAAATTCACGTGCAGAAAATGTCTTTTGGTGAAGGTTAGACTTATGAACCTATTTGCTGTATCCCATGGTAGGGTTGTGTTTGGCTGAGGTTTCTAAGCACTGCACTGTAGGAATATACTGTTTGCATAATGGAGCTATTGAATAAAAGAAGGCTTGATATTCATGAATGTAAACAAGCTTATAAGGGTGTTGTATCAAAACATTTGACCTCTAGTAATGTCATAAAGAATCTCCCAAAAAATGGCAGTGACAACACAATGTGAATTGATTCTATGTTATTTGATCCTACGTGTCTTTTCTCAGTCTTCATCAAGAACACAGATGTAAGGGACAGAAATGCAAGTATGTGAGAGAGCCATAGTAGTGCATAAAGTTCTGAATCTTCCCATTATTTAGAAAATCTGTATCAGTACAATGTTTAGATGAGTACCTTTGACATTCTGGGTTCTTGATGAGAGGGAAAAAGAAGTGAAGAAGAAGTGGTGCAGTGTGGAGGAAGGTAAGAAGCTCTTTCTGTTCCAGTGGGTTGACTTTATCACTAACTACCTGTGGAATTTGAGGAAGATGACTTAATCTCACTAATTTGCAGTTTTCTAAGCTAAAGGCAGCTAGGAATCTAATTTGTGAATGCCTCTGAATGTCATCATCTTTTTTAAGTTGTATATTTAAACTTCAAATGTATATTATTATTTCCATTTTTTAGATAAGAATATGGAAGCTCAGTTAAATTAAAACACAACTTCAAGTTTGGTCCTAAACCTAGGTCTTATCTGAATTCAAAGTCTATGCATTTTCCATTACACTGACTAATATTCCACATGCCCTTCAGCCCAGAAATCCTACATATATGAAGAATTAAGGAGGAGCTTTTTTATATTGGCGACACTTTCTTCAGTTCTACCACTCCCTTTATCTATCCTCTGTACTCCCACATTCCTCTGTTTATTGTATCGTTCAATAAATGGGTCCCTTGGCCCACCTCTGTTTTCTTTGCACCCTCTAACTCTCCTAATTTTTCCTCTCTTTCCCTACTTTTAAATTACCAGAGGATTCTGACCACCTGAGAAGATAGCAGGCCATGGTCATAAAAGTACATGCCCAGTATTAAGGGCAGAATTGTACTATAAAAGAAAATTGTGTCATAGAATGAGTTCCTTTTTTTCACTGACCCCACTACCGTGGTAAACTACTCTGCTTTATCTATATTCTTAGCTGTAAATGGACAGGTCATATTTCATAGGTTGCTTAAGCTAAAAATCTTGCTGGGCCCATCTGTTATGTAGAACCAATTTCCATCAGGAAATCTAAAATTCTACAGCTGGAAGGGACTCAAAGATCAGCTAATCATACGAAGTCATTTTAGAATTGGGAAATTGGGTCTCTGCAGGAATAGTGCTTTCCCCAAGGTTACCATGAGGAGCAAAATTCATACCTGCCCAATAGACGGTTTTGAATAAGCATATTTGACTTTAAGTCTCAACATCTGATCAGTTATTTAACTAGAAAGGGATGTGAAAGCCTTTGTATGTTCCCTAATGGGATAAATGGTTAAGGCCGTACATCTTCGTGTTTGAGAGGATATAAGGTTAAAGTCACAACTCCTGCTGCTTTATATGTGAAACTCTTGTACTCTGTGAGCTCTGTAAAGGCAGTGATCATGTATCTTTTGGTTATCATAGTATATGCTGTGCCTAGCATGAAACTGCTAAGTCAGGGATATTTGCCTTCATTCATTTGGAAGAATAAATGAATGCATCAGTAGTTTCTACCTCTTAAATCATTGTGAGGTTTCGAAGAGAATTTTAGCACACCAGACCAGAAGAAACTCTAAGTGAATATTAGTTATTATTATTGCTAAAAGCAAAGCTGAGTGTCCTCTTGCTTTATATTCAACATTTCTGAACATCGAAGATCCTTCTGATCATGTTCAGAAAGTTCTTTAATCTTACAGGTTATCCTCAGAGCCAAAGAATGCCTATGGGACCCTTAGAAGAAATCATTAGGCAAGAGGACAAAAGAATAGACTATGCACTTGTTATAACATAAATGTGTACAGATGGTACAAAGGGAGGAATCAAAGGGTCTGTGTGTTGGAAGGTTGTGGCAGGAAGGGCAACAATGAAGTTTCAGCTGCGTGGAGACTGTTTCTGCCAAGCTTTTCCTGTCCTTCTTTCTCCTCTTGATGCTGAGCAGGAACAACTCTTGTATCAACACAAAGTGTTGGCAACTTGGTTTTCTGCAGTTCTTTTGAAGTTTCCAGTGAAACTTACAAAAATGTAACTAAGTTTAAGGGACTCGTTTACTTGGTAGAAAAGTACAACCCCCTTGTTTTGAAAAAAGTGAAATCTGTTCCATTAATACCCAAATCTAAGTAAACGGGCTGTCAACTATGGAGTGAAGGAAGTGTACCGTGTTTATATTGGCATTTAGTTTCTTAGTAATTTTGGGGGCATACATATGTTACATTAACAAATGATAGTGGTCTGGCACAGGGGTTATGAAATTGTAGATCTATATCATAAATGTCACGTTTGTTTTTAGTATTTATATTTGTATAGTGCTAAAATGTTTTCAGATTGTTAATAAAGTTAGTCATAATTCCTCAAAACATATTGAATCTAGCAGATGACTGTATTATGACTTTTTTTTTACAGTGAAGCAACAAATTTTTGGTTTCTATGAGGACTTGGATCATATATAATTGTAGAAAAATGGTGAGATGATGTCAGTGGCTTGTGAATTACTGTAGTCCTATAAGCTAAACTCTTAATATGGCATTTACAAAGCTATCTATGGATCTTTAAAATATTGCTCTTGGGAGAGAATCTCCACTGGGCACAACGCCCTTTCAAATCCATTGCCTGTAAGTGTCTGTAGAGAAAATATTTGAGGTCAAGAATAACCAAATCCTAGACAATAAGTACAGTCTGTCAAAAACCAGGGCATCTGGAGTCCTTATCTAGGTACTCGTGATGCCTATTGCTACTTGACCCACTTTTTTTCTCTCCTTATAAAATAATTCACATTTATTTCAGTGATAAAAAGGGAAGCAGGCTACACAACATTTATTTTATTTTGAAATGTCTTAAAATAATCAAGAAATCCATTTTTAAATGTCAAAATTTATCTGGAACATATAACCTTGTACAGGTAATTCAAATAGTAACTATACATGTGGAAGACAGCCTCATTAAATTGGATTTTAAATGGATGGGAACACGCGATCGCATGTGACACACGGAATTTCTCTTTCCACCAGAATTCACAAAATCTACATCAGCCATGGTGAAATTCACGTGGGCTGTTGAGTCATTGATTAAGATGAAAATTGTTCCTGTATAACGCAAACATTTTTACAAGAGCTTACTCATCTATAACATTTTATGATGTGTGCACTTATATTTTAGTGACCATGTTTTTGAAAATTAGTAATGGCATCTTATTTTTCACAAGTTACACCTTTTTCATAAGCGACACCTGTTTAATCGTATGAACTTGATTTATAAGTTTAAGACACATGTAATTATGTTGGACGTCTACTTCAGTGGGTGGGAAAGATATGGCCTTTGGGGCATAGTGTTAGCACTGAGTAGACCTATCTTTGACAAACTAATTTAGAGGAAAAAAAAAAAAATCCAGAGGGTCCAAAGCATGATCAGGTAGGTCCAGGCAGAGGATATACATTAAGCCTGGCTTGTTTCTTCAATGTGGCAAAAATCAATTAAGTGGAAACTGCGGCAAAAGAAACTATTACATTTCTCTTTTGTATATGCTCCTTTTCTATTGATTGATTAATTCTATGGCCAACAGAATGAGGTGTTCCCTTGCTCAGCACCACTTTCCCAGTCTCACCTTTCTCTGGAAGTATTTTTTTTTTTTTTTTTAAGATTTTATTTATTTGTTTGACAGAGACACAGCGAGAGAGGGAACACAAGTAGGGGGAGTGGGAGAGGGAGAAGCAGGCTTCCCGCGGAGCAGGGAGCCCGATGCGGGGCTCTATCCCAGGACCCTGGGATTGTGACCTGAGGCGAAGGCAGATGCTTAACAACTGAGCCACCCAGATGCCCCTCTCCGGGAGCATTGATTACAGCTATGGGACACCTGCCAAGAATCCTGGCCAGTAGTGGTCTCCTTCAGTTTTAAGTGGACACATGGCATAAACATTCTTAAGGTCTGTGCCTGGGCAGCTTGATGAGACCAGAAAATTCAAGCCCAAACTCTGGAACAGCTGCCCCTTAAGGGCAGCTGATGCTTCTAGATTGCTGCTTGGTTTGTTTATGGTATTCCATGAGGAGCAACTCACCACTGTTCAGAGTCTTTCTGCTGCCTGCTTATTGAAAAGTTCCTAGAATTACCACCCAACCAGTAAAACTATTAAAAAAAATACTAACCGGATCAATGGAGATACTTAATCTCAGAATTTTATTACCTATGTGAAATGGCTGACATAGTAACATTGATAATTTCACTGAAGTACTTATATAGAAACAATGTCTTAGGGTTTACAAGTATACTTCCTTGCAGTCTGTTTTCATAGAATTAAACATTAAATATCCCATTTTCAAGATTTGAGAAACTGAGGAAAAAGGGGAAGGATACACAATAGAGTTAAAAAAAAAAATCTCTCTGAGAAGCTTCTTTCATATATCTATCAGTCCCTTAGGGTGAAATATATTTTATGGTGTCCTAAGCGCAATGTATAAACCTATCTTTATAGATAGCATCAGATTAGCAATGATCTATATTTCTCTCTGTTTTGAGTATACCAATGGAAGCCTTGATTAGATTAATTGGGTTTAGTAACAGGGCCACATTTTAAAATCCATGTTTTCAGGCAGGTTTGTTTGTTTGGTTTGGATTCGTTAGTTGGTGGCTAACATGAGACCTACCATATTGCTCAATTGAATCAGTATCTACTTGTCTCCAAGACTGCCATTTGCTATGAAATATTGCAATGTGCATGCTATACTATATACCTTATAGACCTAACATCCTTCATTTCTGCTACATCATCCAACATAACCAATTGTTGCCGTGAATGTCTTTACAAAAATTACTCGGCACAGGGGCTTCTGGGCTCAGTTGGTTAAGCGACTGCCTCAGGTCATGATCCTGGAGTCCGGGGATCAAGTCCCGCATCGGGCTCCCTGCTCAGCAGGGAGTCTGCTTCTCCCTCTGACCCTCCCCCCTCTCGTGCTCTCTCTCTCGTTCTCTCTCAAATAAATAAATAAAATCTTAAAAAAAAAAGAATTACTCAGCAGAGGCCTATTAAGAAGAAAAACTAATATTAATGCGAGTTTTTTTCTCCTAAGCTCATCTTAGCTCCTTTTAATCAACCTTGTCACCAATGTATGTGAAGTGTGCATGAACAGTATGTACTATAATACAGTGATACGGGTTACAGAGGAAACAGTAACAGTAGTTTCAGTTTATAGGTATGTTCACTACTCTGCTTTGTCTGAAGATATCATATATGGCATAGTGGATGTAATGCATAATTAAAATATTTATGTTTGTAAATATAATGAAGGCCAAAAAGCAAAACTTCATCAGTATGATTGTGCAACCTCCCATACATTAAGCAGAGCGATCCCACCCTGGGACTAGCAGGCTGTCTGGTTGTTGGAGTGAGTCAGCCTATGTATACACATGTGTTGAATTGTACCAAACTGACAAAATATTGACCATGTCTTCCATATGAATCATTCATTCTTTTGAATATTTACTGAATGCCAGGCACTGTACAGCAGAGTACAAGACAGATGAAGTTTCTTCCTGCTTGATGTTTGCATAAGACTAGCAGGGGGATGTGGGACGAGACAAATAGATAAATACAAATAATATTGTGGAGAGTGATGAGTACTAAGAATGAATAAGTGGAGGCTGTGATAGAGAATCACAAGGGGACTTCCTTCATATAGTCATATAGAAGGAACTGCAGGGTGTAGGGTGACAGCAGAGAGGCAGTCTCTGCCCTCAAATTGCTGACATCCCAGGGGTGAGATGTGTACACTGAGAACCATTACTCACTAGTGTGCTATTTCTCAACAGAGTTCTGCCAAATCCTCAGTTTGCCAGAGAGATGTTAATAGGTATTTTATGAAAACAATGAAAAATTCTGTGGTCATATATATCTGGAGAGCACTGCATAGCAACATAGCTCCTTTTAGAAATTCACAATGCACAGCACAAAGCAGTGTGGGCTCTGAGAAATCCAATAGTAATAAAAGTTACACAAATTTGCTTAATCCTGTATTTCAAAAATTATTTTGACCTTGGATCCTGATTCCAGTCCAGTAAGTTCTTTACCGTTCAATGAATTTAAATGATCTTGAAGAGATAAAGATACACATAAATATCATGAGGTTTGGCAGCATAGATGTATATTTTGTGAATAAAAATAACAGGTGTGGGAAATTTGGAGATCATCATTCTTTGATGATGGCCGTCATTGTCCAATGATCCTCAGAAGTGTTTTCCTAGCAGAAATGATTTTGGAATAGTGTTTAACTCTAGCGATTAGGGGTATTAACATATAGAATGCCAATCTAATAAAAATGGAAAATAATGATTTTGTTTTCTGTTTTGGCTATTCTAGGATTATTATAAAGGTACTGCATATCAGTGATATGTTACAGATAAGTCTACTCCGTGAAACTCTTGTCTATTGATTCTTGGCAAAGTAATTCATAGTCACATTAGTTATTAGTCAGATGGTACATACATATACACTTGATATTTTGAGATAATTTCCCAGAAGTGTCGGTATAGTTTAAAGAAACCAACAAGAGATTGAAATACCCTGAGAAGAGTGACAAAAAGTGTCCTTACCATCCCTAGTTCTAAACCCAAATGGGAAGCTGTATGGGGAGAGCTGCCTTAGATGAATCGTGCCTTTCACTATAGGGTAGCCCCCGACTCATAAACACCTGGCAGAAAGAGAGCTGAAGGGAAAAATATCCCAGCTTACACCCCTGTGCCCTCAAATTGCCAATGTGTGCCTCCTAATGGCTAAAAACAGCTAGAAGAGAAAGGGCAAAGGGGCCTGTTGATGACTTTCATATAGGTGAGCCTTTGAGGCCAGAACAGAGTGAAGAAGAGTATAAATTGATTTTGGTGAGGAAAATGGATTATATTCAGCACAGGGTCATTTTTATGTTCCTCATGAAAGAAAATTTAGATGCCACGTGTGAATCATTTAATCTGTTTCCATCCTTTATTAAACAAGAGGAGTGTTTTATTTACATATATATATACACTCACACTAATATATATATTATATATATATGTATAATATATATACACACACTAGCCTGTATATATTAAACAAGACAAGTGTTCCCAGTGTGTGTGTATATATATATATATATATATATATATATATATATAGTGTATATATACACTAGCCCAATTGTACTAAGTATTGATATAACTAAGTTTTAAAAAACCTTGATATTTAGGTTAATGCCCAGGCCCTAAAGAGTTTGCTACACCTTTGTGAACTATGAAATCATTATATTTTAGATATCCATTATCATTTTACTAGTGGGTTCCATATCCCACTGTTTCTTTAAAATAAAGGTAGTGGCTACTCTGGCTTCTTCCTGCATTGAAAGACAAATATAAAAGGTGTTCTGGATAATCATTCAGAATCATTTGCTTCCTACTTAATTCTTCTTGCTTCCTAACTCTAGTAGGAGGATTCAGTTGGAGTTCTGCTCAGACCCCCTTGGATCTCTTTTGCTGTTTCTTTTTGTACACCCCTCAGATTCTGAACCTTTTGCTTCTTACGGCTTTATGGGCAACTCCACTGGGACAACCACCCTTGGGTACTGGCACCACTTTGCTGGTATGTAGTACTTTCTTAGTCTGCTCAGGCTGCCATAACAAAATAGCATAAACTGAGCGGCTAAAACAACAGAAATTTATTTTCTCAAAGTTCTGGAGGCTAAAAATTCAAGATCAAGCTTTTACAACATGATTGTTTTATGGTGAGAACTTTCTTTTTTTCTTGAAGGTGTCTTCCTTCTGTCTGCCTCCTCACATAGTATAAAGTAGCAGTGGAAGAGAGTAAGCTCTCTGGTTTCTTCTAAGAGTATTAATCCCATCACGAGGGTCTGATATGGTTTCATCCAAACCTCATTATCTCCTAAAGGCCGTATCTCCAAATGCCTTCACATTAGAGCTTAGGGCTTCAGTAAGAATATGGATTTTGGAGGAACATATTTTAGACATGCCTGTAAGTTGATATCCCTTGGGGCAGCCTTTAGCCGCTGAATGAGTTGCACCAGAGTTTGAAGTCTGACTTCCTTGTCTTATATCAGAACAAAGCAATGAGGTATGATTCATACTCCATGGGAATAACAAGTGTTATGTAAATAAGGCTGAGGAAGGGTATGTTCAGAATGAAGAGTACTGTCTGGATGGCCTGCCTGTGTGTCTTGGCACAGTATGTGATAGTAGGGTGGGGAGGGCATTCCTTTGAATTTTTAGTTCCAGAGATGGGCAAAGAGAAGGAAGGTGGGAAGTCAGCTTTCAAATTTCACCTTCCCCACAGTTATTCCCAGGAATGAGCTACGGTCATAGATTCTCCCTGAATCAAGGATTTATATATTTCCGAGTAGTGATTATTCACTCACAGAATAAGTCTTGGACAGACCATGGCAGTTTTTTTGTTTTGTTTTGTTTTTTTGCTTGTTTGTTTTGTTTTGTTAGTTCAAGCAAAATATTTTAAAATGGAATAAAAGTCATTTTTCCCTTCACAACATAATCTGTATGCATAAATTATATCCAATTTGAATCCTAATTCATATATTTAATAACAATAATTTGACATGTTGGTGTGGTACCTTCCTGGAGCTGTAGGATTGATTCATTTATTGACAAATCAAACACAATTTTTATACAATCCCATATATATAAAACATGTTAAGAGTCTGTCAAAATAACATTTTTATCCACTAGGCCTTTAAATGTGTGTAGTACAGGGTATAATTAGTATCTTTGACATTTTCTAATTATCAACATAAGATAACCTTTTTAAAAAAAATAAAACATAGTTGTTAATACTCCTGTCACTAGTATTGTAACTACATCAAAATTGTTTTTTAAGTATGTATCATACACAATACTCTAGCTTGATAAGCAAAATATATATGACTTTAAATATGTAAATAGCTTTGTAAGCTAAATAGTGAAGATGAATTTCTCCATCATTTCAAAACTAACATTATCATCTATTAGGTTCTCAGGGTTATAACTTTTGAGCTACTGTGTCTCCATATGGATGATGCTTTGCACATCCATCACATACTTGGCTAGTTCTTGCAGCAAACTTTATCCCCTCTACCAGGCAGCCCAGATTGTTACCACCGAGTGCCTTATCCAGCACTGAATCCCCAGCATCTAACAGTACTGGGCTCATTGCAGACACTTTGCAAATATTTGTTGATTGGTGAATTGTTCTGTTAATTAAATGATCCCCCAAGGAATCAAAATTAACTTTTGACCAATCTATTCTTTATGGATTTTCTATTTCCAGCCTTAAAAACAATTTGCCCTATAGACATGTGAAGAGAAAACAATCTTTATTTTTCTATGGCATGTAGAACTCCCACCTGTCTGTTTTTGCAAGTCTTGTCTCTAGGCTAAAGATTTGGAAACTATATATATTCTTTTTTTCTTTAGCATTAAAATGAGTAGGTCTCAAACTATTGGAAAAAAGAAGTCAATTGCCCAAAGTTTCAGCTTAGCCAGTGATTAATGTAACAGCAGGTAGATTACTTTCCTACTTTGTCAATCAGTTTCTATAGCATGAAAATAATGATATTTGCTCCTTTACTTTTCATAGAGATGACGGGGAGATTAAAGGGGAAACACTGGTCATGGATTTCATCTCTTGTGAAGCAAAGCTGCCATGACAATGTAGCTCCATGTGGAGCTATTTTTTTTTAAGTTATTTTTAAAGATTTTATTTATTTATTTATTTGAGAGAGAGAGAGAATGAGAGAGAGCACGAGAGGGAAGAGGGTCACAGGGAGAAGCAGACTCCCTGCTGAGCAGGGAGCCCGATGTGGGAGTCGATCCCGGGACTCCAGCATCATGACCTGAGCCGAAGGCAGTCGCCTAACCAACTGAGCCACCCAGGCGCCCTCCATGTGGAGCTATTTTAAGCTTGAAATACTTCAGCCTGGTCCTTAGCTACCTAATGCCCTTTACACTTCTGCTGACATTGTACAGAGCTGGTCAGAGTGTGTACGTTTAAAATGACCACTCTCTGGGGACAGAGAATTTCTGTAGAACCACATGAAGCAGTGTTGGCTCTCTACCTTCAGTAGAACCACAAATGTCACACAGAGAGCCAGAAAAACCAACCGTCTCGCTTTCACGCGGTTAAGGACAGCATGAGAGATTCTCTTAGAGTTAGTGATGCAGAGTCCACTGCCATGGAACATGCTAGTGTTCAGGCAAAAACTGGTTCAGTGGTTCAGTCATTCCATTTGGAGTTTCTGCTCTCCCACTGCATAGGAAAGTATTGGTATTAAAGTAGAGGTCGATTAATAATTCTTTATTGGAAGGTGGCAACAGAAACCAGAAATGGCAAGAAGAGCAGAGAGAGATGAAATCAGATAGAACGCAAAACTTAGAAATGTAAGAATCCGACAAGAATGGTAGAGAGTTAGAGATTTTACTCTAATTGCAAGTTAAAAACTTAGTCTGCCACAACTTCATGGATGCTGGCAGAAGATACAGACTTTTGGGTTAGAGACAAGGGACTTTACAACTCACAGAAGAGCACAGGTGGCCTGAGCTTCAGTTTGCATTAGTTCTCTTGTCCGTCAGTCTGAGGGGTGCTGCGTGGGGATGCTTTGAACACGGTGGCTATGTATCACAGCTGAGGAATCCTGAGTTTAAAGAAATCCTAATATTAGGAAGTGGAACAAGCCAAGTTGCCCAACTTTTGCCCTAGGGAGAGATACTATCTTTCTTATTCTGGTCAGGAACAAAACTGCCTTTTGCACCTAATGGAGATCCTTCACCATCCAGGGCTCTTTGCTATAAAAACATCCTTGAAAAAAAGTCAGGAACAAAAGCTATCAATGCCTCTGCACAGAAGACATACAGAAATATGAAAGGCCAATGGACAATTGCCTCCCTAAAGTCTAATGAGATCCTAAGTTGGCTTTTCAGGGTCCTTGGTTGCCAATATTCTACCCTTTCTCGGGAGCAGCGCCTCTCCACTGGTTATGCTTTTATATATATCTGTATTCTGGTAAAGTGCTCTGCATGATATAAAATATATTTGATAAATGACTTTAAACAGTTAACCAAAGGTCTCATTTTCTGATACCTGTGCAAGTCACTACTTTCCCCTCAGGAATTCAGTTCTGCTCAGCCATCAATCACTCAATGGGAAACTTTGCAAAGGTGGCGTATCAGATAAATTCATTAACCAATTTAATCCATTTTATGTATATACTAGAAATTGCATGGGATTATTTTATTGTATTTCCAGCCAAGAGAAGCAATTTAATAATAAATTACATCTGTCATTCCATGCAGACTTCTGTATTTACCTTTTTTGGGTCACTTTTGTTAGACTAGTGATTCCCAAATTTTCTTGTATATCAAGATCTTTTGAGATCTTTTATCATAATCAGGTTCCCTGGCCACTCCCTTAGAGATTCCTACTCAGGATGTCTGGCATGTATTCTTGGAATACCTGATTTAGAAAACTTTCTGGGTGATTTTAACTGTAGCTTGGTGTGGGCACTTGCAGATTTTAGCTATAATTCACAGTTATTAACACTCCTATTTATGACTTAAGAGGAAAACATTTAAAATCTAAAATTTTCTGTTTTTGGTTTCATTGCTACCCACTCTAATCTGTATATTTTCTTCTGCTTACTTTGGATTACATTTTCTGTTCTTTGCCTAGTTTTTTTAAGGTGGAAACTGACATCATTGATTTGACACTTCTTTTCCAGTATACACATTTAGTATTTTAACAGCATCCCACAAATTTTTATATATTTTGTTATCATTTTCATTCATGTGAAATACTTTCTGATTTCTCTTTTAATTTCTTCTTTAACCCATTGATTGTGATTGTTTACTTTTCAATTATATGGATATTTTCCAGAAATTCTTCTCTTATTTATTTCTATTATAATTACATTGGTCAAAGAACATACTTTGTAAAGAACATACTTTGTATGACTTGAATCCTTAAAATAAATGAGACTTGTTTGTGATCCAAAAAAAAAAAAATCTAAAATGTAAGGAGCTGAGGAATATTCTAATCACAACTGTGTAATTTTAACTGGGAAAACAATACATCTCTGAAGAAGTATGGGATTAAATTATTTTATACTTTGAGCACCTTTGGCATTTTGAGGAGGTTTCTGCTCTAAGAATAATTAGAGCAAATCAAAAAGTATGAAAAGGCTGGTGATTTTAAAAGGCTGGAATTACCCACATTTTGATGGGCACAGGGCTGTGGGTTTGGAGAGGACTGTGATAGGAGCACAATGGCAGAGGGGTGCCATTACAGCACCTTCTGGCCAGGTGACTGGAGGTCATGCTGAGAGTGTTGGTGGAAGGGACTAACCATGCAAGAGAAACAAGAGGAAGACCGAACAGAAATTTAGTATTTGGGCAAACTTTTGAAGAAGAGTGCCAAATTTCAGAAGATTAAATATAGGACATTTCTAGATTCTGATTTTCAATTTAATCACTTTTGGCAGCTGCTGGGTATACTACTACTACTGCTACTACTACTGCTACTACTGCTACTGCTACTACTACTGCTACTACTGCTGCTATTACTACTGCTGCTGCTACTACTGCTACTACTACTACTACTGCTACTACTGCTGCTGCTACTGCTACTGCTGCTGCTAATGCTACTGCTATTGCTACTACTCCTACTACTGCTGCTGCTGCTACTACTACTGCTGCTACTACTACTGCTGCTGCTACTACTGCTGTTACTACTACTGCTACTACTGCTACTACTGCTACTGCTGCTGCTACTACTACTACTACTACTACTACTACTACTACTGTTACTACTACTGCTGCTGCCATTTTGATTATTCTCACCCTAAGTCTCCGGCTATTTGGTTGAAATGAGGGGATGATGAACCCAGCTGAGTTTGCAAGTTAAGGTCCTGGTTCCATATCTCTAAGTAGCCTTGTGATCTCGGAGAAATGTGTTGGTCTCTCCTGGCCTTTGCGTCTAATCTAAAACATGAGTTGTGTTCAGTTAGATCAGTGGTTTAGAAATGTCACCTCGTAGCCCCAATGAGATTTTCAATAATCTAAAACAAAACCAAAAAATAGAAAATAATAAAATTTAAAATACATATGTAGAAGAACAATAAAGAGAAACTTTAAACTCTGATTCTTTATTCTGAGCTTATGCCTTTCCTGCCTTTTTGGTGGCAGCACTTTGTTTTATATGTAATAGAAGAGAAAATTTTTATTTATACATTTTTAATGCCTTTACTTCTTGGCAAAATTAGGAACAACTCTATGCTGATTCTGATTTGTGTGTGTGTGTGTTTATTTCCTGGTTTACTGAAATTCAAAAGTCTGGGAATACTGTGGAAAACAGTTTGGTAGTTTCTCAGAAGGCTAAACATAGAATTACCATAGACCCAGCAATTCTACTTCTACATATATCTAACAATGGAAAGCAGGGACTCAAACAGATATATGTATACCCATTTCATAGCAACATTCTTTACAATAGCAAAAAGATGGAAACAATCCAAGTTTCCATCAACAAATGAAAAACAAAATCTGGTATACATATACAATGGAATATTAGTCATAAAAAAGAATGAAATTTTGTTATGGATACAATATGGTTTGACTTGAAAACATGTTTAGTGAAATGTCACTCACAGGGAGAAATATTGTATGATTCCACTTATATGAGGTACCTAGAGTAGTCAATTTCATAGTGACAGAAAGTAGAATAGAGTTTACGTTGAGCTAGGGGAAGTGGAGTAGGGAGAGTTTTTGTTTAATGGGTATGAACTTTTTGTTGGGGATCATGAAAAAGTTGTGGGTATAAATAGTAGTGGAAATTGCACAGCATTGTGAATATATTTAATGCCATTGAATTTTATATTTAACAAACAGTTAAAATGACAAATGTATCTTATGGGTATTTTGCCACAATAAAAAAAGGCTTGAAAATACTAGACCACATGACCTTTCAATTTTTATGTCCTTCTAGTATTTCATTATTAACCTGCCCTTGTGCAATAATATGCCAAGGATTTTTGCCTATAGCAGTTTATATTTAAAGATCAAGAAGAACTACTGTTCAATTATGATAAAGTCTATGGTTATTATTATATTTTGTAGTACAGTCCCAACTCCCTAAAAAATAATAAGGGATATTAAAAGTGTTTTCTGTACATTATGGAATTTTGGTAGCTTACTGTGTTTTCTAAATCTTAAGTAAACATTGATTTTTAAGTAAAGTAAAAGCTATTATTTTTTAAAATATTTTATTTATTTGACAGAGAGAGAGAGACAGTGAGAGAGGAAACACAAGTAGAGGGAGAGGGAGAGGGAGAAGCAGGCTTCCCATGGAGCATGGAGCCCGATGCGGGCTGGATCCCAGGACCCTGGGACCATGACCTGAGCCGAACGCAGATTCTTAATGACTCAGCCACCCAGGCACCCAAAGTAAAAACTATTAGCACAAAGTTTATAAATAAGAATTTTTGAATTGGGCTCATGTGGTAGGTAGACTTCTGATATGGCCTTCTATTATACCTGTCTCCTGGTATTCATGGGTTTGTATATTCTCTTCCCTTTGAGCACCGGTTGGACCTAATGCTTTGCTTCTAACCAATAGAATATGGCAAAATTTCTGCAATTAGATTATGAAAACTCTTGCTCCCAATTTTCCAGCAGATTCTTTATTGACTTCTTGGTTTTCAGGTTTTGATGAAGGAAACTGTTAGGTTGGAAATTGTGGTGGTTAATTTTATGTGTCAACTTGGCTAGACTATGGTGCCCAGTTGTTTGGCTTCACATCAGTCTAGATGTTGCTCTGAAGGTATTTTTTGGTTGTGATAACATTTAAATCAGTAGACTTTGAGTAAAGCAGATTAAATAAAGTAGATAATGTGGGTGGGCCCTGTCCAATCAGTTGAAGGCCTTAAGAGAAAAGACTGAGGTCCCCTGTGGAAAAGGAAGTTCTACCAGCTGACAGTCTTCAGACTGGAGCTGAAACATCAACTCTTCTTTGGGTCTCCAGTCGGCCTCGTCTGCCCTGCAGATTTTGTATTTGCCAGTCTCCACAAGGGCATGAGCCAATTCCTTAAAATAAAACTCTGTATATTTATATAAATCCTATGTGTTCTGTTTTTCTGGAGAACGTTGACTAATACAGAGAAGTCTACATGGCAAGGAACTGAAGACAGCCTCAGTCTAATAACCACCTGAGGAACTGCATCCCTCAATTCAACTGACTGAGAAGTACTGAATCCTCCCAGTAACCAGTAAGTGAGCTTGGAAGCAGACCTTGCTCAGTTGAGTTGTGATTGCAGCCTTCTGAGAGACCCTTAAACAGGGGACCTGCTGAGCTGCAGTCTTGGATAGGAAGTGTAAGAAATAGAAGTGTGCTGTTTTAAGCTGCTAGGTTTTGGGATAATCTATTATGCAACAATATATAACCAATAGAGTTTTTTAAAAGAAAATATTTGTTAGCAGAATGAAAACATCTGGAAAAGAGCTTGAGTTTCATGTATTTTCTGAAAAAAAGGTTTGCTCGTAATTTGTTTCCCTGCCACTAGTCACCTAGTTCCTTTCCTTCGAATTTGCACTTCCAGTCTGCTGTAAAACAGGACATGGATAGCTAGCCTTTTTAGAATTAATATTAAATAAATTGTAAATTGTGAGGGTTTAAAAAGTCTAATAAGATAAAATAGGATAAAGACTCTTTGTGAGAGAGAGGGTGCATGATTTGGTTCCTAGACTTCATGTCATTTATTTTGGCACCTAGGTGCCATTTTATTTTCTTGAAGTTTCTTCACTGTGTTTCTGGAAAAGAAGTATCCCAGGGGATCACTAGAGTTGTTTTTTTTTCCTCTTTTATTGAAAAACTCAAAATGTAAGAGAGAGATAGAGACAGAAAGAGAGAAGGAAAAATAACAATCGAGTTTCCTACACAAATCAGAAAAAAATGCTCACACTTTGGGTTTCAGAACCCATGAACTCTGACATAGTATTTTTGGCATCCTTAAAACAGTTGCAGTATTTTTTTTTTTTTTTTTTGGTCTTCAGCTTCAGTGTTTTACTTTCATATATTTTCTGTCTTTGAAGTTATATTGTCTCCTAATATTTGAAGAACCATTGATTCAAAATGAGGGCAGAGATGTCAAATCATGTTTTGAACAGAGCGCAGGCAGCAGACGGTCTCGGGATTTATTTCTGCGTCCCCAAGTGACTTGCAGTGCAGTAGGGGCACAGTTCTGCGAAATCTCTCCAAAGATTGCCAGTCAACAACATGGGCAGCTCTGTAGGGGTAATTCATGTTTGTAAATACTCCAAGACCCTTGACCTAAAGATGCTGTTGAGGTGCAAAGTATTATTTTCAAGTGACTGAACATCTGGAACCTATGAACTCTATAGAATAAAGCGGTTTGAGTAGCTTACTTAACACTTCTTGTGTTTGGCTTTACTGATTGCTGGGCACGAAAGAAATAGAGAAGATCCAAAACAAATGAGCAAAGGGAAAGACAAAAGAGAGAGGGAGGCAAATCAAGAAACAAACTCTTAACTATAGAGAACAAACTGATGGTTCCAGGAGGGGAGGTGGGTGGGGGCATGGGTGAAGTAAAGTGATGGGGATTAAGGAGGGCACTGGTCGTGATGAGCACCTTGTTATGTATGGAAGTGTTGAATCACTGTATTGTACACCTGAAACTAATATTACACTGTATGTTAACTAACTGGAATTTAATTAAAAGCTTAAAAAATAAAAAAATAAATAAAAAAAGGAGAAGATCCAAATAAAGTTGTTTCATTCTCTTGTTTTAAAGAATATCATGCCATATAACAGATTTCACACCTAATTTGAGGATATTCCTCTTGGTATTCTTCAGTGTTTCTTCACTTTTCGTGAATCTGTTTAGTTTTATGAATCTCTAGATATAGCCACAATTAAAAAAAAAAAAGAAAAAGGTCAATGCCATAGAGATATTCTCAGAATAACTTATTTCCCTGTGTGAGTCCACCAGGAGGTTCCTGTATCAACCTGTCTTTGCCTTCCATTTGAAGCACGCTGAAGAGAAGGGTGATGCTGAGGGCAACATCTTGAGTGGTATTGCACACTCCTGTCTTCCAGGTTCCCCTTGAATATGACTCTTTCAAAGATATCCTCATCCGCTCAACATTGCAAAATGTGAGAAAGTGTGGCCAAGTGGCTTTCACCTAGCAGCGGAAACGGAGGGGGGACATGCGTTGAACTTGTCACTGATTTAAGCTCACTTTTGCTGTAGAATGTCTTACACATGGCGGCGGCAAGATAGAAGGGGTTTTAGCACATACGCTTCAGTGGGTGTTGAATTGCCTGCATAATTACCTTTCTCCATATCTCTCATTGTTGAGAAAAACCTTACTTGTTGGCTTTTTAGCATACACTGTGAGAGTATTTTATGATTTTTTTCCCCACTAGTTTCAGGTACTATGGTTAGTTATTTGCTATACCTCACAGCCATTTGATTAGCCTGTACAAATGTCAGTCTGAGTGAATGGTTTCACTTTATGTAGTGTCTGGAAGTCTAACTAATGGTACCATTATAAAGTGAGGAAAGGAAACAACTATAAGAATCACAGTCCTTCGTGGAAATTGTCTTGTTCCTTCTGATTTGTGAAGTCTACCAAGTGTTAAGAGCTCCTTGATTGAGCCTAACAGTCCTTGAACATAGGGATGGAGTTGAGTTTTAATGCAATTGAATCGCAAACTATACAGTATTTTGTAGACTCACATCGATTGGCAGGCTAGAAAATGAGGACTGGCGAAAAAACTCACACCCATAAAACGTCTCCTAGGCTCATCTACCTCAAATGCTTTTTCTATCAGTGTTAGCATATTTGTCCTAGCTCCCTGGACTCAAGTCCTTGTGAGGAATTACAATTCAGTTTTTCCAAGATCACCTCTGAATCACATCAGTCACTACTTTCTTTTTTATCTTGTGCACAAGGTTTCCCTTTGCTGGTCTTCTGGTGGTTCTCTACTCCTCTGACTTCTATTTTGTAACTTCCGACCAGTTTTCGTCTTATAGTTTTGCCAGTTTCTTCTCTGCCTCCTTCCGCATTTCTTCTCCTTTATCCCTTAACTGCTCTGTTGCCTTCTTCCCTCTGCTCTGTTCAGGCTACATTCCTTTTCTTAGAAATCTCATCCTCACTCGTCATTTTATAATTGCTTAAATGCTAATGATTCCCGAACGTATCTATCTTGTCTTGACCACTCCACTGATGTTCAGATTTATTACAGCCTGCTCTGTCTATCCATTTAAGTTGTGCAGGTACCTCAGATGAGACATGTTCAAGACTGAATCTGTTGTCTTTCTCCCCTTTGAATCATCCTCTTGAATTTTGAATAGTATCTGACACACCACCCACTGAGCCCGCTGACAGAGACGGAAAGTCAGCAATCATCTTAGATATTTCCTTCTTTACTTTTCTTATCCCATAAACCCCACAATCCTTTCCATTTGATCTCTGAAATATTTCTAGAGTCTTTCCTTAGTTTTTCATCACTCTTATTCTGCACAGGTTAATGCCCTTTCACATCAAGATATGCTAACAGTATCCCAACTAGGTTTCTTCTTTTCAGCCTCACCTTGTCCTAATTTATGCCTTAGATGGAAACTTCTAAAACAAATCTGACCATAACACTCTTAAAATTGGAATAGTATTTTTCATCTATAAGATTAATACCAAGCCCCATAAGATGACCCAAAAAACTGCTTTTGTTCTTTGTATTATATTACGGTCTTCTTCTTCCAGACTGATTCCTCCCTCCATTGTAATTCTCCCTCAACCTTCAAGACTTAAGTTCAAGTATAACCTACTCAAGAGACCTTCCTTTTTCTCACTTAGGGTGGGCTAAATGCCTCTTCTCACCTCCATAGTAGCATATCCACAACATTCTCATTGTGCTTGTGAAGTTGCAGGAGAATTATGTTCGTTATTCTGTGAAGTCCTCAGTACTGCCATCCTTCCACTCCCAGAGCCCAGGGTAGTGCCTAGACCAAACTTGGTGAACTGAGCCAGGATATTCCGGGTTCTTATGATATCAAACAAATGCTGCAGTGGCTTTAGAACCAGTATCCTTGCCTCTGTCTCATTCTTGCTACAATCCACCTTGCACACAGTTGATAGCTGAATATAAATAAAGCACTGCTCTTATAATTTTCTTTCCTACTTAAGATCTACAAAAGCTTCCTAATGTTTTATAAAGATTTATGATGAAATTTATCTCTTTCCTCATGTGACTGGTACTACTTTATCCATTCAAATACATCAACTGCTTCTTCTCAGCTATCTCTTCTTAACTCACACTGCTCTCCTTTGCTATCACCACTCAGTTCAATCCTCATAAACTTTCAACTTTAAGTGAACTCTTAGCATTTAAAAAGAACTTTCGTAATGCATGCTCATTCCCTAATTTTTGCTCTTCTTTCTGAGTATTTTACTTTCTTTGCATCCTAATTGAAATTTTTATTTTCTTGAAGGTTCAAATCACAATTATCATTCCTCTGATGTCCACAGGAGGAGATAGCAGTCTTTTCCTCAGTCTGTATTTTTCTAATAAAGACATGTAGTTATGCTTTTTACCATATGGTTTCTCCCACTCTAAATGTCTCTCCAAGTTTTTCTAATGTTTAAAGCTGTGTATTGTATCTTTGTAACTAGCATCAGAGTTTCTCAAAGGTAAAGACTAAAACTTCTCTCTCTCTGTATATACTTCATACATGGTCCTTGGAACAGAATAGATTCCCTCTGTGGGTGGCATTTACTAAGATTTTCTTCTCCTTCTGTGAAATAAATTTATTTTCTTCTCATACTTAAATTCATTCCTGGAAGATAGTTGATGTATTCTTAAGTTTCTTTTCTTGTAGTATCCTTGTAGTATTTTTGGACAGTCCTTCAAATAATCAGGAAAAAGGATTTTTTCTTTATCATGACATTCATTTTGACCCAGCCCCCAAAATGAGCTTTTGCTCTATAATCAGTGAGATTGCTATTCCATGCACAAATAATAATCTGTAACATAATACACTGTATCAACATGACAACAGACTAATGAACTAGACCTGAAATAAAGGATAGGGTGAGTTTTTTTTGTTTTTTAATCCAGTTCAGTGAGGTGATAGAAACATATTTGGAAGGAAAAGATGTTAGTTTACAGGTTTACTTTCTTTGGTTGCCTACCATGGATTTCTTTTTATTTTCACACACATCAGCAGTATTATGTAGAAATAATGAGTGCTTATATCATGGAGACTAGGTCTTTGCCTTAAAAAAATAAAGCAAGTTTTAAATCGAACACAGTTGGGGAAAACAATGATAGTAATACAAAGATAAAGTACCATGTTTTGTGTAATGAGATCTACTGTTTAGCTAACAACCACTTTTTCACATGTTATAATTGGGTAGGATTTATGTTCCAGGTTAAAGCTTCACAAGCAAGCAAATTCTAGAGATTTTTTAAAATGTAAATTTGGCAATAACAATACATCCCCCCAGGGAGTCCAGCATTATTTACCAAGTCAACTGGACTATGACAGTGATCCTACTTTTTATCTCTTATATAGCTCCAACTCCATTTTCCAGCTTTTTCTCAGAGCTCTACAATCTATAACTTAAACAGCATATATCAGGCATACTAAAGTCTGCTCTTCTCATCAGGGGACTTGTGCAATTGACTTGCTGTCCTGGTGAGAAGAAGAGCAAATTGGTACGGGGCAAAAGGTCAATCTGCATTCATGGTGTGCTAATGTCTTTATAGATGAAAAAATTATAATAACCCTCCTGGATATACCACACTGTATGCATCTCGCTCTCTCTCTTTTTTTTAATAAAACACTCGTGCAAATTCCTTGAAGATATTTTAAGTGAAATTGAACTGGCAATTTTATCAGGGTACTACTTACTGATGGCCTTCTGCCTCTAATTTGAGAGGTACTTCCATGGGAAATAATGTTGTTCTGGAACTCTCCATTCAGACAGGACCCTTGTCAGATGAGAGCATGCAGCTGCCTTTATCTCTTTCATGTTAATCTCATATCCAATGGGTAATAACTTAATAAGGGGGCTCACTATTATTGAATTTTTAATGAACATAGCACATCTGAATTTCAAAACATTAAATCTTAATTTTGTTTCAGTGTTCCATGTCCTGCCATATTGAGGGGATGTTTCTGGTAAAATCACTTAATTAACAGCCAATCACGACAAGGGACCTGTCATTCTGAGTTGAGCCAACATGCACCGTATAAACATGATTAATAAAAGAACACCCTGGAGTAAAAGAGGTCAATCTCTGCATCATGACATTAAAAATTGGACTGTGGCATGTCAACAACTTTAATTGAGTTAAGTGTTCCATGAAAAGAATTGAAAAAGTCAGAATGAGAAACAGGGGCTTTCATTATTTCCAAAATTGTTGATGCAGGATTTTTTTTTTTTTTCAAGTGAGGGAATCTTGCATCCCTAGAAGAAATATCAAAGTGTTAGTTGATCTCTCTGAAAAAGAACATTAAATACCTCCATCAATAGAAAGGCTAAAACGTGATGTGATATCTATTGGATATTCAGTAATTCTTGTTCTTTTTGATTTTAAAACGATAATAATAATACAACAAGAGAATATCCGAAGATATAGTTATTTAGAAATTCTAAAGAGGAATTTTAATAAGTTTGGACTATTTTGCCTATTATCAGCCTGTCCCAAACATTCGTTTTTGGTTACTAAAAAAGTAACTTTTGATTGCTTTAAAAACTATGAATAATTTATACACAATAAAATGTATAGATTTTAAGTGTTCCAATTTGTTGAGTTTGATAATTGCATACACTTGTATAAAAGGTAGAGAATGTTACACCGTTTCAGGAAATTTTCTCATGACCTTTCTATTAATCCTATAGTGAGGTGCAACCACTTGTAGATTTGTTTTATCTGACTAGAACTTTATAAAAATGGAATCACACCATAGGTACTCTCCCAATATTCTTGAGATTCATCCATGTAGCAGTAGAAATATGGTCTTTATTGGTAGTTTGCTCCTTTTTATTGCTGATTGTTATTCCATTGTATGGATATACTACAATTTGTTTTTCTGTTTTCCTGTTGTTTACAGTTATCTTACACTTTCAGAAATTGCTCTATTATTTTTCTTTGTAGAAATAGCCAGCCTCGCTACTTTGCTGTCTTACTGCCTAGGTGGCTAAAGCTTGTTTCTTCATTGTTCTGAAAGGGGGGCTAATTTTAGATCAGTGATGGAAGAAATAATATTTGTAATTGATTAAGAATTTAGCTATGACTGTTAATGCCTTAGAATAGATGTACTTTTCTTAAAAGAAACATAATTCATTACGATTGTTATTTAGAATGTAAATGCAAGCATATTTGAAAAACTGTAAAGATAATTTATAAGATGTTGTAGTTTATACAAAATGATAGGTATTTGGATAATACTTTCAAAAATACCCATTCCATGCAATAAAATTTTTTCATTTATTGATGTGCTTTAATCTTTCTTTGTTCTAGAAGTTTACGTAAATCAGGGTATGCAAAGATACAGATTTGTGTGCATTTATTTTTAGCTATCAAGAAAATGCATGTTCTAAAATCCCATAATTATGTATAGAGCAATACCTCTGTCCAAAAGACTGTAATTATTTAGAATACAGTGGGCACACCGTTAGCATAATTTACCTCATTGTTCAAAATAGCCATACAAATGGTCCTACTTCAGATGTCTGACAACTGATTTGAAAGTCTCAAGGGATGGGCCCAAATATCAAATTAAAGGCATGCCATAACACATTTTTTAGCTTGTCATTTGCTGCATCCAGTTTTACATTATGATTCTGATATGAAATTAAATTTCCCATAATGGACGATTTTTTTCTTTCCCCCTCCAAACTCTTAGCTCTTGTGAACAAGGTTTGCTTTTTGCTCACCCTGTGTCTTCGGATCCTAAGGTCCACTCCAATCCCCAGAACATGGTAAGTAAGAAACATAATTATCCTTGTCTTTCTACTCCAGTAAATGGAAACTATTTACCCTCCTACTCAAACTAGATTCCTATACGTCATTATGGACTCTTCTTTCCTCCTATTCTTTTAACTTGTCATCAAATCCTGTGAATTCTACTTTCAGAATATACCTTGAAATCATCGACTTCTTTCAGTTTTTCATCTGTTTCCATCTTGTTGGGGCCACCTTCATCTGTCTTCTGGATTCTAGCCATTTTCCCCACTTGGCCTCTCTTCCTTCTCTTTCCCCTCTAAGTCTATTCTCCACACGGTAGCATGAAGAATGAGATTTTTAAAGCATAAATTATAAAACTATAACATATCATTTAAAATCTCCCAATGAGTTGGGTGGGGCGAATGCGTGAAGTAGGTGAAAGGGATTGAGAGCACACTTATCTTGATGAGCACTGAGTAATATATGGAGCTGTTGAATCACTATGTTGTACACCTGAAACTAAGATAACACTGTATGGTAACTACACTGGAATTAAAAATACAGAAGTAAAATCCCCCAGTGATATCCCAGTACCCTTAGAAAAAGTCCAAATTTGTTGCCCAGTCTATAAAACCATCCAAAATCTGGTCTCAATTTCTTTGTCTAGTGTAAGTTTTGACTCTGTTCCCCCTATATAGATCATCAGGATTTCTTAAAACACATCAGCTTCTTTCCAATATCATGGCCTCCTTGACATAGAGGGAATATAATGTGATGCTTATATGCCCTTACTTTGCAGCCAGGTTTTGCCTTCTGATCGTACCACTTGCCAGCTGGGTGGCTTTGGGCGCAAATCACTTAAGCTCTCTGTGGTTACATTCATTTCCTCATCCATATGGAAAATGAAGAAAATAATAGTGTCAGTGTCAGAGAGTTGTCCTGAAAATTGGATGTAAAATATTTAGAAGAGCGCCCAGAAAATCCTAAGTGTTCAATAAGACTTAGCTGTTAGTATCAGGTACTGTAGTGTTGCTCAGCACTCACTTCTACCTCTTATTCTTCAGCTCTCACCTTTAAACATCATCTGCCTCAAGGAGGATTTGAACACCTCAGCTGAAACTAGCCTTTTTAAAAATATTTCTGTATTTCATTTCTTCATTCATGTCTACTATAGGACTTATAACACTGTGTTTTTTTATTTTATTTACTTGGTTGCTCTCTTCTCTGTCTCTATCTTCCTTCTTTTTGGTTTCTAGAATGCAAGCTCTTGGAAGACATGGATCATGCAGCTAACTCAGTGCCTGGCACATGGTAGGTGTTTAATAAGTATTTCTCTGAATGAATCAATGAATGAAATTCTAGCAGCTGAGAATTCATATCCACTTCACAGTCATAATGGTAGTTACTCGTATATATTTATCACCTTCTCTTGGTGACAGATGCAACACCAGGGCGGAGATGAGAAAAGAGAGGCAAGTTCTCTAAACATCCCAATTTGAGAGAACCTGTGACGCAAGAACCTCTTGATATCTACCTAGTTACAATGGAGATACCTTAATGTTTATATCAGTATAATAAGGACGTCAGTCTACATACTTCTACGTAAATTTATATGACTTATATTTAGTTTTATATTCTCCTATATATGAGTATATATTTTCATTAGATAATTAGTTCTCAGCTTCTGTTGGAGATAATTATTCCCTCTTAAACTGAAAAAAATATAATTCAACAATTGTTTTTAAACTCAATGATTATCCAGTGACAGACTTTTATATGGAACAACTAGAATAAATCAAGTGAAGAAAGTCCACTTCCTGAAGATTTTCCTATTTGTTTGTTTTTTAAAACAGATGGCTCTGGTTTTAGATCTATGTATCTAGGACAAGAGAAAGGGTTTTCTGATTCAGATACTTTCTGCAGTGGTTAATAATTGACTGCCATTTTTTGTGATTCAAGTAAAAAAATGATAGCCAACCCCATATAAGACCATACCATATATTTATTCCACTAATACAGATATTTTCACTTAAATAAGCTCACTTTTAAAAACTAAATTTATTCATGTAAATATAACATACATAAAGAGAAGTTCACAAATATTAAATATACCTGTTAGTTAAGTTTCTCAAAGTGAATGAATGCATCCATGAAACTATCATCCAGATTAATAAGTAGAATATTATAAGCATTGCAATCTCACCTCTCTTTTCCCTTCCTGGTCATGCTCCCTTCCCCCAACAGATAAACACAGTCCTGGATTCTGAAATCATAGATAAGTTTGCTCTATTTTTGAATTTTATATAAGTGGAATCATACACTATGTGCTTTTTTTGTGTCTGGCCTCTTTTACTCATATTTCCTTCATGAGATTAATCCATATTGTTGAATGTAGCAGTAGTTATTTCTTTTAAATTGATGTATATGTTTCCATTTTATAGATATTTCATACTTTAAAGATTATTTCAGAGATTTTATAGAGATACCATAATTTACCTATCTTACTGTTGATGGGAAATTTCAGTTTTCAGTTACTATGAACAATGATGCTATAAGCATCCATGTTCATGTTTTTAGGACATGTAGGTACTCTTCTGGGTATATACCAGGAATACAAATGTTGTCTCATAGGACACAATTTAGAAGACATTGCCAAAGAGATTTCAAAGTCATTATACTAATTTGAACTTCTATCAGCAATGTTGAAGTGTACATTAGTATTTAAGTTGGGAATTCCTCACCAATACTCAGTAAGTGTTTTTAATTTTGTCCACTTAAGTGGAAGTATACTGAAATGTCATTGTGCTTTTATTTTATCTTATGTTTTATTTTATTTTTTTAAAGTTTTTATTTTAATTCTAGTTAACAAACAGTGTTATATTAGGTTCAGGTGTACCATATAGTCATTCAGCACTTCCGTACTACACCTGGTGCTCATCATGACGCAGGCACTCCTTAATCCCCATCACCTAATTCACCCATCCTCCCACCCACCTCCCCTCTGGTAACCACCAGTTTATTCTCTACAGTTAAGAGTCTGTTTCTTGCTTTGTCTTGCTCTTTTTTTCCCCCACTTGCTCGTTTGTTTTGTTTCTTAAATTCCACATCTGAGTGAAATCATATGGTATTTGTCTTTCTCTGACTGACTCATTTCACTTACAGTATACTCTCCAGCTCCATCCATGTTGTTGCAAATGGTGCGATTTCATTCTTTTTTATGGCTGAATAATATTCCATTGTGTATATCAACCACCTCTTCATTATCCATTCATTAGTGATGGAAATTTGGGCTCTTTCCATGGTTTGGCTGTAGCAGATAATACTGCTATAAACAGGAGTGCATATATCCTTCTGAATTAGTGTTTTTGTATTCTTTGGACAAAGACTCAGTAGTGAGATTACTGCATGGTAGGGTAGTTCTATTTTTAACTTTTTGAGGAAACTCCATACTGTTTTTCACGGTGGCTGCCCCAGTTTGCATTCCCACCAATAGTGCAAGGGGGTTTCCCTTTCTTCATATCCTTGCCAACACCTGTTGTTTCTTGGGTTGTTGGTTTTAGCTATTATGACAGGTGTGAGGTGATAACCTCACTCATGTTTTGATTTGCATTTACCTGATGATAAGTGATGTTAAGCATCTTTTCATGTATCTTTTGACCATCTGTATGTCTTCTTTGGAAAAATGTCTATTTATATCTTCTGCCCATTTTTTAACTGAACAATTTTTTGGGGGGTGTCGAGTTTTGTCAGTTCTTTATATATTTTGGATACTAATCCTTTATCAGATATGTCATTTAAAAATATCTTCTCCCATTCCTTAAGTTGTCTTTTAGTTTTATTGATTTGTTTCCTTCCCTATACAGAAGATTTTTATCTTGATATAGTCCCAATAGTTTATTTTTGCTTTTGTTTCCCTTGCCTCAGGAGAGATATCCAGAAAGATATGTTGAGATATCTTGAGGTCTGTTCCTTCTAAACTTACTTTGTTGAGGGTTTTATCATGACTGGATGTTGTACTTTGTCAAATGCTTTCTCTGCATCTATTAAAATGAACATATGGTTCTTACTCTTTCTTACTGATGTGATTTATCGCATTGATTGATTTGTGAATATTGGACTACCCTTGCAACCCAAGAATAAAGCCCATTTGATCATGGTGAATGACTTTTTAATATATTGTTGGATTTGGTTTTTCTAGTATTTTGTTGAGGATTTTTGCATCTATGTTCATCAGAGATATTGGCTCATAGTTCTCTCTCTCTTTTTTTTTGGTGATGTCTTTATCTGGTTTTGGTATCAGGGTAATGCTGGCCTCATAGAATGAATTTTCCTTCCTTATATATTTTTTGGAATAGTTTGAGAAGAATAGGTATTAACTCTTCTCTAAATGTTTGGTAGAATTCCCCTGTGAAGCCATCTGGACCTGGACTTTTGTTTGTTGGGAGTTTTTTGATTACTGCGTCAATTTCTTTGCTGGAGTCAGTCTGTTGAAATTTTCTATTTCTTCTTGTTTCAGTTTTGGTAGCTTATATGTTTCTAGGAATTTATCCATTTCTTCTAGGTTTTCCAATTTGTTGTCATACAGTTTCTCATAATATTCGTTTATCATTTCTGTGGTATTGGTTGTTATTTCTCCTCTCTCATTGTAATTTTATTTTTTTTGAGTCCTTTCTCTTTTTTTCTTGCTAAGTCTGGCTGGAGACTTATCAGTTTTATTGAGTTTTTCGAAGAGCCATCTCCAGGTATCATTGATCTGTTTTTTTGTTTGTTTGTTTGTTTTGTTTTTGATTTCTGTGGTATTTATTTCTGCTCTAATCTTTATTATTTCCTTCCTTCTGCTGGTTTTAGGTTTTGTTTGTTCTTTTTCTAGCTCCTTTGTGGTTAGTGTGTTATTTGAGATTTTTCTTGCTTCTTGAAGTAGGCCTGTATTGCTATAAACTTCCCTCTTAGAATTGCTTTTGCTGCATTCCAAAGGTTTTGAACCATTGTGTTTTCATTTTCATTTGTTTCATGTACTTTTTAATTTCTTTTTTCATTTCTTGGTTGACCCATTCATTGTTTAGTGACATGTTAATTAACCTCCATATATTTGTGGTCTTTCTGGATTTTTTCTTGTGGCTGTGAAACGTCATTGTAATTTTATGAACATTTCTCTGATGGCTAATGAGGTTGAATGTCTTTGCATGTATTCATTGCATTTGGATATCTTCTTTTGTGAAGTGCTTCCCCAAGTCCTTTGTTCATTTTTTAAATGGGGGTTTCTGTCTTTTTCTTGTTGACATTTTAGAAGTTCTTTGTATATTCTGCATATAAATCCTTTGTGAGCTAAGTATATTATACATATTTCTCACTCTCTAATTTGTTTTTTGACTCTTGATATGCTCTTTTGGTAAAAGGAAGTTCTTACTTTCAATGTAGTCTGATTTATCAGTCTTTCTATTTTTGTTTAATACTTTTTATGTTCTATTTAAAAAATTTTGACTGTCTCAAAGTTGTGAAGATATTCTTCTATGTTTATCATATAGAATTTTGCTATCTTTCAGACTGAGGTTTATAATTCACCTGAGTTGATTTTTAGATATGGTTAAGATTTACTTTTGACTTCTTATGATACACACTTATATATACAATATACATAATATCTTGTTTACTTTACATGATTTGCTGAAAAGACCATCTTATTCTGCTAATCTGTGGTGCCCCTTTTTAATAAACCAAGTGTTTATATTTTTCAAATAATTTCAGGAACATATTTTAAAGAGACAATATCTATCATTAACATCAGCCACATATATACTTTGACAGTAGTAAATGTTAAAATGTTCAACAGTAAATGTTAAAATGTTAAGCACTACTAACTCTATTTACAGGAAAATGCACATTACACAAAATTTTTAGTATAATTCTAAAATTGTTTGTAAACACCCACAGCTTATGTATTCTGATTTTTGAACCCCTGAGTTATAATATCCCATGAATAAATGATGCCATTCAGCTGTGTAACATGAAAATTAAAGTGGAATCTTTAGGGCGAAAAAGAATGAATGGGATTTTTGAGCTTGCATTTATATTTTTTCACAAACATATTTAACTTTGTGATATAAGTGTGTTATGCCTATATTATGTACCTTTGTATTTTTCAACGAATAGTTATTGATATGTACTGTGCAACTAGAACAAAGGAAAGAGTGTGGAGATTGGGGTCTAGTGTGAGAAACCAAACTTCAATCAAATAGTAATTGATCTTTTGTAATAAAATTATATGAAAAAAGCAGAAGTTTTTTTAAGAACATGTTATTAGTAACCTAAGCTAATTTGTGGGTATTAAGGGTGAGTGGTGGGCAAGAGTCATGGAAGCCTTGCATAAAAAAAGGACATTTTAGTTGAGTGCGAATCATGGATATGAATCACTAAAGGATTGGGTAGAGGAGAAGAACAAGCATCAAGAGAAGCAGCATCACGTATAATGTCCATATGGTAGGGGATAGCATGGTCAGTTTGAGAAGAAAAAAATCCAGCCTGAACTGTTGGTGCCCAAAAAGCGAGGAAGTGTGGCACCTGGCAAGGTTGGAGAGGTAGACAGGACTGTGGTCTTTCTCTAAGAGCCCTGGGAAGCTAGAGTGGACTGGGGAAACCAGCGTAGTCAAGAGAGAAGATGGTGCTTGGGTAGTGTCATGTGAGACAATGAGAAGGGGTGGAATATGAAACAGATTGACCTTGAGAGGAGAATTTATAGAATTTGGTGACAAAGATTTGGTATTTGGAGAGAGGAAGAGGGAAATCCCAAGGACTGGTTTCTAGGTGTTTGGTTTATACAGCTAAACAAATGGGTAATTAATTCATTGAGACAGGAGCAACTGTAAGACATGCCAAATGGATAGTATCTTTTTTCCCTGTGGATAAGCAGGAAGAGAGTGCAGAGACCATGCATTTAGCTTTGGATTTGTTGAGTCCAGACTGATTTAAGATGAGGTTGAGTTGACAATATGTTGATTGTTTTGGATGTCAGGGAAATGGCCTGGCCAGAGGGTTTACATTTGGAGGTTAGAGGAATTTAGGTGGCACTGAAGGCTAAGTGTGGAAGAGATTGTCAGGGAAGGCCCTGCAGGATATGCATTAAGAGAATGGTCTTTATTTTTCTTGGTTCAGGTTGGCTTATCTGAAATC
Organism: Zalophus californianus; assembly: GCF_009762305.2. NCBI lineage: Eukaryota > Metazoa > Chordata > Mammalia > Carnivora > Otariidae > Zalophus > Zalophus californianus. The sequence goes on from NC_045599.1 coordinate 129,955,145, forward strand.
AGTAAATGAAATATACTTTCACTTGAGAGCAAATATATAACAGTTCTCTTGGTCACTGATAATTTATCAAGATTCTTTGGTAGGCTAAGAGGCCTAAGCAGAGTTGTTGGGATTTTCACTAAGAAATTAAGAAATGGCAACTTTGGGAGTATATTTTATTTAAACCATTAGAAAGAGAAGTATCTTACTTTTTCCCCCTAAAATCAGAATTTGACTTGCTTAAGGGCATATGATAAGCATGGATTATTTGTGTAGAAAGATGTGCATGTGTGTGTGTGTGAATTAAACTGAGTAGTAAACATCTGAATATATATCTAAACTAACTTTGTCTTTAGCCTTTATCCATAAAAATCTCACAATTTTATAAATACAGTTTAATGTAATGATATAAATGTACTTAAAAGATTAGGTTTTTTAGCTATCTATAGGAAAAATGAGTCCTGAGAAAATGAGCCATAGGATAAAATATGCTTTTTCTTGGGTTCTTGTGGAAGAAGTTCAGAACAATGTTGGCTGGGTATCTGTGGAATGAGTTTACTGCATGACCCTGCAGTTGCTAAAAACATTGACATGGGACAGCTCCAATTTTGTCTCAGGTTAATCCTACACTTTCCAGTGCCTGGCACAGATGATTACATGTACTGGGCAAGCTCTACTGTAAGCATTTCTCAACCCTGGCACTACTGACATATTGGCTGGATAATTCTTAATTGTGTGCTGTCCTGTGCATTGCAGGATGTTTATGAGCATCACTAACTCATATGCCGTTAGATACCAGTGACACACCTACCCTAGTTATGACAACCAAAAATGTCTCCAGATACTGCCAAATGCCTTCTTGGGGGAGGGGGTTATTGGGGGTGGAGCAAAAATACCTCTAGTTGAGAACCATTGATTTATTTAAGGAGAAAACTTTTCTTTCTGACAGGGCTGTTCTGAGTCCCCCTTGTCCTTTTTGCGTATATCTGGGAAGGTGGAAGGATCTTAATCTTTGGACGGTATGAGAGGAAGAGCCTGTCGGTCACCCTGTTGTCAGAGGCAGAGGTCGCAGGTCAAGTCAGGTGCTGACAGGAACATTTAGTGAGGGGTCTTGAGGCAGGGTTCAAGGCTGTGGATTGTCTGTTAGGCAGCCAGGGTTCAATGGGGGGCACACACGCATGCCTATTTTATTTCCTCTATGCCTTATGAAAGAAGGTTTTCACAAGACGACAGTGGAACCCTTGTGAGATATCTTAGCAGATAGGTCAGAGGCTGACTCTAGAGGTTAAAAGTTGCCATTTAATTGACTCCTTTCTCTTTAGGTCAAATTGCTTACAGAGAACAGTCTGAGGAATAAGGGAGTGAAACTGCCATTTCATGGGCATGAAGTTTCCTTTGAAAACATACAATTTAATGACCAAATAAAAAGTAGTTATGAACCTTCAGTTTGAATTTGCTTATGTACGTGACTAGTAATATGCGACATAGCTCTATTCCGGCTAGTCTTAAATGCCAAATACAGCAGCGGACGTCTGCTGTCCAGCGTTAAGGGTTACGCGGGACGGGACTGAGGCTGCAAGTCTTTCTCGTCCCTCTACTTTATACATATATGTTCTTTCTGTAAGGGTTACGTTGAAGGAGACGTTGTATAGGCCTGGAGGAGAAGGGTGGTTTCTTAGGATATCTCTGTCTGCAGGAAGAAAACAATATGTTCTTCACCAGCATTTTTCTGGGTCCCTTTGACCATAGCTAATATCAAACTTCTTTGCATAATTCTAGAAAACACAGCTGAACTGGCTCCTGGTATGACATGCCTTGACATAAGATAGTAGCCAAGTGGAAACGCTTATTCTTATGACAATAGAAAGATACAAAATCATGCTGGCTGCCAGTAGGAGTGGAAACCTAGTAACCTAAATGAACTCAACCAGAGATCCATTAAAAGATTGAATTTTTGGTCCATTCAGCTATTGATTATATTAATAGTGTTGGAGCAGCAGCAGTGAAAGCCTGAGTAGAATTATTAAGAGGGATTAACTACTGTATGAAGTGAGTCGGCTCTGAAGGGGTTAGAACAGCTAGAACAATAATTTTCTGAAAGGCCTGATTTATTCCCTGTGCAATGAAAAAAAAATAGATTTCTACAGATAGTTCATGTCCAAACATCAGAATGTAACAGGTGTCTCAACATCTGAAGGCACTGTGATGTTCAACAATGTTTGCCTTTCAAGAAAAACGAAAAACAAATGAACAATAGGTTCAGGTACAGTAGACCATGAGATCTTTCATGCCGGAGAGGCTGGGTAAGGTACAATACTGCATGAAATGGGAGTGACAATATGTAGTTATTGCAAGGCTCAAATTTACATTCAGAATATTAAATGTAGTAGAACCTGTTTCTGGTAAACTCAGCTGTGTCTTATTATTTGTATAGTAACAGAGAAATGTGTCTTTTTTTTTTTTTCTCCTTTTTTTTTTCGGTGCTGTCCTATAAGCAAGTTGTGACTAGCTTTAAAACAAAATCCATAGACAAGCAAACAAAGTTCAGGCCATTTATTTCAGGAAATGGAAAAACAGGATTATGAAAGAGTCTCACTATAATTTGAGGTATTGCAAGTAGAGAAGCATGGGTAGAATTCCATAAAAAATCCTTTTCCAGATTTATGGAAGAAGTCTTAAAACACTTGGAGAACTTACTTTTACATTTCTTTTCACTAAGAATAAAACACAGAGAGAATCCAACTGTTTGGGCTTTGTGAGGACCATACTCTTGTTAGTATTGTAGAGAAAGAAGGATAGAAAAAAGGCTCATGTGGTTGTGATGATATTGTGTTTTCAGTGACTCTTAGGGAAAGTTTTGTCTTTGTCTTTCACTAGCTATAATTGGAGAGAAAGCAGAAACACACAACCTACATGCCACTGAACTATGACAAAGAGTTTATTTTTTGTAAGCCTGAGGTTGATCAATCTTTGATCCAAATACAGGACAGATTTTTATAATCAACCTTATCCCTTTTTCCACTTCAAATAAATGTTTTTGGCCATGAGATGTAAAGCAAAATTAATTCTGACTTTCAGCTCAAACTAGTTGGCCTTCTGCAACGCCTGCCTTGGTTCTGGAAGCAGAATGACCCTGTTCTCTGGTAATACATTCTGGTGCAGATCTTCCTATCTGCCTTGGTTATATTCTAATGGTATAAGTAACAGCAATAGTCATAGTCAGAGGGGAAATCTTTTCCTTTACAGAGACTACAGATTTTTACATCATTAATTATTCTTCCAAATAAAATCAGGACATTTATAGAAACAATGAAATGAAAGCTTTTTAGTCGGGGAAGTAAGGAGTGAAACTGGCTATGTGTAGTGATTAAGAATTATAGTGATTAAAGTTGAAGAGACAGATTTTCTGGATTCAAATGATGACTTTGCTGCTTACAAGTCCTAAGATCATGGGACTTTTTTTTTCCTCTTTTCTGTCTCTTTTTCGTCCTTGTCTGTAAAATGAAGATAATGCTTCACTCAGCTTTTGGGGTTATTGTGAGCATTAAATATGTGTCCCCTCCCCCCCCCCGGCACATAGTTAAATGCTCAGTAGGAACTAAGTATTATTTTTTGTCATTATTATGTTATTTGGTCACAATTTTAAAGAGAGCTAGTTCTAAAATTCATGAGTGGAAACATAATGGAAAGTTGTGATTGCTCCTGACTTTGGAACCAAGATGAAACTGAGAGAAAACTAAGATGTATTGAGGGTCTGTTATTCACCAGACATTTGACGTGTATTATTTCATTTAATTCTTACATAAAGGGTCTAAGGAAGATTTAATCACCCATGTATACATGAGAAGACTCAAAGTGAGAAAAGTTTTAAGTTATTAAAACTCATACATAGTAGCAGAAGGGGTTGAATCCAAGTATGCTGAGCCAAGTTTTTTTCTACTTCATTACCAGTGCACACTTTCCACAGTGCACTTGGTCTTGGAATGTCAAATCTCTCTGGAGGTGTTCTACTCCCAGAGCCACTGCAACAGGGATAGCCCCTGGCTGCAAGAATCCATAGATGCTGCAGGGATGAAATTGATAGGCGTGACTTAAACAGAGTTGCTTCCTTCCCTATCTTTCTCCCTTTTAAGGTCCCAGACCCTATCTGAATTCTTGGCAGAACTCTAAGACAAAATGCCCTGCAGTCTGTCTTGTATCTGACAGTCGTTTTGGTAAACTGAAGTCAACCCCCAGACTTCAGAGCTCGAGGGCTAGAGTTTCCAAGGCTCATCATTTATTTTAAAGTTCTTAAACCTAAAGTCTTATGTGGCTCTATATAGTATGTTTTGCAAAATATAGGGAGGGTGTGACTTGGTTAGTTTAAGAAAAATGCAGGTAGTGCTATACTATGGGACTGGTGAATAGGTTCCAAGTGCACTCAAATCTGATTGCTTGGAGGCGGCTGGTTGCAATGCCATGATGAAAAAGGTTCTGAGGCTGCATAGGAAGACTGTCATCAATCAGAATGTCTGCCAGGACCATGAAAATGGGAATTGGTATCATGCAAACCACTTCTTGGCCATCTCTGGGCTAGAAGCAGAAATAGAATATGCAGTCAGTTTGAATGTGACTTTTATCATCCGTGAATTAATTTTACAAATTCTCCTCACTGTTCAGGTGAACCTTCTTTCCTCACTAATCTTTATGTACTCCTCCTGAAGGTCTTTGCTTTCTTGAAATGATAACTATCCTTTGGTCAAGTAGCTGCATTATTCTGCCAAAGGCAACAAAAACTAGCTTCTGAGAAGAAACGCCCACACACCGGTGTATTTATTTTAATCTGTTTTTGGGAGTGTTGGGAATTTCTCCTAGAATGTACAGTGTATTACCAGTATAAATATCACATAGTTAAGCAATGGCAGTAAATTATGAAAACATAACAACAAGGAACATTTTAATAGTTTAGACCATGGGTTTGAAGAATGAGCCAATAATTCTATATTCTACTAGGCAAAATCATCCTTTGCTTATAGAATTGTATAAAACTAATTTTTGCAATCTGGATCTCTCAAATATGTGTGTTTTATTTTGATTTTACTGTTCATGGATCATTTCCCAGGAATATATTAGACAATGGAAAGATTAATGCTGTGGAGAGTTTTTGAGGATTTTATTTCTGCATTGACTGATATGCTCTTAATCTTGAATGATATTGATTCATATTTAATAGTGAAGTGAGTATATTCTTTCTCAGAATACTCAAGTTGAGTATTAGCAATTGAAGAAAGCAAATGTACAGATAATGTCCTTTACATCAACTGCAAGTGTATTGTTTCAGGTGTTAAATGATGGATTAAAGAAAGAAATCAGTAAAAGCAGGTGTGCATGCACCCTCTTTTTCACGACCTATGGTGGCATTTCAATTTAGAGACTTATTGAACATTTGAGGAAATACACATGCCTTTTTTATGCTTTTTTTTTTAAAGTAACAGCATCTTGGATTTGCTTACTTAAGCACTAAGTAAGTCCAAGGGAAATAACCAACTATTTTCATTTCCAAATGTTACATCAAGTTATACGCGTTCATATCCCACAGAATTATCTGTTAACGTATGAAAATTTGAAATTGATTAGAAGTGAATTGCTGTTTCAAACTACATTTATTATGGTCAAGTGGATTCAGTACTTCTAAATCATAAAGCTTTCTTTTACATTTGGATCATCACATCTGCAGATAGAGAACTGCTCTGAAATAAATAAAGTTGGCTTCTTGTGCAAACGTGGCTGCAGAAGTCAGCATTTTCACCCTTCTCCTGCAAATCGTAAACAGAGCAATAAGAAGAATGGAAAACAAAGAAACACAGCCCTGCCAATTTCATCTTCAATTAAACCAGGAGACAGAAATAACACACGTACTCCAGAATATACAGAGGAACTGCCACAAGCACCTGAGATGTGATGGAAGCTGTGAAGGAGGGATGAAAGGGAAGAAGCAACCCCCCCCACTCCCCTGCTGACTCCCTGGAGTGGGGAGAGGACCAGGGAAAGCAGGTTTCAGAAAATGGAAGCAGATATAAACTTCCTGAAGTGGGGAAAGCTTTATTCTTTGCTTTAACAATGTTACTGAACCTAGGGTGAGCAGGGCTGGAGGCAGAACGCTTTCTGGGCTCAGTCTGTCCCCAGAGGAGAGAGGTGGGCCTACACAGAGAGATGCAGTGCTTGCAGGAAGCAGGGGATCTGTGTCTGGGACAACAGAGGGGGGAATAGCGGCAGAATTGTCTGGCAGGTCAGTCAAGAGTCATCTGGGGCAATTTCAGCAAAAAGACTGGAAGTGAGCACTGAATATATTTGGCTCTAGAACAAAGATTATAATAAATGCAGGGATGAGAAGGATGGTATAGAATATAAATCTCATTTGTTATCACAGAGGAAGAATGATTACACTTAAAAGCATTGGGAGAGGAAGGGTGAAGACAGTGGGGGAACTGTGTTTGATAATGGCTTCATTTGTAATAACTGAGAGTCAAACTTTTATTGAAAGCTGGAAAATGTATTAGGTTGAACTATATGGAATTAGCATTTTATAATCCCCAAACAATTGAATATCAGAAATCTCATATAGTTCAAATCATATCTAAGGCGCTCTTAATTGTGAAATGCTCTATTTTGAGATCTGCCACTGAGTAAGAAAAAATACACCTCCAATTATAGTTGTAACTTATCCTTGATTGTAAGGTGCATTTCAACTTTAGACACATTAACGTGAAAAAATGGGCTTCTTCCATTCTGTAAAATGGGATAAGAGAAGAATAAAACATATGTAATAGCTGAAGGAAAGTACATTGTACTATTGAAAATTACGTGATAGAAGAGAAAAAAGAAAGAAAATGCTAATTTCTTCATTGCCCATAATACAAATACTGTGTGCAAAATGGAGCACTTGTGTATGTATGCATAAATTGTAAATAATTACAATGATAACCACTCCATCAAAACTACTATACTTTCTAAATATCAGAAGAGCTAAACATACTATATGTTACTATAGTGACACACACAAAATGTAAAATGAATTAAATAACTACAAAGTTTATTTCTTCCTCGTGTAATAGACCAAGGTACATGTTGTTGGTCATCAAGGGCTCTCCTAAATGCAGTAATTCAGACACCCTGATTCCTTTAATTTTGTGGTTCTTTCATCTCTTCGAGCTCCATGATCACCTGCCAGCAGTCAGCAAATAGAAAAAGGACTGCGCAGGAGATGCAAACTCTTCTTCAAAGCCTAACCCAGAGGAAGATCTCATGTTCTTTCATATTCCGTTGGCTTGAAGTCACACCATTGGGCATGCCTACCTGCAGGGGAGCCTGGGAACTGTATAGAATTGAACTGGGTACTTAGGAAGAAGAGGAGGCAGGATTTGGGGAACATTTTATACTCTCTGCCACAGTCTTCAACACAGAAAGTAAGGAAGGGGATAGCAAAGTAATCTGAGGAAAATTAAAAGGAGAGAATAGAGAAACGAAAATCAGCAATTCATGAATTTGAAGAGAAAACAATTATAGAACTAATTAATAAACCTCAGAAGCAAGGGAAGTTGTTCTGCTATGATTTAGGTTAAAAAAGAGTGAATAATGAAGGATATATGTTTGCATTCCTTGCATAAATATACAGCAATGCTGGAAGGGTAAATATAAAACCAATGACAGTAGTTGCTGTGTGTATTTGAAAGGATGGGGATTGGGTCAGGGGACAAGGTGGCAGGGGATCCTCTTACTGTATTTTTATATTTTTTCATTTTTGAGCTTTGCTGACATACTACTTATATTTTTTTAAATAACATTAATATAAACTAAAAGGAAATAAAGGGAAAAATTATTATTTAAGCATAACTGATTTTGCAAACTTGAGTTCTGGGGTTACTTTCCATAATGAATTTTGAGGAGGAAACATTTTTTACTAGGTGCCTTCCAAACAATCACCTAATGGGGTACTGTTGTTATAAATAACATAGATACTGTAGCTGTGAGACAATTCATATGAAAATTTGTAAGCAGAGATGATTGTCACACAGCAAAATGATGGTAACCAATGATATTTGGCACAGCAAAATGGTGACTATGCTTCCATAATCTGGTCTGTGGTAGATTGTCTCCCTAGAGCAATGTTGAGAACTATTAGACTCCTATTTCCATATCTAGTTAATGCATTATGTGATGGGATTTTCATGCGTTGTGACAGTGAAAGTCCAGAAAATAGGAGCTCCTGATCTTGATATTTTATTCCCTGAAGTGATTATATTAAACTTTGATGACACAAAATATACCTAATTAATTCTTAGTTCCCCAGTATGTGAAAAATCTCAGGTTCTGAATTAATGCCGAATGGCTATAGTGAAATGTGGTTTCCTGGGGCAGTAACTCAACCACAGGGTAAAACCATCTCTACAGTTTTTTGGAAGGCAGTAGAGAAATCCTAGTGACTTATGAGGAACTTTGGGTACATTACTTCCATGTTCTTCTGGAAATAAAGGAAGAAAATGACTCAGTCAATATTAGAGCTCTCTGTGTCCTCTGGAGTTGCCTTGTTAACAGTCAAGAGGGAGTGATTGAAGACTGAAAACAGATATCAAAGAGGTAGTCAATGGGTAAAAAAGAGGCAAGTAACAAGAAGTACTCTAAAAGTACGTTGTAAATTGTTTCTTTTCTTTACACTGTACTCATCTTTGACCCCATTTTGCCCTTTAAATATCTCAAGATATTGAAGGAAGAGAAAGAAGAGATACTTCAAATAATTCATTTTTGTTTTGAATTTGTTCCCCTCCCACCCCACTTTGTTTTCTTTCTTATATAATGTTCTGAACTTGAACATCTTTTAAAAGAAATGACCCAGCTGAGATGGGTTAGAGTGACAAATGAAAGAAAAATTTTTGTGAAGGAAGTGAATAGCTCAGAGTCAATATTCTCCAACAGTTTGAGCAAAAGCAGCCCTCCACAGCATGGTTTTATATGACATACTCAGGTATGTCTGTGCCTGTGGGGCTAATTCCCCCAGACTATCTTTTGTTGATTCGTGTGAGTGGTTTAGTAGGGACAATCACAATGCATCCAACTTTGTGGTCATGACTTTCTTATCTTGGAAAACAGTACATGGACAGACACTGCTGAGATTCCATGCTGTTTGAGGCCAAAGCCAAAAAAAAAAAGACCAGTAATTGTGCACTTATCCATCCCTTTGGCTCTGATAAAGCTGCATTGAGGTAGGGGAGGGAGAGCCAAATTGAACTCTATTTTATTTTATTTTTTATTATTTTATTTTATTTTATTTTATTTTAATTTAATTTAATTTTATTTTATTTTGGTGGCTGTTTGTTCCTTGGCCTTAGATTTAAATATGAGCCATTGACTTTGAGGGCAGGGCAAAAGGAAATCTCCTTTTGGTTCTAGGCCTCCTAGAGTGGTAATTTTGAGGAGGAAGTTTCCTTCATTTTTAAAAATGCTGTTGAGTTTCTCATAATTCTCCAAATTTAGGAGAAGTACTTGAATGTTGTTGCAGCACAATTATCAATAGTGCTTTCTTTTGTTCTCAAAAATGTGATCTGCATGGTCAATTCTGTGGTCTCTCTAGGAATTACCAGTTTTGAGTTTTGGAAGTTCCCTCTATGAGACTAGTGAACAACATACACAAGTCCCTTTTTCTAACAATCCGATGAATGAGTGGGTCTCCATAGATCTGATTGGGAATAGGACCCCTGGCTATTTAAGACCACTAATGGAACAAAAAGAAACCCAGCATTATGTGTCTCTATTTTCTAATTAATTTAGCTAACATATCACACATAAAACAAGTCATTTGGGAATTAGCCAAATTCTATAATTCCTGTGAAATCTACTTTAAGCAGAAGACCCAAGATGGTGATGTAAAGTGTCTTCTTCTTTCTGAGCCTCTGTAGCAGGGTGAGACAGGGAAGGTAGCCAGGGTGCAAAATTGAAGGCACTCATTTTCAGATGCTTGCAGGTGCCAACTGTGCACTTGTTTGTTGGACAATACTGACTTGTGGTTCAGGACAAGCTGCAAGCTTTATCTAGTCTAAAGAGGCTTTGCAAACTCTGTAGTCTCTCCCTAGACTTAGCTCAAGCTGGGTGATTGCCCCTCATATGTCCTCTGGTTGTACATTGTGCAAACACTGTTGTACTGTATTGAAAAGGTGAGTGTGTGTGTGTGTGTGTGTGTGTGTGTGTGTGTGTTGTTTTGTGTTTTCATTCCTTGAGGTGAGGGACCACATTTTACTCATTTTTATATCCAGAACACCAATGAGTGGGCCTAATGTATATCATATGTTCAATGTTTATTGAACCATAACAAGAAAATGAATTTCAAACAAGTAATTGATTCAATTATATTAATTAAAATTCTTCTAAAAGTTTATTACACCCTCAAAGAATTTATTCCAATAGCAATGATAATAAAAGCTAATATTTTCTGACCTTAATAATTAAATGGTTCAAGTCCAAGTTTTGAGATATTTAATACTTATATATAGAAGAAAGCCTGAAGAAATAATAAAATTTACAGTGTTTTCATGAAACCTGCAGAGAGGGATTCTCATTGGAATATCTTCTGAACACTTCCTTCTGTTCCAGTGAGAAATAACATAAAGTAGTCTTTATTGTGGGGTGTTGACTTCTGACTCATTCAAAACGAATAGACTAGACTTTTATTCCTCTTTTGCTTTGCTTCTTCTTTTCCTGAGGAAAAATGCTAGGCTATTTTGGGGGAAATTTTTAAGAACATGCCAAGTAAATGTGATAAAAGCCACATATATACACAAGGTCAATAAATCATTTCTAAACTCAGTTTTTGAGGGTCTATGATGTCTATTGAATTAAAATATCTTTTCATTTCTATATTTGAAATATGACTAATTAGATGCATCAAAGCGGTATAAAATCAAGCTGGATATACTTGGTAGGGAGAATGGTTTGATTCAATTTTAAGTCCTTGATTAACATTTGAGTTTCTTCCTTAATATAGAGACAGACAAGACACAGTGTGAAACCATAAGCTTGGAAAGAAAAAAAAAAAGATCACGAAGAAGTTAACTTTCAGGATCTCTATAATCATCTTATATTAATATAATCCCACACCCCTACTGCACATTTAGCAATGAATTCCTGACTAGGAGTTAAAGCAGTGAGTTGCATAATTACATATTATATTGAATGAGCTCGGGACAGTTCAAGTGGAAGTGAATCACAAAGCCTCAATTATCCAGATTGATTCTCCTGATGAAGACCAATTCACTGGATAATTGTGTACTTCTCCATCTTTTGGCCTGATAAACTCCCATTGAGTTAGGGGACGGAGAGCCAAATTAAACTTATTATTATTATTATTTTTTTTTTTTGGTAGCTGTTTGTTCCTTGGTCTTAGATTTAAATATGAACACTTGGCTTCAAACAATGCCTATCTGGACTTACAAGATGGCTGGAAACTATTGGGTTTTGTTCACCAGAGGAATTTTTTTGAGTCTAGTTCAACCCTGGTTGGAATGATTTCCATGGGTCTGTTGTTAGCTGGTGCATCACTGCATTATGCATGCTCTCTGGACTACTCTTTTCTATGAAAAAGCTGTACAGTGCTCCATTAGTGATTTCTGATTTGTGTTCAATTTATAATTTTTCTATAATATTTCTACTCAAATATAATTGTTTTCATAATATTAATACCCAACATTCATGATAAGGTATCAGGGATGAATAACATATGTAATACAGTTGTGGATAATGTTTAAATATTTAAAGTATCAAAAGCTTAAAAGTTGTATGGAAGTCTTCCTTCCTTGAAATTACTCAGTGGATATATTTTCTCGGTAATGTGAAGTTTTTATAACATAGATTTATCGTACCGAAAGTAAATGCAAAACTGGAACTTAAGAGAACAAGACCTTATACTAAATATTTATAGTTGGAAAATAAATATTCTCATTAGTTTTGCTGTTTGAAACATTAATTATATTGGGGAAGGATGAATTGCTTTTCATTCCTTATATATCACTAACTTCAGAAGACATAAAATCTTATTTACCAATTCATTTGAGTAACACTGAGAATCCTTATTCTCGACACTAGAATGTATAAACATATAAAAGTAAGACAGGAGAGATATACAGTTCTCCACATACAACAGGAGCTGTGTGTGTTAGGGAAGAGAGGATTAGAGGCAGGGATTTGAGAACTGACTTCTAATTCCAACTCTGCTATTGCATCAGCCAAGCTAACTTAATGATTTTACTCTACTCATTTATAATATGGGGATCATATCTGCCCTGCCCACCTCAAAGGCTTTTGTGATGATCAAATAAATTTTGTAAAGATGCTTTGCAAACTATCAAACACTGTATAAATTTGGACACTGTTATTTTATTAGGTTTTGGCACTATACAGTTGAGCCCCCATTGACTGATTATGGAATCATAAATTTCTGGGTGTTTACTGAGAAAGCCTCGAGTCAAAAAAGGACAGTCTCATCCCTTTTCTTTGATATGATAAGATTAAGACTTGGGAGAAAGCTTAGAAAACAAATTTAAAAAGTCATTGCCTCAAGAGCATACATATTATAAAGAAAGAAAAAAAAAAGATGGTTCTTGAAAGCTAGTTCACTAGGGTAGGAGGATAGTTGTGTGTCAGCTAACCAAATCATGTATACTAGATTGTAACGATTCTGTCAGTATTCACAAAAATAGGCATCATGACTATTTAGCTGAAGGGAACAAACAGATTCAATGAAGTACTATCAAGGCTGTAAGTTTCAGCACACCTTGGAGGAAAAGTGAGAAAAGAGTTCAGATTGTCTTTTAGCCTATAGAGATTTAAGTAAAAAAAGAAATGAATGTCAGAGATCAATTGATGAGGATATGAAAGAAGCATCTCTCCATATATTTTCCCCTCTCTGTCCTGAAATAAACTAAATTTCATATAGACCATTATTTTTAATATGTGAAAGTTCTAGTATTTTTAAATGCAGACTTAAAAATTTTTTTTATTAACATAGTGCACCTCAACAGATTGCTGGAATGCTACTTGAAACTAATTAGTAATACAAATGGGTTAAGATTTTTCTGTAATCATTATAACCTTTTCTGTATGTACACTTTTAATACATCTGATTTAATTACTGGATTTCCATAAAATTGTCTGTTACATTTTGGTGCAGTGCTCTATATGCCAGATTCCATTGCTAACACTTCTGAATAGTAAATACAAATTCAGAGTGACAGTAAACATTATAGACATTTGTTAAACCTGGAAAATTGATGCTTGACTGGTGCTATTTAACTTTGATTTGACGTAGTAATACTTCGCAGGAAAATCTCACACATCTGTGCTACAGTGGTGGAGGAAAAGTACTCTTACACAAATATTAGCATTACAAACCATCAGGGTATCTAGTGTGCTAGAGTATATGTGTCTACCTTCACAGAGGTAATACTTGCAAGAAGTGTTGGTTTCAATGAGTTTTTATTATTTCATCTCATCAGATATAATGCAAATTTCATTAATCTGTAAGGGGTCAATCAATTTCTTCCCACAATCTTTTTCCTAGCATTTTACAGCACCCAGTATTATGTTAGTAGGAAATATGACAGGATGATTTAGAAATGGAAGAACTCTATTATTTCCCTTTAGCAGGTGCTATCAGGGAGTGAGCCTTTCTAATTGGGTGTCTAGTGTAGCTGAATCTCTATAGTAAATACTGAGGAGAGTGTAAAGAACACTATGAATCCTCTTTTTTATGAAGTTCGAATTGTAATGGACAAAGAACTACCCCTGGTTACAAGGGTAATGGCATCTTAAAAAAAATTAGTGTGTGTGATTTGGAATCATCCTTTTAAATTTCATAAAATAGCTAATTAAAACAACAACTTCTTTTAATCTAGTGCTTCTTTATTCTCAATCAGGTCAACACTCACTGGTTCTTGTCCGGTTCTCCGGTATTTTGCTTTGTGGTGCCTTGATATTTTGTTCAATTAATTTTTAGATTTCCACCATGCATTCCTAAAAATGCACAAAACTCCTTTTATTAAAAATTAAGTTATTTCCAAATTAGCTTGAAATTGCAGGATTCAATTTGTATTTTTACCTATGTCAGTTTACTTTCTTCAATAGACCATGTTTAGTAGCAGATTATTAATAGAAATTTATACTTTCAAGTAGAAACCTCCAACTGTAATGGCGGGAGAAGCAAGCAAATCGTGCCTGAATTCATTGTAGTAGAACCCATGTTTAGGTATCATCAGTGATGGCAGAAGGGAAGGCATGAAGGAGATAGAACAGCTTGGGACGTAGGAGAATTAATTTAGTTAGTCGGCATTTAATTTTTTTCCCCCTGAATGTCTCAGTATCTTTTTAACACAGCAATTTGTAATCTTAGTTTAAACACTTTCAATTTGAAGCTCTAATTATAGTTTATATAATTCATGTTTTCCAAAGAATGCAGTTTCTTTTTACATGGAAACATTTGCGTAATTCTTTCAGATGTTTAAATATTTCAGCATTGGTAATAGGGAAAAAAAATCCTTATAATAACCTTATAATAGCCTTCTTGAATGGAATGGAAACCACATATTAGAAGTTAAAAAACCTAATTTTGAAATTTGACTGCATCATTTTTAGTGGGTTTTCATAAATGTAAAATGTATGTTTAAGCAAAAATGTGTAATGTTTGCAGGCAGAAAAGCAACAATAATCACAGCTACATTGTATTAAATTCAGAAATCATAGTGATTATGGATATTTGACAACCTGAAAATTGCCTATTGCTTATAATTTCATCTTACAATTTTCAAGAAGAAAAGCTGCTAATCTATTCTTCGGCACTTTGCTAAGAGCGATTTTACCCTTCATTGTCAAGTTATTTTCCATTTTTGCCTTTTTCACCATTTGCTTTAGAATCACCATGCTCTCAAGAGGAATGGGAGAGCACAAGAGTGGTAACTGACAGTGGAAGTAAAATACATATCCCATAATTTATGGGGTGTCAAAGATAGGACTTTTGTCCTTTAGAAGGAATTATGGTTTATTTATAAGTTTATCTGTCAAGTGGGAAAGATATGGAATTTTATTCTCTAGAGCACTTTTCATGGATACATCATTTCAAAGTGTTTGTAAATTGATTTATAAGATCTTGTACAAATAGAAGGGGACTTGTACAAATCATTTGGATGTTTCAAGGAAAAATAGGTAGCTTAGTGGAATTATTCATGTATATCCTACTTTTGATTGCAGACAGTGATAAGAGGTAATTAGTCCATTGGTAATATCTAAACTCTCTTTAATTTCATCGATACTATATTTTTAGGGGGGGAGGGGCAGAGGGGGAGAGAGAGAGAATCTTAAGCAGACTCCATGCCTAGTGCAGAACCTGTTGCAGGGCTTAATCTCCTGACCCTGAGAACATGATCTGAGCCGAAGTCAAGAGTTGGAACATGTCCTACAGTGCAAGCTTGGTTCCAAGGCAAATGGGTTTTCACACAGCAAACATATAAGGAAGGGAGGATGCTGGGAGGGAAGCTGCACAAACTGGCCTTGCAACAGGATTCGCCTCTGAGTGGAATCATCACCATGCAAACTCAGACGGCTAAGGGATATGGCATGGTGAACATGGACACACTTGGAGTTGAGTTTTGGCGTCTACAGGGAAAGGTAACTAGGTTTTCCAGGAAGTTCTGATGTTCACTGATCACAGATGTCAGTTTTTGTTTTTGGATGATCAATGATTTTGGAAGAAGACCACTGGAAGTTCTTCACCTCATACCCTCTGCTGAGTTACAATGAGCTGTGAAGTGGGTACTCACTAAGGGTCAAACTGGGTACACCAGTCCCCATGATGGCAAGAGTCTTGTTTTCTCTTGCTCTATTTCCCCACGTGATGACCTCCTGGATCATATCCTGGTACATAAGTAGTTCCTGGATGCCTCCATTTTTGTTGGCAGTTTTTGGCTCCATTTATCATCAGCTTTATGGCTTCCTTCTTTACCCCTACTACTCTATTTGGCATGACTTATATTTATTCATCCCAGGTAACAACTCTGCCCAGTTCAGCTCTGGCCTTCAGGGCCCCACTACACAGGCTTATATCTGCCCCCCTTAGATGGAGTCAAAATCCAGCAGCCGCGGACCCGTGAGCCCAGCCTGCCTTGGATGGAAGCTGACAAGAGCCAGGCAGGGGACCCAGAAAGCCAGAGCTCAGAACAGAACTTCAGTATTAACAAAGAAGGGGAGTTCAAATAAAAGCATTGCAGTGAAAGCTATCTGGGTCATCATGTCAAAGGGCTTAGGAAGGTTGTGATTTTGGAGCCCATAATAGATTTTCATTTTATAAGGAGGGATTCCAATTTCCACATCTATAAAGTGATTATCCATTTTTAGTTTGGGCATTAGGAAGGACTGAGCTCCGAGACTGAGGCACTTCTCTAAAACCGGAAAAGCCTAGGAGAAGCGCAGGCTGAGGAGAGTTTAAAACAAAAATGTGGGGGCATATTCCTGTCTGTGTACTTCTGAGAAATAAACAGAGAGTCATAGCATAGAGTAGAGTTGACTAGTACTAGCAGATAAGGTGAGGGCCAGGAATAGCAGGCCTTTAAATGGCAGGAAAGGGGTTTGGATTGCTCTTTGGGCAGGGGGGTTACTGAATATTTTGAGTACTGATGTGTGTAAAGATTAGCTGGCAGTTGTCTGTGAGCTGAAATATAACAAGAGAACAAGAGATGAGCCCAATTAGGATACTCTTTATTCATTGAGAAAACAGTATGAGTTTTAGCTTTTCAGTGTCTGACATTAAGTAGGTGCTTAATAAATATTTGTGTAATGAAAGAATAAAGTAATTAATTATAGAGTTAGTAGATAAATTCAAGTTCAACTAATCTAACCCTTTGTTTGTTGTATTAACTGATCTGACAGTTAATCTGACTATCCCTCTCCCTCCCCTTTCTTTTCCCAAAGGAATTTATTGAATACACTGAAAGGGAGTGGCAGGAAGGACAGCAAAGGAGAGACTGTCTGCTGGGAGTCAGGGGTGGGAGGCTATAGTTAGGGGGCAGTGTGGAGGTATGGGAACTTATGGAATTTTCCTTTTCTGGTACCTGTGCCCGGTTGTAAGTAGCCCGTTGGTCAGCTAGGGCCTATGGATACTTTGAGGTGGATCACTTAATAAGCCTGTTTGCATTCAGCCCAGTGGTCACTGTGGTCCCTTTTACCTTACTCAAGTGTCCATTGCTCAAGCCTGTTGCCTAAAAATGACCTCTACATCCCCCCGCGACAGATAGACAGTGACAATCTTTGGCATTTGGGTGGAGATCTCATCTTTAGTAGCTGCTTCATGCTAGGTGGGCATGGACTGGAGGGGTCGGCTGTCCCTACATAAACGTGTCAGTCCATCAGGGGTCCTATGCAGTTATAGATCAGAGTATGGTATTATATCAAAATGCTGATGAGCAATTTGAGTGAAATTCCTTGGTGGCCAGGTCCATGGCATTTAGTGGGGGGACCCTCTGATGGTATGGGCTGGAATCCTTGTTGAATCACTCATTGTATATGGAATTGTTGGATTCACTCAGACAAGTAGGGATATATTTTGCCTGTAGATCAGGATGGCAGTTGGATCCCCGGGAACAAAGGAAAAAGGGGGGGCCTGAAAGAAACAAGTTAGCTGAGAGTCAGCCAGCATCAGGAAAGGGTCCCAACCAAGTCCTTAATGTTTGTGGATTTGCCCTGGATGAGCTGCCGCTGCCAATTGCATTGAACTTTGGGAAGAGAGGCCTCAGGGGGGACAGAGTGGGCAAGGAGAGGGAGGGGTTTTTTTTACCCTCCTAGGCACGGACAGTCAGCCAAGCTGCCCTGGCCAGATGTCTTCAGTTGTCTGCAGAGTACTAGGGTTAGACTGACAAAGGGATGAAAAGAGAAAGGAGAGGGAGGGAAGGATCCCTTCAAAGGGCAAGAGGGGGAAATCCCTCATCCTTTTGGGCAAGGGCAGTCTGGAGGGTTCCTCTGGGGCTTTGGATCCTCAAGGAGTAACCCCAGCCAGAAGTCTTCATTTCCCCAAGGAGTACTAGAGTTGATCCATCGAGGGAAAGTCCCGAGAAATTCCTGGAGAATCTGGGGAGAGCCCTGGACTGGAACAGCACAGGTTCCCTGTGAGGGCCACCAGATATGGGGTTACCCGATTGGGTGGAGCCTGGCTGCAGGGGTGGTAAACATTTATAAGAAGTTATTTGCTTCATGCATACTGAATCCCTAGAGCATAGCATAGTCCTGACACAGAATGGGTGCTCTGTAAATATTTATTCCCTCCATAGTTTGCTGTTGATTGTCCACAGTGCAAAAGGCACTATTCTAGACATCAGTGTTACAGTAATAAAATGGAGACCCCTCTCATGATGGAGTTTCCATTGGGAGCAGGGGGGACACAAACAATACACATATAAAAAATAATATGAAATATGTCAGTGGTCATAAATGTAATGACAAAAACTAAAATCATGTAAGGGGACAGGGTTGGAGAATGCTACTTTAGAAGTGGTGTTTAGAGTATATTCTCCCTGAAATGATATTTAAGCAGAGGGTGGCAAGAAGTGACGAATCAGGACAGGTAGACTCTTGGATACCTGGGAGAAGAGATTCTAGACCCAGAGTGAATAACTTTTGAACGGAGTTAATTCTTTGCCTAAGGAGAGCATGGGATCTATTAGCGATCACAATCTTTTTATTTTTTATTTATTTTTTTAAGATTTTATTTATTTATTTGAGAGAGAGAGAATGAGAGATAGAGAGCACGAGAGGGAAGAGGGTCAGAGGGAGAAGCAGACGGAGCCCGATGCAGGACTTGATCCAGGGACTCCAGGATCATGACCTGAGCCGAAGGCAGTCGTTTAACCAACTGAGCCACCCAGGCGCCCAGCGATCACAATCTTTTTTAAACTTTCCAAAACAATTGACAAAGAAGGTCGAAGAGCAACTTTGTTGTTTGGCTGTTAAGATCGTGTTTTCTTCGAAATTGGAATGAAATTGGCATAGGATTGGATACTCATGGGGGCAAATCTGGGTTTCATGGAGCCCAAAGCTTAAATGGTTTTGGAGGACTTACGACGTAAGGGTCAATGTTCTGTTTCATAAATCTTACAAAATATATGACCACGTGAATATTGCCGGGGCCTTGGATAGTGAGAGATCTGAAAACTTCAGCTTTATTAGCTTCATGGCACCTCTACCTCTGGACACGCTATGCATCCGTGAAGAAAATAAATCATTACTTTTTCTATTGTCTCTTCTTTTTATGTCCTAATAAGGAAATGGCAGTTTGAGGTTAACATAGTAGTTTTTCTAGGCAAGCACCTAATAAATAATTGTACAATTCCATTCTAGCACGAGGAAACCAGACCATTTTGGTGATGTGGATAAAGTACTTGGGTGAGATTCAAGGGCTCTAATTTTAGTTCTGTCATTTGCTAGCTATGGGAACAAAAGACAGACCAACCAACCAATCTGACACTTTTTTCCCTTTTATGTGAAAACGTTGCATTACAGTAGTGCTTCACTAAGTAGTTTTAAGGTATTTACTATGTTAGAACACTACCTGTACTACACTGTATAGTTTCATAAAATCATTCACAGTATTTACTTAAATTGATTTAAAGTAGATCTATCATATCACTATTAATACTAGAAAGAATTACTGATACTGGAAACCTGACAAAGAGCTTTGATAAAAACATAATAATATTATTAGACCGTAGTTATATTTCTAGCTTGAAAACACGTTTGAAGGTAAAGACTTTTTGTGTATATATTAAAGGGAGATTATCAAGTATCAGGTTGTTGGTAAATATCTGCACTAAACTGAGCCTTTTTAAATGATATAATTAATGAATTGATAGAGAATTACAAATAAATAATATTGATAAATAAATATAACACTTTATTATTCAAAGTTATTAAATGCCATGTATGTGCACCACTTAAGATATTTTGGGTACCATTAGGATCACACACCCACAATCTAGGAAAACTAAATTATATAATTTAATCTGGGGTTCAAATTTTTTTTTCTTAAATTTCCATTAAAGCAGGGATTAGCAGACTGCAGCCTTTAGGTCAGATCTGACCAGCTGCCTGTTTGTTGACTTCTGCATTAAAAAAGAGTGTGACTGGGGCGCCTGGGTGGCTCAGTTGGTTAAATGACTGCCTTCGGCTCAGGTCATGATCCCGGGGTCCTGGGATCGAGCCCCGCATCGGGCTCCCCACTCCGCGGGAAACCTGCTTCTCCCTCTCCCACTCCCCCTGCTTGTGTTCCTGCTCTCACTGTCTCTCTCTCCGTCAAATAAAGAAATAAAATCTTTAAAAAAAAAAAGAGTGTGACTTCCTTAAGCCTGTGGCTCTATGGTCTTTGTATTTTGTGTGATTAATATTAGTACGGGTTCAATCAAATTTTTTTTAGAGTAAAAGCAAATTGTCTACACTTGGATGTCTAATATACACCTCACTCCTTTTCTTTTCTTAAACTCATATTCAGCCCATTGGGAAAATCTTGCCAGTCCCTTTCAAATAAATGCAAAATCTGAGCACGTCTCACCTCATTTGATTCCTCTGTCTTCACTAAAACTATCATTACGTCTCCATTGACTTACCACTATTGCCTACCGGTTTTGCCTGACTCTCCATAATCTAATTTCAACAAAACAGCCAAATCATTTCACTTGTGTCCTTAAAACCTTCCATTCGATTCAGAGTAAAATCCAAAGTCCTTATAAGGGTTTGTAGGGCCCAGTGTGATGTGGTCCCTGTTACCTCTCTCGTTGCATTCTCTGTTGGCCTTCCCTCCCTCTGCCCTTCCACACTGTTCCCCGCCCCCCACCCACAGCGCATCAACCCCACTCTCTTCCTCTCCCTGGCTCTTTCCTCTACCAGGACTGCTTCACTCCTTACATCCACTGTTCTCATTTTATCTTTGGGTTTTTGCTTAAATTTTACTTCTTCATTGAAGCCTACTCTGAACACCAACTTTAAATTTGCAGTCCTTTACCCCAGTAATCTGGATCCCCACGGCCTGTACATCTTTCAGGCATCTCAAAAAGTGCCTAGAACATAATAGACTATTGATGTATCTTTGAATTCATTTTTTGAGTAAATGATCAAATCTAAAAGCTTTTTTAAAAGTTTTTTTCTAAAAGACTTTAATATCTAATTTTCAAGTAATTTCTTAAAAGTACTAGCCAGAAATTTTTCAATATTTATTCAGGTTTCTCAAATTTAGAAATGGAATAGATGAGAGACGAGAGATAGCAAAGTTCTCTAAAGTGTGAAAAGGAGAGCTAAACTTTATATAGGTAGGATTAGATAATTCAGTTATTAAATATAAACACAGCATTTGCCTCATAAGTGTTAATTTTTTAAAAAAATAAGTCTCTCAATTTTATATTTTCTTAAATGTATTTATAATTAGCAATGCTTAGTTAAGTCATTTGTAATATTTGGCTGTCTCTTTCTATAATCAGGAAAGACTCTTGGAACTTTAGCCTTGTCTCAGAAGTTTCTCTGTATCCTGGCTCTAAAAGAAAGTAGGCAGTCCCAGGAGGAAACTGCTTCCCTGGCATCCATCTCTAGCGGAGGTTGTATTTTCTCTCATATCTCAAGTAACCTTATAGCTATGAGGTGGCAGATGTGTCTTTTTAGCTCTCCATTTCTTCTCTTTCTTGCAAAAATCCTATACAATTCAGGCTTCTGCCATCATTCCATCCCTTATTCACTGCTTTCTCCTCCAAATATTGTAGAAATTCCCATTATTCCTTGAAGACCTTAGGCTGTAGATCACCTCTTTCTACTTCAATTTCTTCTCTTTCTTGCAAAAATCATGTACAATTGAGGCTTCTGCCATTATTGTATCCCTTATTCACTGCTTTCACCTCCAAACATTGTAGAAATTCCCATTATTCCTTGAAGACCTTCGGCTCTGGATCACCTCTTTCTACTTCAGCCTAACAGCTGTCATCATTTTTGTTGGCTTCTAAATTCCTGTGTATCACCACACTAAACCCAGGCCTCCAAATTCAGGACTTCGGCCTTTCTCATGACCATTTTGTTAATTTTTTTTAGCTGCTCATCTCTATATCCTCAATCCTGACCTCCAAAATATCAAGTGCAAACATCACACTAGATGACCACAATCTTCTCGCTGCCATATTACTTTCTCAGTAATCTTACTACAGCAGTTTCTCAGTAACTTCCTGATCTCATATCCAGTGATCCTACAACTTTCTCATTATTCTGTAGTCATACCTCATTCTCTCTTCTTTCTTGGCACAGCTTATGTTTCAAAACACATTATTATAATCACTCACTTTGCATTATCTTCTCACTATTCATATTTTTACTTTCATTCTTGAGTCCATGGTCCATTATTCTGTCACTCTCTTGACACATATCCCAATGACCTTACAGCTTTCTTAGTTTCACCATAAAGTACCAGCCATGGGTGAATTCAGCCATTCATCTTCTCAGTACCTGCACTCAAGCACCTGCAAGAAGCTGTATGTTCCCCAGAACATTGAAATTAATTGTCCCAAACATTTGACTTGGTTGACCACTTCCTCACCTTGAAACACTTCTCTTTCTTGATTTTAAGACACCACATTCTCCATTTCCTCTTACCTACCTGGCCACTTCATCTCAGTCATAATTGTTGGCTACTTCTTTTTCACAATACATCTACAAATTAGTACTTTTTTTTTTTCATGGATTTGTTCCACGTCTTCTTTTATTTTCTTTCCAAACTCTACCTAGAAGATTTCACCTAGTTCCTAAAATGTCAGTACTATCTATGTTACAAAACAATTCCAGGGATGCCAGCATGGCTTACTCCTTTGAGTCCTTCTGTCTCTTGATTTTGGCTCAGGTCATGATCTCAGGGTCGGGAGATCCAGCCCCGTGATGGGCTCAGTGCTCAGCAAGAGGTCTGCTTGAGATTCTCATTTTCTCTCTCTTCCTCTGCCCCTCGCCCTGCTCTCTCTCTTTCTCTTGCAAATAAATAACTAACTAAATAAATAAATAAATAAACAAATAAATAAAAAAAATCTTTAAAAAAATTCCATTATAATTGGAATTTTTAAAAAAAGTATTGTTATTGTGCTCTTCTAAGCTTAGGCAGTTCTTACTGACATCTTCACATGTGTCTCATAGACTTGCCAAACTTACATGGCCAAAAGCTAACCCTCTTTTTTCTTCTTTCAGTTTTATTGAGATATAATTGACATATAGTACTGTACAAGTTTAAAAGTATATAATGACTTGACTTACATAATTGTGTAAGCTAACTCTTGATTTCTTCCAAATTGAATCTTTCCTACATATTCCTCATCTCAGCAAATGGCACTACTTCCCTCTCATTTGTTCAGTCCTTGCTTCCTTTCTTTTTCTCATCCCCCAACATACAATCCAGGTGCCAGCCTTATTGACTTTACTTTTCTTACATACCTTGTAAGATACCCCAGCTCTAATCTCCTCTTGCTTAGGTGACTGTGGCAGCCTCTGACTTGCATTCTTTCTTTTGTTGCTCCTCTGTCAACTAGAACAATCTTTTTATGACATACATCTTATATTGCCACTTTCCGCTATTCAGAGCACCTCCAGTGGTTCTTAGACCTACAGTTACTGAAACTGAGAGCCCCTGCTAATCTCAACACCCTCACCTCCAGCTCTTTCCCCCTTTCAACTACACTGGCTTCATTTCTGTTCTGTAAATACATCAATGTCTATATGGCTTCAGGGCTTTGCAAAACCAGTACCTCCTGTAGGGCCTTTGCACAATCCCCCATTTAAGTCCATTGTGTACACAATCTGTCCTCTCTTTTTCAAAGTTATCTCCTTCTCATCTATCGCATCTTTTTTTCCTTTTTTTATTATTATGTTATGTTAATCACCATACATGACATCATTAGTTTTTGATGTAGTGTTTCATGATTCATTGTTTTCGTATAACACCCGGTGCTCCATGCAGTACGTGCCCTCTTTAATCACCAGGCTAACCCATCCCCCCACCCCCTCCCCTCTAGAACCCTCGGTTTGTTTCTCAGAGCCCATAGTCTCTCACGGTTCGTCTCCCCCTCTGATCTCCCGCTCTTCCATTTTCCCTTCCTGCTATCTTCTTCTTCTTCTTCTTCTTCTTCTTCTTCTTTTTTTAACATATAATGTATTATTTGTTTCAGAGGTACGGGTCTGTGATTCAACAGTCTTACACAATCCACAGCACTCACCATAGCACATACCCTCCCCAATGTCTATCACCCAGCCACCCCGTCCCTCCCACCCCCTACCACTCCAGCAACCCTCAGTTTGTTTCCTGAGATTAAGAATTCCTCATATCAGTGAGGTCATATGATACATGTCGTTCTCTGATTGACTTATTTCATTCAGCATAATACCCTCCAGTTCCATCCACGTCATTGCAAATGGCAAGATTTCATTCCTTTTGATGGCTGCATAATATTCCTGTGTGTGTGTGTGTGTGTGTGTGTGTGTGTGTGTGTATACATATATATATATATGTATATCTTCTTTATCCATTCATCTGTTCTTTATCTTCTTTACCCATTCATCTGTTGATGGACATCTTGGTTAAATAGCTCTTTCTAAGACAGGTCTTTCTATTATGTCTTTTAAGTACTGTTCCCACTTCCAAACCTGCTTATCTTTTTATCACAAAAACCTGCTCCATTTCTTTCTAGCACTTACATGTGTTTTCAGTAATTTACTTCTTATTTGTTGATTATTATTATTATTTTAAAGATTTATTTATTTATTTGAGAGAGAGAGAACATGAGCAGAGGGCGGGGCACAGGGAGAGGAAGAGGGAAAGAATCCCCAGCAGACTCCTGCTGAGCACGGAGACCCACAAAGGGTTTGACCCCATGACCTGAGCTGAAATCAAGATTTTGTTTCTCAACCAACTGAGCTACCCACACGCCCCTGTTGATTATTGTTATTATCATGAAAGCTTGCTCTTTTCTTTTTTAGCACTTATACATATTTTCAATAATTTATTATTTATTTGTTGATTATTATTACATGCTTTCCTCATTGAGTTGAAAAATATCTATGAAGGCAGAGTCATGTATTTTACTAACCATGACATGCTGTTTTTTAACCATAGTGTTTGACATTCAATATTTGTTAATTAACGTATTTTTGAATCATTGAATGAATATGTGTGTTTTCATAGAAAAAAGCATAATTGGTTAGTTGTAAGTAAGTGGTAAGACTCAGCTGACTGCTACTGGGCTTCACAGACTCACTATAGTGTACTTAATTTTATTTAGTATCATTTACTTTAAATTTTAGGTATCCTGTCTAGAATGAATTCATCCTGCTCGTGTTGACTTGAGAGCAAAGATTGTAGATAAAAGTTCCCTCCTTTATTGTAACTCTACTTGTTCTTTAATGTCAAATGTTTATTTCCTCTACCCTCTGAAAACTTTTTGACCACATTCATCTATACTTACCTCTCTTCCTCCCAGCTTCTATAGCTTTCATTCTCCATAATGCTTGTTCAGGGCTTATATTTTGTTTAGAATTGTTGATCATATTTTGATACATATATGCCTTGATTTTAAAAGTAGAGTGTACTCATTTTTAATTCCCACAATTACTTTAGCACCCAATTAATTACTAATAGTCAGAAAATTGAATCATCCATCACTTTGTGTGTACTATTTATAAATGCCATTTGAGATCACAATCATCAAGTTAAGTCAGTGATAACTAATTTCACACACATGTAAATTCACATAATCAGGATAAAGATATGATTCAGAATGAGGGTATTATGGGACAATATCCTTCACCAGCTTCCAGATATTATCTTACCTCATTAGTCATCTATTTATAGCTAGACTTCACAATAAACACTGGACTTTGCTTCACACTGCCATCTCTCAGCTGGTTATTGCGTTTTAGGGTAGTTGTGGTTTGAGAGGTCCAGTGATAGTCTTTGTGTTATGTTGCAGGTAGTAACCTCAGTCAGATTCTGGCCCAACTAATACTTGTTGAATAAATAAACATTTACTACTATGTGACTTAGTGTAAGATGCTTCGTGACACCACCACAGCCTCTGCTGTTACCCCCAAAAGCAGTAACAGTAGCAGCAAACCCAACATTAGACATCATTTGAAATCACTTGCACTCTTCCTGCCTTGTCTAGTCTGTCAGAGGATAACATCAGAGAACACAGTGTGCATATTTCTTTATCTTTTGTCACAACCTCAATAATATTTGCCCGAGTCTTTCTGTTAATAGTGACATGCCTCCACTTCGTTTCACCTGTGAAGAACCTGTCTGAGAATTGATGGATCTGGACGAGAGGGTAGCCAATTAGGTAATGGCCTCCAGCAAGAGAGGACTCTGTAGAAGACTCGCCTTTGAACTGTGTGGAGTTGAGCTAAAAGGCACGGCTGTTATATAAATCAGAGAGAAAAGAACAAGGTTACACCTGTAGGTTGACTCAACAGCTATATTTTCTTAGCTCAAATAGTAGAGTAGTTTAATGATAGCTAATACAATACTCAGATTAATTAAGTACTCTTGACTTCAATTATTTAGATAACTCAAGAAAGTGGGGAATTATATCCAAAATTAAAGTGTTAATTTCAGAAATGGAGACATTGTCTTAAAGAGTTCCTATCAGAAAAATAGCTCATAGGGAATCTGTTACTAAAAGTCTTAACAGTTTCATGGCAAAGAAAATTATCAGCAGGGCCCATAGCTATAAATTGAATGCCAGGGATCTACTTTATTAAATAGATACAAAGAACAGCTCACAAATAAGTTTGTAAACATCTTTCTATGGGAAATTGTTTTCTAAATACCTGTTCCAGTCTAAACTCGGCTCTGATTTGATAAAAGGAACTGACTTGTAAAAGGAACAGATGAATGTCTGTGCCTAACTGGTCCTAATACATTACTGTTAAAATTTTTGCCATAGCAGAGGTCATCCATGCCTTAAAGTGGGTACCAAGGTGGGTTGCTAAAACCAGAAACATGCTGTGGACAAACCTCTTGCTATTTGCAAGTGTGTATATACTTATCACAGGCGTCCCAAGATCTATTTTTCTTTTACTGATGTGTGTCTTTTGTCTTCAAAATACTAAAAAT
Source organism: Zalophus californianus (assembly GCF_009762305.2). Taxonomy (NCBI): domain Eukaryota; kingdom Metazoa; phylum Chordata; class Mammalia; order Carnivora; family Otariidae; genus Zalophus; species Zalophus californianus. Next base: position 129,982,302 of record NC_045599.1, read on the forward strand.
TGAAGTATATGCAATAGTGTTATAATTTTAATGAGAAATAATAAAATATCAAAAGTCAAGTTTTTATTATACACTTACATATCTTTTTTAGCATTTAAGCACAGTGGAATTGATTTGCTGCTGATCCTCAGGGTCCAGGGAAAATTTTGCAAAGGTAACAAAGTTCAGTTAGCTTTACTGTGGTTTTATCATATAAGCTGGGCCCTTGGGAACCCAGTTCAATCATCCAAAATATACAGAGTTCAAAGTATGAAATAAATGGTATCTTTCATCAATCCTATTAATTTTAAAATTTAAGATTGTGCTCATTTGTGCTAGAAAGTAAATGACATGTTTAAATTTTCACAGTAATATTTTAGATTCATATTCTTGACATGTGAACGCATACTCAGTGAAGAGAATCCAATACTGAACATATTAAAGATATAAGATCATACTGAAGAAAGAAAGCTGAAAGTATAAAATAAGCCCTTATTTGTGAATGAATTAATACACATTACTTTTGGCACATACTGGGTATACTGTATCTTAGATAATGATAATTTACCTGTGTGGTGCTTTGTAGTTTACAAAGTACTTCTGTATACATTTTCTTATTTGATCTCCAGTAAGCCCTGCGGGGATGGCTAAGCAAGTATTTTTATTACCTAAAAAGAAATTGAGTCTCAGAAAGGTTATTTGATCACTTCACACAGCTAATAAGTAGCAGAACCATGATTTGATAGAACACAGAATCACTCTATAAATACCATTACATCCAGCAGTATTGTCAATAAATTCTATTAATTGATTGACTATTTTAGAAAGGAATACATTCCTGAAGATTCCATCAAAGTTTGCCAGATAACTTGGTAGATATTTCATGCGATATTTTGTGCAGTAACTTGTTTTTCGCTAAACTGTGTCCGCAAGATTTATCTCTCTGTATTTAGCTAGATGTATTGTTTCAAGGATTGTGTCCTCTGGCTTCCTTCAGGGATAAGTGACAGCTGTCTGTGCATTAATGAAGCACGAAGGCTGTTTTCGATCAGAAGGAAGAACAGATCATCGCTTTTCACCCTCATCCTTTGAACTCTTTAATTTTACAGCCATCCAAGTCAACTTTTATTCTTTTAGTATGTGTTCTAGAATTTTAAAAGGAGAGAAGGCAGAAAAGTTCAGCACCTAAGTAGACAGCTTTTGTCAAATGTAACTCCTACATTGTTTTACAAGGTTCCTTTTGTTCTGTGGTAAATGGCAGTGTCTTTCACTGTAAAAGTAATTTATAAATATCTCCTTTTGGTTTAGACTTCTGTGTTCCTGATAGAACTCCTAAGTTTTGTTCAAAGTATATTTTTCCCTTTCAGGAACAGTAGAACATTTTATTCTGATATTAATTCAATGTATTACTATCAAATGGTTGGCAGAATGGTAGAAAACAGACATGCAAAAATCATTCTTCAAGCGACTTTTTTTCCCCCATTTTAATTAAATGGTGTGGTTGGAAGAAATGTGATCTTCTGAGTTCTGACTGAGAAAGACAAAAGGAGCAGCCCCTGACATTCAGAAGTCTGCCTGGCACTCACAGCTAGGTCATATTATTCTCCAACTAGACATAAACAATCTTGCAGAATACCAACCTCAGACAGGGTTACTCTGAGATCATGATAAAAGGAGATAAAGCAGAGCCAATTCATAATTCTGCCTAAACACAGAAGCAGAGTCATGATGCCACCCACAAAATATCAAACACCCCCTTATTTATCCAAAATGTGTGACTGGTACTTTTTTTTTTAAATCAGTTACAGCTCTATCTTCATTCTAGTCTCACCTTCTTTTCAATATTGAAATACCCAATCACAGATGTTGCCCTACTGTCTGACAGCATATTTTTTTAAAGATTTTTATTTATTTATTTGAGAGAGAGAGAGAGCGCACAAGAGGGGGTAGGGTCAGAGGGAGAAGCAGATTGCCTGCTGAGAAGGGAGCCTGATGTGGGACTCAATCCGAGAAATTTGGGATTATGACCTGAGCTGAAGGAAGTCGCTTAACCAACTGAGCCATCCAGGCACCCTGTCTCACAGCATATTATGTTGAGTGAACCCCTGCCTCTCTAGATCCTCCCCCAAATCACCCAATCACGACAAAATCCTGTGATAGGATTTCTTTTTTTAAAAAAGATTTTATTTTTTTATTAACAGAGAAAGAGAGAGCACGCGTGGAGATGGGGGAGGGGCAAAGGGAGAGGGAGAAGCAGACTTCCTGCTCAGCAGGGAGCCACACCCAGGGCTCAATCCCAGGGACCCCCCCACCCCAGAGATCGCAACCTGAGTCAAGGTAGATGCTTAACCAATGGACCCACCCTGGCGCCACTACCATAGGTTCTTTCTAACTATCTCTTTTTGAGATACTCCATGATTCCCAAAGCATCAACTGTTAAACCAAACCTGCACCCAACTAGAGATTTATTCCTGATGGTCTTTGGCTGCAGAACATGGACATATTTTTGATTTTTGTGTCAGCTTCTTACGAATTACTTGAAATTGAGCCAATTATTTAGGCACCCTGGTCTTTGTTTCTTCTCTATAAAATGGAGATATTTATATTTACCATAAGATTATTAAGATATCAGTTGTTGAGATAAACGATATAAAATACTCTAATGGTGCTGTAACACAGAACGTATTCAATATTATTTTTCCCATTTAATGTATATTTTTTTATTATGTGATGTTAATCACCATACATTACATCATTAGTTTTTGATGTAGTGTTTCATGATTCATTGTTTTCGTATAACACCCAGTGCTCCATGCAGTACGTGCCCTCTTTAATACCCATCACCAGGCTAACCCATCCCCCCACTAGAAGCCTCTAGAACCCTCAGTTTGTTTCTCAGAGTCCATAGTCTCTCACGGTTCGTCTTCCCCTCCGATCTCCCGCCCTTCCATTTTCCCCTTCCTGCTATCTTCTTCTTCTTTTTTTTTTTTTTAACATATAATGTATTATTTGTTTCAGAGGTACGGGTCTGTGATTCAACAGTCTTACACAATTCACAGCGCTCACCATAGCACATACCCTCCCCAATGTCTATCACCCAGCCACCCCATCCCTCCCACCACCACCACTCCAGCAACCCTCAGTTTGTTTCCTGAGATTAAGAATTCCTCATATCAGTGAGGTCATATGATACATGTCTTTCTCTGATTGACTTATTTCGCTCAGCATAATACCCTCCAGTTCCATCCACATCGTTGCAAACAGCAAGATTTCATTCCTTTTGATGGCTGCATAATATTCCATTGTATATATATATACCACCTCTTCGTTATCCATTGCTCTGTCGATGGACATCTTGGCTCTTTCCATAGTTTGGCTATTGTGGACATTGCCCGTCTATTTTTCTGTGTGGTGTAAGGAAATGGTCCATTTTCATTTGTTTCCATTCATTCTTCTGCATGTGGCTATCCAATTTTCCCACCACCATTTGTTGGAGAGACTGTCTTTTTTCCACTGGACATTCTTTCCTGCTTTGTCAAAGATTAGTTGACCATACAGTTGAGGGTTCATTTCTGGGCTAGCTATTCTGTTCCATTGATCTATGTGTCTATTTTTGTGCCAGTACCATACTGCCTTGATGATTACAGCTTTGTAATAGAGCTTGAAGTCTGGAATTGTGATGCCACCAGCTTTGGTTTTCTTTTCAACATTCCTCTGGCTATTCGGGGTCTTTTCTGGTTCCATACAAATTTTAGGATTATTTGTTCCATTTCTTCGAAAAAAGTGGATGGTATTTTGATGGGGATTGCACTGAATGTGTAGATTGCTCTAGGTAGCATTGACATCTTCACAATACTTGTTCTTCCAATCCATGAGCATGGAATGTTTTTACATTTCTTTGTGTCTTCCTCAATTTGTTTTGTGAGTATTTTATAATTTTCTGAGTACAGATTCTTTGCCTCTTTGGTTAGATTTATTCCTAGGTATCTTATGGTTTTGGGTGCAATTGTAAATGGGATCGACTCCTTAATTTCTCTCTCTTCTGTCTTGTTGGTGTATAGGAATGCCACTGATTTCTGTGCATTGATTTTATATCCTGCTACTTTACTGAATTCCTGTATGAGTTCTAGCAGTTTTAGGGTAGAGTCTTTTGGGTTTTCCACATAAAGAATCATATCATCTGCAAAGAGTGAGAGTTTGACTTCTTCTTTGCTGATTTGGAGGCCTTTGATTTCTTTTTGTTGTCTGATTGCTGTGGCTGGGACTTCTAATACTATGTTGAATAGCAGTGGTGATAGTGGACATCCCTGCTGTGCTCCTCACCTTAGGGGGAGAGCTCTCAGTTTTTCCCCATTGAGAATGATATTTGCTGTAGGTTTTTCATGGATGGCTTTTATGATATTGAGGTACATACCCTCTATCCCTATACTGTGGAGAGTTTTGTTCAAGAAAGGTTGCTGTACTTTGTTAAATACTTTTTCTGCATCTATTGAGAGGATCAGATGGTTCTTATTCTTTCTTTTACTAATGTATTGTATCATATTGATTGATTTGTGGATGTTGAACCAACCTTGCAGCCCAGAGATAAATCCCACTTGGTCGTGGTGAATAATCCTTTTAATGCACTGTTGGAGCCTATTGGCTAGTATTTTGGTGAGAATTTTTGCATCCATGTTCATCAAGGACATTGGTCTGTAGTTCTCCTTTTTGATGGGGTCTTTGTCTGGTTTTGGGATCAAAGTAATGGTGGCCTCATAAAACGACATTGGAAGTTTTCCTTCCATTTCAATTTTTTGGAACAGTTTTAGAGGAATAGGTATTAATTCTTCTTTAAATGTTTGGTAGAATTCCCCTGGGAAGCCACCTGGCCCTGGGCTTTTGTTTGTTGCGAGATTTTTGATGGCTGCTTCAATTTCCTTAGTGGTTATAGGTCTGTTCAGGTTTTCTATTTCTTCCTGGTTCAGTTTTGATACTTTATACATCTCTAGAATGCATCCATTTCTTCCAGATTATCTAATTTGCTGGCATAGAGTTGCTCATAATATGTTCTTATAATTGTATTTCTTTGGTGTTGGTTGTGATCTCTCCTCTTTCATTCATGATTTTATTTATTTGGGTCATTTCTATTTTCTTTTTGATAAGTCTGGCCAAGGGTTTATCAATCTTACTAAGTCTTTCAAAGAACCAGCTCCTAGTTTCGTTGATCTGAACAGCTGTTCAGATCAGCTGTTCTGATCAACTGTTCTTTTGGTTTCTATTTCATTGATTTCTGCTCTGATCTTTATTATTTCTCTTCTCCTGCTGGGTTCAGGCTTTATTTGCTGTTCTCCCTCCAGCTTCTTTAGGTGTAGAATTAGGTTGTGTATTTGAGAGCTTTCTTATTTCTTAAGAAAGGCCTGTATTGCTATACACTTTCCTCTTTGGACCACCTTTGCTGCATCGCAAAGATTTTGAACAGTTGCGTTTTCATTTTCATTTGTTTCCATGAATTTTTTTAATTCTTCTTTAATTTCCTGGTTGACCCATTCATTCCTTAGTAGGATGCTCTTTAGCTTCCATGTATTTGAGTTCTTTCCGACTTTCCTCTTGTGATTGAGTTCTAGTTTCAAAGCATCGTGGTCTGAAAATATGAAGGGAATAATCCCAATCTTTTGGTACCGGTTGAGATCTGATTTGTGACCCAGGATGTGATCTATTCTGGAGATGTTCCATGGGCAGTAGAGAAGAATGTGTATTCTGTTGCTTTGGGATGGAATGTTCTGAATAGATCTGTGAAGTCCATCTGGTCCAGTGTGTCATTTAAAGTCTTTATTTCCTTGTTGATCTTTTGCTTAGATGATCTGTCCATTTCAGTGAGGGGGGTGTTAAAGTCCCCCACTATTATTGTATTGTTGTCGATGTGATTCTTTGCTTTTGTTATTAATTGGCTTATATAATTGGCTGCTCCCATGTTAGGGGCATAGATATTTACAATTTTTAGATCTTCTTGTTGGATAGACCCTTTAAGTAGGATATAGTGTCCTTCCTCATCTCTTATTATAGCCTATGGTTTAAAATCTAATTGTCTGATATAAGGATTGCCACCCCAGCTTTTTTTTGGTGTCCATTGGCATGGTAAATGGTTTTCCATTCCCTCACATTCAATCTGGGGGTGTCTTTGGGTCTAAAATGAGTCTCTTGCAAATAGCATATCGATGGGTCTTATTTTTTGTATCCAGTCTGATATTCTGTGTCTTTTGATTGGAGCATTTAGCCCATTTACATTCAGGGTAACTATTGAAAGGTATGAATTTAGTGCCATTGTATTGCTTGTAAGGTGACTGTTACTGTGTATTATCTGTGTTCCTTTCTGGTCTATGCTGCTTTTAGGCTCTCTCTTTGCTTAGAGGACCGCTTTCCCCTTTCAATATTTCTTGTAGGGCTGGTTTCGTGTTTGCAAATTCCTTTAGTTTTTGTTTGTCCTGGAAGCTTTTTATCTCTCCTTCAATTTTCAATGACAGCCTAGCTGGATATAGTGGTTTTGGCTGCATATTTTTCTCATTTAGTACTCTGAATATGTCATGCCAGTCCTTTCTGGCCTGCCAGGTTTCTATGGATAGGTCTGTTGTCAATCTAATGTTTCTACCATCATAGGCTACAGATCTCTTCTCCCGAGCTGCTGTCAGGATTTTCTCTGTCTCTGAGACTTGTAAGTTTTAGTATTAGATGTCAGGGTGTTGACCTATTTTTATTGATTTTGAGAGGGGTTCTCTGTGCCTCCTGGATTTTGATGCCTGTTTCCTTCCCCACATTAGGGAAGTTCTCTGTTATAATTTGCTCCAATATACCTTCTGTCCCCCTCTCTCTTTCTTCTTCTGGGATTCCAATTATTCCTAATTTGTTTCGTCTTATGGCATCGCTTATCTCTCGAATTCTACGCTCGTGATCCAGTAGTTATCTCTTTTTCTCAGCTTCTTTATTTTCCATTATTTGGTCTTCTATATCACTAATTCTCTCTTCTGCCTCATTTAGCCCAGCAGTTAGAGCTAGATGTTAGAGTTAGAGTTAGATGTCTTTGCGGGAGGTGGAATTGCCCCACCCTTGCCAGGTCTGGGCTAAGTAATCTGCTCAGGTTTGCTCTGGGGAGCTTTTGTTCCCTGCAAGCCTTCTGTACAGCTTTGGAGGTAGAGAATGAAAATGGCCTCCCAATCTCCGCCCCAGAGGAGCCAAGAACTCAGGGCCCCACTCTTCACTGAGCCCCCCGAAAAAAGCAATCACTCCTGTCTGCCTGGTCTCCGGCCTCACCCAGGCCTGTGACCAAGCATTTCTATCTCTGGTACCCGACCCTGTGTGGGGTCCCCTAACCCAGCAGATCCCTGTGGTGTGCTCCCATGCTTTTCCTCCCGGGGTAGGAAGGGGAGTCTCCCCAGATCTTCTGCTTGTTGGATCCCTGCTGGAAGCGCAGTGGCCTGACTGTGCCGGGGATCACGGTTTATGGCAACCCCAAGCTGCGAGTCCACTCCTCGCTCCGTCTCTGCAGCCAGCTTTCCTGCTCTGATACCTGGGAGCTCTGCCGCACTCAGGCACCCCCGGTCTTTCTGTGACCCTGAGGGTCCTTAGACAACACTGTCCCAATGAGGGTTCCACTCCCTGTTTAGCCATTGGAACGACATCCCTCAGTGGAGCTGACTTCTAAAATTTCCGATTTTGTGCTCTGTTGTTCTATCACTTGCCAGTAGTGGCTGACGAGGCTCCCTCCCCCGCCGTCCATCTTCCTGAATATCGCCTTGGATTCACTTCTCCTCAAGTCCTACCTTTCAGAATGTGGTTGCTTTTCTGTTCAGAGCATGGCTGCTATTCTTTTCTTCGATCTCCTGTTGAGTTCGTAGGTGTTCAGAATGGTTTGATCCCTATCTAGCTGAATTCCTGGGACTAGACGAAATTTAGGTCTCCTAATCCTCTGCCATCTTACTCCTCCCACCTTAATATTATTTTTTATATTTTCTTCCTTCTCTTTCTGATTTTCTCACAGTTCATTCATAAGTTTTCTTGATTGTTTGATCTATGTTTTGTAACTCGTATGATTAAAAAAAGGTTTAAGAAATCCTCTTTTATAAAGTTTAATTTGGAATCAGAATTTTGACAATGGATTTGTCAAATTTAAAACCTCTGTCCTGACTTTGCTTTATTATCATTGTATTTTGAGAAAATATTCTGCTACTTCCAGCAGTCATTTATTGACAACCCTATGTTCCAGGGAGTAAGCTGGGCAGTGTAGGTGGACAAAGAAATGAATTAGACATTTTTCTACCATCAAATAATGCATATTTATCTCCAATATATTGCCAAGTATCGACCACACTAATAGTTCTCAAGCATGTTTCCAATGCAATGTGCCTGGGGTTTATGATACAGTCATGCAGTCATAGTGCTATACCAAGCTTCTCATTTGGTGAGATGAGATTCATTGACAAGTATGATAATAAACCCAGAGGATAATCCAATTTCAGTACAACCTCAAATTACTTAAATAGAAATCTGACAGATATAAAAGAAGAATGAAAAATCTACACTTATTGGAAATTCTAATAGAAACTTACGGATTAAGCAGGCAAAAATGTTGAGAATATATAGAGGATTTGAACAACACAAAAACTGTCTTAATCACATTGGTGTGCGTGTGTGTGTAGCTTTTCCTAATAAACAGAGCAAACTCATACTCTAAATCATATGCAGAACATTTATAAAATTTAACCCCATATTCCACAAAGGATGCTTTAAGGAACACTAAAAAATTGGTAGTTTGTGGATAACCTTCTCTGGCCAAAATGCAATAAAAGTAAAAATAAGCAATCGATTTGGAGGCTTTTAAATTTTTATTCCAAGGGCTTTGTGTGACTTTTTGAAGCTCTGAGCCACTGCTGTTGAAGCCAATGGCTTTAAGAACCTAATATATGGTAACACATTACCCATTTGTTTTGTCATCTTTCTCAAACATCCCCTATATCCTGAAAGATTCATAAAAGAAACAGAAAAAAATAAAAAGAATACAGATACAAACCAATAGAAAAGGCAGTAGACCAGTACAAGCAGGGATGGATATAGCTTTGGTTGACATAAAGAGTTAGATAGTATTCTTGGGTCTGGTATAACTAGAGCAAGAGTATTGGCTAGGAAGTAGTAGGGCATTTACTTGAGCATTAAAAAAAAAACAAATCAGACAGCTTTGGGAAAATTCATACAGAAGAGTTAAGGTTAGAAGCAGTGAACAATGGAGAACTACTTTGTTGACTGACATTATAAAACTGGGCTCTTAGGAAACTCAGTTTGGCAACTGTATGCAAGACATTTCAAGGAGAAGAGATAGAACTTAGAATATTTATGAGCTGATAAGTGATTATCACCCAAAAAAAAAAAAAAAAAAAAGCCAGAGAGTCAGGTAGTGAGTGTTTTAATGATAGTATGCACCTGTATGAGATACCAGTGTTCTGGTTTTTGCTTTCAGGGTCATGTTCTCAAGTCACCCTAATAACTATTTCTATCTGGGCTAAGAGATTTAGTGAGAACAGGAAGTTCACAGACCAGTGTGCAAAGGCAAATGGAAAAGAAAAGAGCTCAGAAAGAAAAGAAAAAGAAAGAAAAACAGAATTAAGGAACCATTTTATCATTGATGATGCTGGAAGTACCACCATGCTTACCACCTCCACTTCTCACTCTGCCAAAACACACTAGCAAGTGGGAAAAAATGATGATCCAGGAAGAGGAATCTCTTTTTTCATTCACATAAAAAACAAGAGTGTGATGCTGAAGGGCATTTTGAACTTAATCCAATCCAGCTATAATCCTCCATTTTAGAAGCTTCTATTTGGCATTGAGAATACCAATGTCGATCTCCAAGGAGGAAAGGAGGAAACTAATACTTTGGCAGTTTTGTTCCCCTAGTTTTTTTCTTTCTCGTACTTCCCCCCCATTACTCATTCTTTATTTTCATATTTGAGTTGGGAAAACTAGAATGAAGGTGAATGGAAAATGTGATTATTCTCTTTTTATTCTGAGTTATTTTTTAAATAATTAAAGATCTTGGAAAAGGCTTAAAAATATATTAATTTTTCTCTAATATAGGAGCCGTATGGATTTTAGTTTAGTGTCTTACCATATATTGAAGATATGCCTTACAGAATAAATTCCACTCAAGTAATGAATTACTTAAGAGAAAAATTCAGGACATTGGGTATTTAAAAAAAAATGTTATTCTCTTTATTCCATGTATATTTTATTGTGTTATAGGTATTTAAAATACAAACATTATCACATTGATTCAATCATGTGTAATAAAATATAGTTCACAGTGATTGAAGGAAATTTAGAGCTCTATGTTTTAATTTAATTTCCTTATTTGAAATATAAATGGGCAGTTAGTAAAATTTTGCTGTAAAGTAAAATGAGCTAAATAACTCTGCTTAACCATATGTTTCATATAATTTTTTCTTATGCTTCTTACTTTAATCTAAAATTTCACAGAAGTATCATTTAATGCATATTTTAAATAGAAAGGTATTTTCATAGCTATTGCAGCTGTTAGCTACAGAACACCTCTGAGCATCTTTAACAGAACAAAGTTTCCACATCATAACTAGCTCAGCAAAACTGGTTAAACATTTACTCAGGAAAAGAAATGAAAACTGATTCTGTCTTCAATTAAAACAAAAACAAAAACAAAAACAGAGCCTGAGGTATGCAGATGATCAACAGCCTCAGCTATTATTTTTAAAAAATGTTCAGAAGTTGAAGTTATCATTTAATTACCATTTGAACTTTGATAGTATTTAATAAATCATAAGGCTATATTAGTCAGGGTCCCAGCAGGAAAAGGATACCGCAATCAAATCGATAACTGAGGAGAGTTTAATAAAAGGACTACTGCCAAAGACAGGACAAGACTTAGGGATATCAATAAGGTAATCTGGAATTCCCTGAGGCTAGCAGCAGGTTGGAGTCATATTTACCCCACGACTTGAAAGGATACAGGGAGAAGTGGTTCCTGGAACTCAGAGAAATGAAGAGGGTCACCTGACAGGAAACTGTGGTCTTTGATGGTAACCTATCAGCGTCGGAGCATGGAAAATACATACGCAAGCTGTCCCCACCCTTTGGTCTTCTCTGGTGCTTTCCAATGACCAAAGTCATAAATAAGCCACTGGGCAAGGGACCCTATTGATATATTTCATATTAGTCAGCTTCATTCCCAAGACACAGAGGTCAATGGAGGAGGATTTAAATTAGATCTGGGAGAAAAACAAAATATAACCAACATATGGGCGCAGTGGATAATTTAGGCATTCACTCAAAAAATGTTTATTAAACATCTATTATAAATATGTTACAGTGCTAGGCACTGGAGATGCAAATATGAACAGAACATAATCCTTACAAGTGGAAAACCACCTGGGCTTGTTTTTTTTTTTTTTTTTTTTCTTTTCTTTTCTTTTCTTTAAACTTAACAGATTAAAAAAGGACTAAGGAAAACAAAAGTAGGAAAAACAATTCACTGTGAAGGAAAAGATGTTATGAAGTATAAAATATTAATTCATAGAAAAAAGGATAGAGAACTACTCCCCATCCTAGTCTCCATCTGCCCTGAAAGATAAAGGCTTATAAAAATTATTCTGGACCTAAAATTCCTATAAATGAATAGTAAGCCTTAGTTATATGAGGGGGCACAGAGAATTGATTCATGCTTAATAAACCCTGCAATTAATAAAACCTTGTTCCTAGGCTACTCCCTCCTCTGGGGAGCTCTCAGTATTTTATAGCCCTTTTCTAAGAAGCCTTATAACTCCTCTGTGTTAGAAAGAATGGAATAAGTGTGTCAGTGGGGTGGGTATGTTTTCTCTTTTTTCCTTACCTTGAATCCTTTACTAGTGAGTCAGTGCTTTGCATCTCTAATTTTTCCATTTTATGGAGTGACTTAGCTTTTCTCTGCCTGCATTAACTATGCCATGGTTGCTGGAGATCACAAATCCTCAAGTAGTTAATTTTTTATTTAATTCAAAGAATATTAACTAAACTGTGTATTTTTGACCAAAAAAAAATTCTCCTTAGTTTATCCTTGAACTTCTATTTCATTCTGTACTTGATAAAATGTTTTATGATACATATCTAGACTGAGTGTGACATAGCTGATGGTGATAAAAATGACCGACTTAATAATTGATTGTTTTCTTAGTCTAATCGCAATTGCTTAGAAAGACCTGGCTGTGGGGTGCCTGTGTTGTACAGTTGGTTAAGCCTCTGACTCTTGGTTTCAGCTCTGGTCCTGATCTCAGGGTCATGGGATGGAGCCCTGAATCAGGCTCTGTGCTCAGTGTGGAATCTGCTTAAGATTCTCTCTCTCTCTTTTCTTCTGCCTCTCCTGTTCACGCTCTCTCGCAAATAAATACATCTTAAAAAAAAAAAATACCTGGCTGCTTATGCACATATTGTATCTGTTGGGATTAATTTTTATAGGTTCATAAAGCCATTGTGACTTTTTTCAGGCCGTTCCTTATTTAGCCTCTGTTAGAACTGTCATAAAAACTAGCAGTGGAAGCAAGCAGATGCCCTTCCCAGCCAGGCAAGACACCATAGTGTTGTGTTGTTGTTGTTGTTGTTGTTGTTGTGTATTAGCTTTATTTTCTTGAAACTTAACAGATGGATAGACGTTTCCAGCTAGGAATGAGATAACCTAGATGTCAACTGAGATTTTCTGACCTCTTGAAACTTGTTTGGACATCTGTTCATGCCTAATGGAAGCCAAAGCAGTGCTCAGGGCTTCTGCAAGTCGAAGGGAGTGTTGTGCTCATGTTTTCCAGGTCCTTTTACCTTTCATTCCCTTCTTTTCCTATATGCACTTACGTTTTTAAAAAAGATTTATTTATTTATTTAAGAGAGAGATTGAGAGAGAGAAACAGAGAGAGTGAACATGCATGCAGGGGGAGGGGCAGAGGGAGAAAGAGAATCTCCAGCAGACTGGAGCCTGAGTGGGGCTCAATCTCATGATCCTGAGATCATGACCTGAGCTGAAATCAAGAGCCGGACTCTTAACCGACTGAGCCACCCAGGCGCCCCTCTGTATGCAGTCATTTTAATGGCATTTCTGCAAACAGGAAGCAGGCCTTTGCCCATATTTTCCCATCATGCACCCCTCACAAAAAAGTATCTGCAAGAATTGTAGAGTTGGGGAGGTGTGGGAAGATATAAAGAATATTTAGAATGGAAATAACTTCGAATTGAACCCCAGCACCTTAAAATATTCTTTTGGTCTCTTTATTTCCCAGAAATGTCTCGTGACCCCCTCTGCATCTAAGTACTTCCCCATCTCAGCCTCTTTCTTGCCCTCTTCTTGGCTTCCTTCTCTCGGCATCCCCCACCCCATGTTTTCCTCCTTCTACAAAAGAGAGAATCAAATTCTTTTCCTTGTCCCAAGGAGGTTGTACAGCCTTCAACCTTTGGCTTTGTTGTAGCTTCTCCTACTGGCACCCATATTCTTGGGGTCTTATATTCCATACCAAGTGATGGTATGGAATATACATATACATGGTATTTACAACCTTGTAAATCACAAGGTTGTTCCACAAAGAAAACCTATTATCTCTCCAAACAGTATATGGGCAATTATTAAGGTAATAGCAATTTCCACTTTGGAGGGACATACACTTCCTAATAAGATAACCTAATTTTCCCATTTTTCCTTATAAACTTGAGAGAGCAGAGAACAAATTCTGGTCACATAATAGAGTAATTACAAATTCCGCAGCTTTGTGTCTTTGATGATGAAAGTGCATTGTTTCATATTGTGTTGATAATGTCATTTGAAACCCTGAACATGTACACAGTTCTTTGGCTGGTGAGTTAAGGACAGTTTTACATAGATATGGGAACCAAGTAGGAAAGTAGATGTGCTAGGCTTAAATTGTATAATTTTATATTTTTTTCTTTGAACCATGGAGAATCTCAAACAACAGGGCAAGCAGTGTGATTCTTAAAGATCAGAGGAGATCAGGCCCAATTTCCTATATGACTTACAAACCAGCTTTTTGGTGGCTAAAATCTCTTTCAACCAAAGTATGCTCTTCTGAGAATAAGTAATACTAAGATAGAATCCACAGCAAAAATGAGTTGAACACCTGGCAGAAGAGACCCTGAACGGCCAAAGTAATGTTGAAAAAGAAAAGCAAAGCTGGTGGCATCACAATTCTGGACTTCAAGCTGTATTACAAAGCTGTAATCATCAAGACAGTATGGTACTGGCACAAAAACAGACAGATAGATCAATGGAACAGAATAGAGAGCACAGAAATGGACCTTCAACTCTATGGTCAACTAATCTTCGACAAAGCAGGAAAGAATGTCCAATGGAAAAATGTCTCTTCAACAAATGATGTTGGGAAAACTGGACAGCGACACACAGAAGAATGAAACTGGACCACTTTCTTATGCCATACACAAAAATAAATTCAAAATGGATGAAAGGCCTAAATTTGAGACAGGAAACCATCAAAATTCTAGAGGAGAACACAGGCAGTAACCTCTTTGATCTTGGCCACAGTGACTTCTTACTAGACATGTCTCCAAAGGCCAGGAAACAAAAGTAAAAATAAACTATTGGGACTTCCTCAAGATAAAAAGCTTCTGCACAGGGAAACCTGGGTAGCTCAGTCATTTAAGTGTCTGCCTTTGGCTCAGGTCATGATCCCAGGGTCCTGGAATCGAGCCCTGTGTCAGGCTCCCTGCTCAGTTGGAAGTCTGCTTCTACCCCTGCCCCTCCTCCTGCTCATGCTCTCTCTCTCTCTCATTCTGTCTCTTGAGTAAATAAACAAAATCTTTTTTTAAAAAGCTTCTGCACAATGAAGCAAACAATCAACAAAACTAAAAGGCAACCTATGAAGTGGGAGAAGATATTTGCAAATGGCATATCAGATAAGGGGCTAGTATCCAAAATCTATAAAATACTTATTAAACTCAACACCCCAAAAATAAATAATCCAGTTAAGAAATGGGCAGAATTCATGAAGAGACATTTCTCCAAAGAAGCCATCCAGGTGGCCAACAGACACATGAAAAGATGCTCAACATCGCTCATCATCAGGTAAATAGAAATCAAAACCACAATGGATACACCTCACACCTGTCAGAATGACTAAAATTAATAACACAGGAAATGATAGGTGTTGGTGAGGATGAGGAGAAAGGGGAACCCTCCTACACTGTTGGTGGGAGTGCAGACTGTTGTAGCCACTCTGGAAAACAGAATGGAGGTTCCTCAAAAAGTTATAAATAGTGGGGTACCTGATTGGATCAGTCGGTTAAGATCTGCCTTTGGCTCAGGTCATGATCCCAGGGTCCTGGGATTGAGCCCTGTGTTGGGCTTCCTGCTCAGTGGGGAGCCTGCTTCTCCCTCTCCCTCTGCTGCTCCCCCTGCTTGTGCTCTCTCTCTCTAATAAATAAATAAAGTCTTTAAAAAAAGTTAAAAATAGAACTGTCCTACAACCTAGCAATTGCACTATTAGGTATTTATCTAAAGGATACGTAAGTGCTGATTTGAAGGGGCACATGCGCCCTAATGTTTATAACAGCACTATCAACAATAGTCAAATTATGGAAAGAGCCCACATGTCCATCAATTGGTGGATGGATAAAGAAGAAGTGGTATGGGACACCTGGGTGGCTCAGTTGGTTAAGTGTCTGCCTTCGGCTCAGGTCATGATCCTGGGGTCCTGGGATCTAGCCCCGTAGCGGGGAGCCTGCTTCTCCCTCTCGCTCTGCTCTTTCCTCTGTTCCTCTCTGTGCTCACGCTCTCACTCTCTCTCTCTCAAATAAATAAGATCTTAAAAAAAAAAAAGAAGTGATATATATACATACATATAATGAAATATTACTCAGCCATCAAAAAGAATGAAATAGTGCCATTTGCAACAATGTAGATAGAACTAGAGTGTATTATGCTAAGCGAAATAAGTCAGAAAAAGACAAATACCATATAATTTCAGTCATATGTGGAATTTGAGAAATAGAACAGATGAACGTATGGGAAGGGAAGGAAAAATAAAAACAGAGAAGGAGGCAAACCATTAGAGACTCTGAACTGTAGTGAACAAACTGAGGGTTGCTGGAGGGTAGTGGGGGGTGGGATGGGTTAAATGGGTGATGGGTATTAAGGAGGGCATCTGTTGTGATGAGCATGGGTGTTGTATGTAAATGATGAATTACTAAATTCTCCTGAAACCAGTACTACACTACATGTTAACTAACTTGAATTTAACTAAAATCTTGGACGTTAAAAGACCAAGAAAAAAAAAAGAGTTGAATGCCTGAAAAGGAGAAGAAATGGGTGAGTGGGGAAGGACTGAAGTTGCCTATGCTAAATCTCAGTTTTTGATGTGTGATGGGACTCTGCTAGAAAAGCTGCAGAAGGGAAGGCAGGATTAATGCCCTTTGTGGTTGTTATCTTGTGTCCTTTGAGATTCAGCATAGGTATCAAATGGAGAAGCTCAGTGGCCAGTGGCAACATTGATGTCACATGATTTTTATATCCTATAACAGAAGAGAACATATGGCGGGGCTGAAGTTCCGATCTATTTTGGTGTCATGAGTGAAAAAGAGAAGGAAGATATCAGGGAGTGTAGAGGACTCAAGTTCAAACAGAAAGTAAATAAAAATTGGAGAATATACTCTTGACATTTATGTTTTGATTTTCTTTCAATTTGATTTAAAATGAGTAATTTACCTCATGGACAAAAATGCTCTCATGGCCAACATTTCAAGATGTGTTCTACATATAACTGTTGAGCTTGGAGATGCTTAAACTTCATAGCTACAAATGAAAAAATATCAAGGCAACACCTATAAGTCAGGGCACGGACAGCATCAGCTAAGGAAATCTTTGGCAAGGTTAGGGAGCTCCTCTTAGAGGCATTTTCAGCAAGTATCTTAAATATATTCAGCAGTCAAAGCCTTTTGCAGTGTGATTACACTGTTACAGGCTTGCCACATGGCTTCCCAGAGTAAAGCATAACAAGTTGTATTTGAAGAGATCCTTACAGACACAGCTTGGCTGACCACGCTCAGCATATAGTTTACATACAGATCAATAAAGATTGAGTTCCAATCGAATCTGAGTCCTGGCTTCTACTTGTTTCCTCTAAGTTATAAGTGGATCACTTTTGCATCTTCCTAACTGAATCAGGGATTTTAACTTATTTACTTCCAGAGACCATGACCTAGGAGTACAAATGCTCACCTAACTAAAAAGCCTAGTGGACCACTTAGCAGAAAGCATTTTCCTTTCCTAGTGCTTACTTATAGAAATCCAATAGAGCTTTGCTACCCCAGCTGTCATGGCCTGCTCTGGGCTTTAAAAGGTTGTCTTCATCTGTTTGGTAACATCTGCGCCACACTCTGGTCATATGGTAGCCCTTAGGAAACGATTCTCTAAATCAGAAGCATTTTTCATAAGATTCATATGAATTACAAACAAGAATTTTAAGTTGTATTGAGTACTTTCAGGGTGATTCATGCAAAAAAAAAAAAAAGATTTCCATTTGCATGCCAGTGGAAACCTGCTGTGTTAGACAACCATGTTAAATAAACTATGTAATTAATCTTTGTGCATGGGGAAGGATTTATTTTTTCTTATTTCCAGTCCCCAGGAAACAGAATCAGGTAACCTTGGTCTCTGAGATATTTAAAAGAGCCATGAATATTGCACCACGAGATTTTTAGGTTTGGTATGTGGTGTGAGGAGAGAAAAAAAAATCTAGTCCTCAAAAATTTCCTTTTCTTTATGATAATTGCCCTATTGTGCCCCACCTGTTTCTGCCTTCCTTCCCTGCTTTCTTCTCCCGTTTTTCTCCCCTTCCTCTTCTCTCTCTCTCCTGCCTTTCCTTCTCCAGTACTGAAATTTCCTTTTAGGAATACTTATGACCTGTGCTTGCTCTGTGTTGTAACTTTGATTTTGTTAACTTTCATGCCAAAATCACTCATTTCACACTGTGAAACTATTACTTTCAAAAAATGCTTTATTTTAAAGTTCCTTCAAATTTTAGCTATCTACTGCTGTGACACTTAGATTTCTAATTTTTAGATATTAAACTATTTTTAATTTTTTAAAAAGATGTATTTATTTTAGAGTGAGAGAGAGAGAGCAGGGGAGGGTTGGGGGTGGGGAGAAAATCTGAAGCAGACTCCCTGCTGAGTCCAGAGCCCGACTCAGGGCTCGATGTCATGACCCTGAGATCATGACCTGAGCCGAAACCAAGAGTTGGACACTCAACTGATTGAGCCACCCAGGTGCCCCTAAACTATTTTTTAAATGTTGGTCCCTTTGTCCAATAAGCAGATACAGTAGAAAGGGAAAAAAAAAAGAACCTAAAATTTAAGAAATACTTGTAACAGTAAATAGAAAGTACTTAATTCATTGGGATAGATGCATGATAGAAGTCAGAAAAGAAGTGATTATATGTCTTTATGTGTATCTGTGTGTTTGTGTGTGAGCATATATGACTTACATGTGATTTTTATCGTGTCAGTGTACCTTCTTTTGGAGGACCAGAACCACTCTTCCTTTCTTCTACAGTCTTTTGTAGATTTTGGGTGGTATTGATGTTTTCCTTCCTACCAAAATGGGTGTGGGTGTATGACTGAGACAGGTAACAATGGCCTAAAGATTGGTTCTGGAATATGCACCTGAGCTAAAATGGGCCGATCAGAGTTTTCCTTGGGATTTGTGCTGAGTTTTCAGGAGAGACATGGCAATAAAGCAGGAAGGACGGGGATCGGCTGTGGTTATCTTGTTGCCCTAGGAAGAGTTTGTCAGAAAAATGTCACACTGAGGCAGGTTGAGTTGAATGAGAGCAAGAAAAGAGACTGAGTGGGTTGATGCCATTGATTGCATTCTTGAAGGTTTACACATGGAAGGCATTTTCCTGATATATATGAAATGAGTGATGGAAAGGATGACTTTATAGGAGAGAGAGCAACCAAAATAATTTCAGGGAGGAAACATGGAGCATGGCACTTCTGGGACTTCAAGGAGTGTGTAATGGCTGGGGGTTCAGGGTGTTGGCTGTTTAGTGGTAGGGATGAGTCGAAAGGTAATAAGGGACTGATTATGGGGAAGACCTTGATTACCAAGTCAAGGAGCTTGGATTTGATCATGAAGACAATGGGGACCCTTTAAAGGCATTTAAGCAGACATCTGATATGGTTAGATTTGCCTAAGGCTGGCCTGTGCTGAGGAAATACAGAAACTTGGAATGATTTTTATTTTTTAAATTTTGGGGGGAATGATTTTTAAATATCATCATTGCTGTATTCCATTCAGAAGCATCAAACCAATAATAGGAAAATTTGAAGGTCTAAATCTAACTCTTAAAAATCAATTTTTTTAAAGTGTAAGTTTTTCTTGTCATTTATGATATTATAAAACAGCATGGAGACACTGTTATGAATATATCGATTTGATCTTAGACATTCCAGTTATATTAAAAAAGGTAAGTTACAAATAAAAAGCATTACAACTGCTGAAAACTAAATCAGTAGAAATAACTAAAGTTAGGAAATGGAAGAGCTAACTTTGCAGTGAAGTATTATATGTAACTGAATTGATTCTAAGGCTTCAGAATAGATGTCCATAGTCAAAAGTCATGTAAACCATAAATGTTGTGTAAACATTCTGTATATCTGTAGTCAGTTTCTTCTGTATCAAATTCTCAAAATAAGTATTTTGTAGATATACTGTTTTTCTTACTTAAGATAATGCAAATTATAATACCTATATATCAAGTGTAGGCAACTTTGAATAATATTTTTTATGTTAATATGCCATGCTTTTCAGTTTGCAAAGTTCTTTTCTATCTATGTTTGCTACTCCCAACATCCCTGTGATACAGACTCTGCAGCTTACTTTATAGATGAGAACACTGAGGCTCAAAGATGATGGTAGTAACATCCTCAAGGGCACAGAGGGAAGCTGGCCACGTTGGGATTTGCATCTGTGTCTGAATCTAAAGCCCAGGACTTTCTGGTTTGTCTTTGCTTCAAATGCTGTATCCCTTGCTTTTCAAGGCAGCCTAACAGATGACCCAGGACAGCCAGCTAGCTAAGTCAGGACTTAGATCTAGCCTGTACCATGGGTGCATAGGATGGGTCTGGCACAGTCTCGTAGAACCAGTGCCTTCTGCAGGCTTTTGATTCCATTTCCTCTGCTATTTCACTTCCCTGAAAGAGAGTAATTTTGCCCTTGACTTTCTTATCTCTCTACTTCTCCTTGCCAAACCAGGTAACAATTGGAATCTTATTCTAGTAGTAATGTGACTAAAAGTCCAGTTCAGATGAGTGACTGCATTCCTTCCAATGGGCTGATTACCAGGTATTGCTACTCTCCACCCAACTTGAGGCATTTCTCCCTGACTGATCTCTTGCTGTAGACTTGGTGAGGTAAGAAGGCCAGCCCGCATCTGCATGGGGCCACATGGCCTTTTGGATGCTGCATTTTCAATTAATGACCATGCCTTCAGGGATGAGTATGGAGCTCTACTGACAGGTGGATTGCTTGGAGCTCCCAGATTCCCCCCATGTCTTGCTCGTGTTGGTGCCAGCAGGACCTTTCCTCCGTTTTACCTGGCAAATTCCTACTCCTTCTCTTCTCAGCTCTTGCATCTCCTCCCCCAAACCTTTCCAGACAGCATTAGGTTTAGATTCCAGACGGATGTAGGTTTCTTTTCCATGAGTTCCCAGTTATGTTACTGGGTTTCTGCATTGTACTGTAAATGTCTCTTTCTCAGAATCAGCACCTTCTTAGATGGAGGGCCTGTGTTTTCATCTTTCCAGCTCCATTGCCAGCAACAAGGAGTCTGGAACCAGTGGAGGCTTGTCCAGCTCAAAACTGACTGAATGAACGAAAGCAATGGGTCTTTGAAATAATGAAAGTACAAATCCCTAAATATATATCTTCCATGCATAGGTATTTTCTGTGAATGACCTCTGCTTTTGGTCTTACTTTAAAATTGTTGGAAGAGTCTCAGTTGGAAGTGTCCTAGGAAATACTGTGGCCATTCAGTAAAAGAAAATCAAGAGAAGTGGCCTAATATTTATTAAGGACCACATCCTAGGACTGACTAGGACTGGCTTATGTATGTGTTATTCCATTTAATCTTTACAGCAATTCCATAGGCAAATATATTTTATCTTCATTTTGTGGATGAATAAGCTAGGTTTTAAAGTTGAGTTACCTTCAGAAAATCTAACATTTAGGAAAGAGTGAAAATAGGACAGAAATCCCAGGAAACAAAGGGCTCAAAAGTCTGTTAGATTTAAGTTTAAATGCTCACTCTGCAATTAAATATGTCTAAAATGTTGGTCAAGTATTTATTCTTCCTAAACTCTTCTGTGTATGTGCACATCTGTGTGAAGAGGCGCATCTGTGTGCAGGAACCGTGGAGCCTGAGAATGCCTGATCATATGCTTTTTGCAAGGATAAATGAGCAAATACACATAAAGTGTGTAGCAAAGTGCCAGGTATTAATAGCCTGGATGATGATTGTTCTGCTTTCATAGCCTAATAATTACTGAGTATACAGTCTTCTCTCTTATCACCTTACTATGCTCCCATTAGAACAAGCAAATCACTGTCATATTGTAGATATCAGTAAACAGTATATGGCTCCTAGCTAGCTGCAAAGTGGGCACAGAAACATCTTAAAGAGAAATTTTACTACTAAGATATTCCTTAAGGAATGACAGGAATCCAAGCAGACCTAGAAATGAGGTCCTGTCTGTAATGTTCCCTGGTAGATCCAACCCTGGTAGATTCTTATCCGCAGTAGTCTGACATTTGGGGCATCTGACTGCCTTGGATCATATTTGAATTATCTTTATTATGGTCTCTGCATGTTGGGAATCATTTGAAGTATTTGGAATTCTCCAGAGCAGAGGATTCAGCAAGGTATTTTCTAAGCATTCCCAAGCATAAGTAGATGCTTTCTTATCTTGTAAGTTCAGAGTTCACATTGAGATAGGCCTCAGGGACTGTGTCTTTATTTTTGGAGGGTAAGGATCAAGGCTGGGTTTGGGTTATTCTCTGCTGTTTCTTTAGCTTCCCTCAAACACAGGGTACCAGCTGACTAACTCACTAAGGCAATTTGCAAAAAAAGAAGAGGAAAAAAAAATGCCTACCTAGTACATATGGCATGCCAATACTACCTACATGTGGAAAAAGTTAAAAAATGTGACAAAGTAATAAAGTCGTTTATTTTTGTAAATTGGAGAAGATTCATCAGACACAGTTAAGGGGAAAAAAATCAAGGGAGATAAAAATATTTCTCTATCTATAGTGGCTGTCAGAGCATTGTGCTTACGGATGCTACATTAACTTCTTAAGGCAGTAGAATCTTTCAGGGCCAAGTAGAGCTGCACTTCACAGTTCCTCTTAATGAAGTCAGTGAGAGCCCTCTGAATAAAAATGCCTCAAAGGATGTGGAATGGAATGAGAATCAGGTTCATCAAAAATGATTAAAAAAAAAAACATACAGATTAAGTAAAAGAAATTTTACCTCAGAGCATTGACAAGGATTGTCTCGGCTCCTTGGGGAGCTCAGTCCTGTGTCAGCAGCATTCACGGTAGAATTTCCTTTCTGAAACTTGGCTTTTAAAAAGCTGCTGTAACTTGAATCAAAGGGTCTTGTGAAAACAGAAGTTGACATTTTTTTTTTAAACTTTCTGAGTTATTAGGGAAGCCCCTTCAAATGAAATTAACTTTAGATCATGGAAAACAGTGTTTTGCGTATGAAACACAAGTCATGCACTTCAGATGAGCTAAAATACAGTATTTTATCCATTGAGTGGGTGGGGAGGGTTTAGGAATTACTTTAAAAAGAACTAAAACAGTTCAAAGCTATTTCTTAAAAATATCTTATTTCATTGTAGAAAGATCTCTCACTGCTCTTATTGAAGATTTGGTTCTGTTAGTAATGATTTCTTACCCTTGCCTACAAATTCTATGATTCATTTCTTTTATAACATTCTCTGTTTTATGAAAAGGTTTTTTTTTTCTTTTTTAAATCCAATCTTACCTGTGATTAGTCCTGCCCTACTTTCCCATGTCACCTTCAACAAAGTGATAAAGCCCGAGTTTCCTCCAAAAATAGACATTATTTGAGTCTCCTTGTTCTTTAGCTGTGGTGTCATTAGGGACTTATGTGGCAGTGCAGAGATGAAGAAGAAATATGTCATTCGGTTCTGAGGTCAGCCTCTTCTGGGGAGGAAGGAGCAATTTGGTGGTGAAACACCCCACAAACTAATATCTCTGATTCAGTTCGCAGGAAGCTCACTGGGATTCAGAGATACCAGCAACATTTTTTTCCCGGTAAAGAGACCCGTATCTATGTGACCTAGATTATTGACCATTAAAAGTAGATATGCATCCTCTGCAAAGTACAATCATAAATTTGAGGGACTAAGAAGCACCTTAACAGCTTTCCATTGCAACTCTTCCAGTTCTTGAATCTGTCTTCAATAGCTTCTCCAGTGGTTCTCTAGTCTTTCTAGTTACATTCCCTAACAGGAAAACTCATACTTGAGATTGTGAGCTCTTTGAGGGCATGGGCACTGGGTTTTTGTCGTCATTGTTGTTGTTTCTGCCTTCACTATCTCCTGAGTCTAAATAGTGGCTAATACTTATTAAAAGCTCACTAAAGTTTCGCTGAATAAATTAATGAATGAAGAGCCACTTTAAAGTACCCTTAACATAACTGTATACTAATTGTGACATGAAAACATATCTATGACCTACCTTCTTTCTACTCCTTCTCTCTCCATCTCTTCTTCCCTTCCTCCTCCTTGTGGCACCCATGCTGGAAATGAGAATCTAACATTTAGCTCTTTGTACACTGAAGGTAACTTACCTGTTCTTATCATTAATGTGATTGAAGGAGGCCTCATTTAATGCATGTTAAGGGTTTACTAGCTAGGTGACCGTTTTACTTAAGTTCCACACATCTCAGTTTTTCCATCTATCAAATGGAGATGATAATTGCATCTACCTGAGATGATGATGTGAAGACCCAATACAATCTTGTATATAAAGTACTTCAGAACAGTATCTGACCTATAGTTAAGCACTCAGTACACATTGAAAAATTGATGCCTTTTGAAAAAACCTTTTCTACATGTATTCATCTTTGATTATTCTGGTTATCTCCTGCTGCATAACTGCATCATTGTCTTTCATTTTTTCTCACATTGACCGAGCTCACATGTGTGATTGTCACTTGGATTCCTCACATGTGTGAGTAGGAACCCAGAGACATCTGAATATTTGCCCTAGTTGGATGCCCAAGAAGGCACACACCAAGGCTAGGAGTTGAAGCTGGATATTCCCTGGGAGCTCAGCTGAAGAGTCTCAACTAGAGTGTCTACATTTAGCCTCACCAGGTGGCTTGAGCTTCTTGCACCATGGTGGCTGGATTATAAGAGGGAGTATCTCAAGAGCAAGCATTGTAGGAAACCCAACTAGAAGCAACAAGGTTATTAAGATCTAGCCTCAGAAGTTACATGGGACGACTCTGCCATACCCTGTTGGCCCTGTAGGTCCAGTCACAGGGCTTGCCTAGATTCAGAGGGGTAGATAAACAGATTCCATCTGTTCAGTGCAAAAACTGGAAAGTTTCATCAGCTATATTGACTATAATAACTTTTTCTTTTATATTTGAGATTAAACTCACTTATGTATTATTTTTCTTCTGAAATGATTAAAGCCATATAGAAAAGTTTAAACCCTCAAATCCCTTTTTCATGGGATAGGCTTTCAAAAGTCAGAAGATTGTTAATTGATTTTAGTGAGTATTTCTCTGAATAAATATTTCTAGATTCTTCAATTTTTCCATAGAAAAACATGGTTTAAAAGTCTTTTGATTTTGTTCTTGGTCTTAGGGATTGGATGTGGTGACTGAAAGAGGTAAAAAAAGTGGTTAAAAGCAATATTATCAGTCATGGTTGGTTTCACTGGGTTGGGTTGAATGGTGTAGCTAGTCATCCATTTCACTCTTTTATCTTCAGATCAGCCAATAAAGGAAGATATGTGCTATGGTGAGCGCTGTGAATTGTGTAAGACTGTTGAATCACAGATCTGTACTTCTGAAACAAATAACACAACATATTTTAAGAAAAAAGAAAAAGAAGAAGATAGCAGGAGAGGAAGAATGAAGGGAGTAAGTCAGAGGGGGAGACGAACCAGGAGATATGATGGACTCTGAAAAACAAACTGAGGTTTCTGGAGGGGAGGAGGGTGGGGGGATGGGTTAACCTGGTGATGGGTATTGAGGAGGGCACATTCTGCATGGAGCACTGGGTGTTATGAACAAACAATGAATCATGGAACAGTACACCAAAACAAATTATGTAATATATGGTGATTAACATAACAATTAAAAAAAAAGGAAATTTGAATCAAAATCATTCATATGGGGCGCCTGGGTGGCTCAGTCGTTAAGCGTCTGCCTTCCGCTCAGGTCGTGATCCCAGGGTCCTGGGATCGAGCCCCGCATCGGGCCCCCTGCTCCGCGGGAAGCCTGCTTCTCCCTCTCCCACTCCCTTTGCTTGTCTTCCTGCTCTCGCTGTCTCTCTCTCTGTCAAATAAATAAATAAAATCTTTAAAAAAATCATTCATACTGTGTATTGCTTGGTTATTCATATTCATATCTCTAGCCTATCATAGTTCCAACATAATAATAAATAATATTTTATAAGTCTCCTTTAGCTCATACAGTATTTTTATATAAAATATTGCATTTGATCTTTATAATACAAGCTGTGTTACCTTGTGTATATTATTTCTGCATTCCCATGAATATATGGAAGCTAAGAGAGTTTAAAACATTTTTCCAATAAGGGGATGAGGATATAGGTATTCACTTTGTGTAAATTCAAAAATATTCATTTATCAAATTTCTTATTCTTTTTCATATAGTCTTCAAAATCAGTAGTATGCCCAACAGTCATTGTCAACATCTTTCCACTTAACACCAGTATAGTATCTAGAAAAGCTGTAATTATTTTCCCAGCTTCCCTTGTAGCTAAGGGCTATCATGTAGCATATTTTTGGCCATTAAGACATAAATGGAAGTCTTCTAGGAGGATTCTGGAAATATTTATTAATTGTTAAAGAGGAAAGATGAAGCTGATACTGTCCTTTGCACTTTCTCTTCCTGCCATGAATGTAGTGAAAATGTCCACATATATTAAACTAATACAGGCTTCTTGGTTTAAGCTGATAATGGTTGCGTATTGTTACCAGCAGCAGAACACACATTTTTAGCTAAAAGTGCCTTTCTGCCTGTCCTTCTCCCTTCCCTTCCCTTCCCTTTCCTTCCCTTCCCTTCCCTTCCCTCTGCTCCTCTCCCTTTCCTCCCTCCTCTCCTCTCCCCTCCCTTCCCTTCCCCCTTTTCTTTTTTCTTTTTTTTCTTTTCTTCCACATGTGATGAGTGTTGAAAAGTGTGAGTGATACTAAAGGAGAAATAAAGCTGTTTTAGAGGAGTTTGATGACTATTGTTAAGAGATTTTACTATAGACCTTTCATTTTTAGGAAAAGAAATCTACAAAAACAAAGCAATTAGAATGATAAAGTACTGAACCTAGACATACTCTAATTGGCTAAGAAATTACAGAAATACTTTTTTATCTTCTTGTCTTATTTACTCAATATGAATATTCAGTATGTTAACTGTTTAATAATTAGTTAGTTATTTACAACACCAATAGTAAATTGGCTACAAGTGAGTCATAAGATTGGGAAAGATATTTGGAAGTATTTTGTTGTTATTTTAAGAAAGCACAAAATGAACCACTGATTCACTGGTCCTTTAGATAAACCATGCTGTTGTACCCAAAATATTAATGTCTGTAAAACAACCAAGAGGAAGCGTATGTTCTGATAAAGATGGACAATGCGTTCATCTCAGTTGGTTACATCTCTTTCCATTACCCTTTTCCTGTCTACACTTCAGCTCAGGGCATGTAGAGTTTTTTACTGGACACTTGCTCAGTGAAGTTTCCTTTGCCTGAGATGTATTTTCTTTTTTCATTGGTTAGGTTCTTTTAATTCTGCAAA
Source organism: Zalophus californianus (assembly GCF_009762305.2). Lineage (NCBI taxonomy): Eukaryota > Metazoa > Chordata > Mammalia > Carnivora > Otariidae > Zalophus > Zalophus californianus. The sequence goes on from NC_045599.1 coordinate 130,009,402, forward strand.
TCTCAGTTAAGGCTTACTTCCTCTGGGAAGATTTCCCTGATACATAAGTTTAGCTAGTTTTTCCATATGGTTCCATAGGGCCTTGACTTTCCTTTATCATAACTCACAGTTGCTTGTTTATTTGTCCATTTTTGCCATCATGACAGAAAGAATAATCTTTTTTTTCACTCTTTTTTATATTTAATACAGACTCCTGTCTAATTTTCCAATTTCTTCTTTGACATTCTTTATATGCCAGAGAGCTATCAGTCTTCTCATTTTCCAAATCCTTGTTTGCCAAGTATGAATGTTCAAAGCCAGAATAATTTCCACATAACATATACTGCATTTTCCTACCTAAAAGATCAAAGAAAGACACTATGCTTGACATGATTTATTTTTGACAAATATGTGTAGCCTGCTTTAATATGTGAAGACATTATTCATTAGGTTCCCGAGGGGGAGAATTATGTCTCACTGGATATATAGCTCCATTTTAACAAAGCGTTTCTCTTTCCAATTTTGTTTTGTTTTGTTTTATCACCTCGTATCTCAAAAGAATACATATTCTTAAGTATAAATGTTCCTGAGATGGATTTCACAGTATGTAATATAGGTGATTTTAAAACTTCTAACACAGTGAAGTTACTTAAATCTAATTTGAGATTCATTCTTGGGTTTTCTTTTGCAAGATTTTTGTAAGAGTTGCATAACATTAACTAATAGCCAAACCGGTATTCTAAAACTCAAATTTCCTTTATTCACCTTCCAAAGTAGCTAATTGACCTATATTTTCCTTTGTTAATGTCATATTTTTCAGTTCATTTACACAGTTATTTTCATTTTATTTTTGTGTTCTATTTTGCGTTGTGGCATCTCTGACATTATTCTTCATATTATTTTTATGACATCTTGCACAATTGTGAGTCTTCAATTATTCAGCTCTTAGAAAAATTCAAAATTGAAACTCATTAGCCTGCTTGCTTCTTTTTATCATATTTTTAGGGAATATATGATGATATATATCTCCTTTTCCCCCAGTACTCCTTTGCTAACAAAGAGCATCAGACACCATCGGGTTGCTTAAGCAATAGTTGGAGAGCATTTATTTTTTTTTAATCCGTACCTTTCATTAACTCTCCATATGAAATAAATCTCAAAATACTCTCCATATGCTTCCTCAATATCTCTTGTATTAGTCTATCTTTCCTCCCCATTGCTACTGTCCCACTGGGCTTTTGTCATTTCTCATCTAACTTAGTGAGAAGATCTCCCAACCATTCCTTCTTTCCCATCCCATCGTATCTCCTCCGAAGTGATCTTTCCAGAGATCACCTTGGAAACTTCATGTTTTAGTTCTTTGTATGCAATCACAAATTATTTACAATTCTGTGGGAAATAAAGTTGCTTAATGTGTGATTAGGCTCCAGTCCTACTGAATTTGTCTTTGTGTTTTCAAACAAATCTTACTCTTCTGCCTTCCTGATCTCCTGACCTTTGGCATATAATGGTTCCTTTGGCTGAAAAACTCTCATCCCTAACCCCCCTGCCCCACCCACTTTCTGTTTCTTCCCAAGGCTAACTCATCCTCAGGTCTCAACTTCAAAAAGCCTTTGAAGCCCACCCTCTCCTTCCAAGTAGGAGGTTCAGTGTTTTCTCTTGATGTCCCATACTTTCTTTCTCCTTCCTCTTACCCCACTGAACTCATATGGTCCCTTGTGCCTTCCACCTTACTGGAAATTCTGTGAGACCATTTATATATTTTTTCCTGCCTTGTCTCTGATTCAGAGCACGTAATTGTTACTTATGAAATTTGTTAATTCATGAAAGTTATTTCCTGAATAGTTTTGATTGTTTTCTCTTTTCCCCTTGGGAACATCTCTCAGAGAGAAACCATTCCTTTAAGGAAATAAAATGCTGTAATTTTTTTCTTCTATCAGTGTTATGAGCTTTCTAAAATTATGAATTTGAAGTCTATATTTTTTTAATCTTTCTCACCCCTCTCTTAGTATTTCAAACTCCACAACCTTATGATCACTATCTTCCAAATTGTCTTTCTTGAGAAAAATGAGTCACTGTTTGATTTTTATGTGCACTGACTGTGACCTTAAATTGTTACTTTATTATGTATAACTCATAGTGCCTTAGATTTATTTAATTGGAAAAGTCCAATTGTGTGGTTTCTAATTCTGCTACTGTAATGCTGTTGGGCCAAGGGGAGGTATAGAGAAGTTTTTAAATTACTTGCTATTTCTATTAATTAATAATTGGTTCAGTTCTCCTTAGTAAAATGTAATATCCCTTTAATTGTACTAAGATCCCTCTATTATGGAGTGAAAATAAGGTAAAAAGCTATATGATGTGCCGTTTTACAGATAAAGCCTTGCACAAAACGATCTAGAAAATTAGTAACTGGTGCTTTGTCAAGACATGAAATGATTACTAACTCTCTAATCTAATAGAGAATATTTTATATGATAAGAAAGTGAGATTAAATAATTGCCTCCTCAAATACAAGTTTTTCTTGACTTGGAACTACCAGTATGAGGGAGAAGAGAAGTAAATTTAAATTGTATAGCATTAAAGACAATAATTTATGGTAACAATATTTTTTAGAGTTTCATAACTCTTTAGACTTTCATAATCCATAAGAACATGAAATAGGATGCTTACCTTTCTTTCCAACTTTAAATCCTTCAGGATGATGAATTTGAATTTATTGACCCTGAATTCATTTACCAATAGCGACTCATAGATGCATGAAAAAATATTAAGACATTGAATTCCAATATCTAACCATGAAGTGGCTTCTTAGGATTGTTTGGCAAGCAACTCACTCATCTCCTCAAATTCTTTCCTTTGTCCAGCTAACTAACCACACACTAACTATCAACTCTAGTCTTTTAGTACTTACCCATTAATCAAACTTTGCCTACCTAAGTCATCATATCCATGTCGTACACACCTATTCCGATATCATCATCAGGGCATATCTTTTCTGCTCCCCAAGAGTAGGCCCTAGATAGCCATGTTTCTGCTGTGTAGCCCTGCTCAACCACGCTCATGGCCATGACATGCCTGCATGCTACGTTGAACCTCAATATATCCAATACTTACTTCAATCACTGTACACGGTAGATGCTCAATTCTTTTCAATGAGTGCATAAATGAATGATTGGGTGCCTGACTCAAGCTGGACTCCTCAAATCCTCTCACTTGAAAATTACAAGTGAGAAACTTGGAACTGGGGATTGGTGGCTTGATCCCATTAATCACAGAGCTCGAGAGGGAAAAATCTACAAGTTGCTGATTCAAAGTTAGTCTATTCCACTGAAGTATGGTTCCTACTCCACTGAAGTATGGTTGCCCAGCTCTACTTTAGAGTATATATTGGGTAATCTATTGTGTGAGTTATGTTTCTTACAATTGCTAATTCACGTACTCTGAGGAATCATTTTGATTTTCTGAAAGTGTTTGTGTGTGTGTGTGTGGATAGGAATAGATTGCACATATGCACGTATATATGAGTATGTATTGTGTTCCTCTAATTATAGCAGACAGAAAGGAAATACGTCAGTTGGGTATTTGTGAATTATATCTGTGAATGTGTGCTGTTATCGACCTGAAATTACATATAGATCATTACTTTTTGTATGTTTTTCTCAGCATCAGATATGTATATATCTGGACATAAAAGTTTGGGAAGGCATATGTTTAAAATTAGTATGAGTTATGTACATACAAATAGATGTATTTAGGACAATGTGTGATTTTACTGTAACTTACCATTTTTTATATGTTCTCATGGATTGAAAGCCACCAGGCCCTCTTTTATCTTTTTCATATTATGGAGGGATTTTATTACTCTGTTTATTTTGTGTCTCTGTGTTGTTTTTATTAATTTAAAGATCAATCTATTCTTTTAAAAGTTCTGACTAAAAAACAACAAAAAACAAGAAGGAAATCAAGGCATTTCTTAGCTACTTATTCTTTGTGTCGTCCTCTTTCTCCTCCTCCATTTGCCACATTTGTTCTGGTTCATTGGTCAAAGTAGGCATCTTATGAGAAAGATGTTTCTATTTAGAGTTTCTTACACTTGAGAGATGAAAGTATTAAATAATGTCTAATTTTGAGGTTTCCATTTCCTTTTTATTATATTCTTTCATATTGAAGGATTGTAGCCATTTTTACTGATACCATTTTGATTAATCTTTCTTTAACATCAAAGACTGTTTTAAAAACAGAATATTCAGTTTGCTGATTATAAAATGATATTTGGAACTCTAATTTCTGTTTATTTTTCATAAGCTGGAAATAATGAAGAGATAACATATTACTCTAAATTTGTACTTGCTTCTGAAACAGAAACTTAAAACATTTCTTAATAATTATGAATATGAATGGATGTTTTCTTGATATGAAGCGGTGTTTTTAAGATGCATAGATGAGAAACTCAGGATTCACTGATTTCTTGCAGGAGGTCCCATTCCAGGCTTGGTAATAATCCTTTAATGGAGAGAAGCTCCAAGTGTCTGGATCCCATATGACTTAGAATTCTAATTGCATTGTTGTGTTTTATTTTACATGAGTGATGAAATGACTGCATGTGAATAGTTTGATGTTTTATGCTAGAATTTTTCCCATCTCTAGTGTCAGAAACAGTGTAGGATGTTCATTTTTCCCCAAACCTTAACATATTTTGGAGATGATTTCAATGGGGGTAGGGATAGGAGTCATTCAAAGGGAACTGGCTTATACTTTATTTTGGTGTGAGGAATAGTGTTGTTGAGGTCACTTGGTAAGTAGTTTTAATATTGGCAATTTCTTTATTTGAGTCTTTTCTCATCTTTCAAATTACATTCATTACTTCATAAGGGGTCTTTAAAGGATGGTGAGGCAATACAGAGGGTCACAGTGTCAGATTAGACCCAGGGCAATCGTTAAGACACAGGCAATTCCTTCTTCCTTTGGGGAAGTCTGTCCCCACCAACTCAGCTCTGAAAATGTCCTTCATCTCTAGCATTGTTAAAGCCAGTCACACCCCACTAAATCCATGCATTCCATGTTTTTCTTTTATAAGTAACCTTGAAAAATCAAGTGTATCCCTCTAAAAGTATTTCATAGATAATTAGTCTAGTTAAGAGTCATATTTACACTGGCATTTGACTGGGGTCATTCTTTGTGGTTTTATCATTTTAGAAAAGTTTATCTTTCTTGGTTTAAGTTGGTTTATTATAGTAGTCTATCTTGTTTTGTTGTCTTTTAGGGTATTCCAAGATGGGCCAGGAATTCAGGGTCTTCAAGGTTAACATGGCAGTCTGAAAGTATGAGGGTACATTTCAAATGAGGTAAGACTGATTTAGGTGCTAAATCATGGTAGTCTGTGATGTAGTTTTGATCTGTCACTGTGTATGCTATCCTGTGCCATCATAGAGTAAAGGCAAAGTTCATTATATAATGGAGATGACTGTATCAGAAATATGTAAGAAATTCTGTTTCTACTTAAAAATATTCTTCTTGAAGTTTTAAGACTGTTTTCAAGGAAATTTTTTTCTAAAGAAACAGGCCTTTATTGAAACACCTGGGAATAATGTCAATAAATTGAGAAAAATGCCACAAGCCTATTTTTATTGATCGTATTTCCATGGATTTAAATGTAGTTTTTAATTAGTGTTATTACCAAAAATATCCTTTTCTATTTATTTTTTAAAATATTAGATCATACTGTGACGCTTTTAACGTGTAGCTGGCGTAACACATCCTGTGAGGAGTTAGAAAAATTCAGTCTATGATCTGCCCTTGACATGATGAGTCAGTTATTTCCTACATAAGTGATAATAAATGTTAAAGAACAGGTTATACAGCTGATGCTTTCTCTCAAATCAAGTATATTAATATTTAATTTACTAAATTGTTAAATTGTACAAAACACATTTGAAAAATCTACTACTATCTTCCCATATTTAATGATGTTGATTTTAGGAAAAGATCATCACATAAACACTAAGATACATTGATGAGTATATGTAAAGTATATTATTGTTATACTTATCCAAATAATTTAGTGCAGTCCTTATCTTTGTTTGATAAACTACAGTAAAAATAGGCTATGAGAAATGTCTAAAATTTTCAGTGGTGCAATTTTTCTTTAATTTCAAAATTCTTTTGTTTCTATTTTTTGTAGTGTGGCAGTGAAATTTTATATGAATCTGGAATTTCAAGATAGTCTGTTGAGTTTTAAATAGTTCAAAGCCTGACAAGTTATTATATAAAAATGTTATATATCTGTTTTGGTGCTGGGCCTGTTTCCCCTCTGATCAATTCTTGTTTGTTTTTGTTTTTGTTTTTTTCCCCCAGAAAGGAAAATCAAAGGCGAATTGCCCCAACAGGAGGTGTTTCCCCTGTGTTAGCTGTCTCCTGGCCTGGTTTATTCAATGAGAGTTATCAGTTGGCAACTGGTGGGCCCTGGAAAGGATTATTTCTCCCATTTGCTCTGCTTCAGTTTCTCAAGCAATAGGTGTATCTCCTCCATGGGTCCACCTTGATCCCAGTCTCCTGGTAATCCAGGGCCCTGGGCCAGATAACATCACCACTCCTTCCTGTTATCTCTCTAGTCTATGGGTAGAAGTGGCTTCATGCTTTTGCTAATCTCAGTGTTGCTTCCTCTCACCTGTCTGGTCATTCAGCAGTTCCATCATATGTATAACCAATTCCCTGCATTAAATTTTATCAATTTCAACTACTTAGTGATTTCAGTTTCCTGGCTAAACATTGGTGGAAACATTATTGATAATAATGTTTTAAAGAATACTCACATATAACCCAAAATCTTTTTTTATTTTTTATTTTTTACCCAAAATCATTATTATAAATTGGAAGATTTCTGGTAGATCAGCACTTAAGAAGTCTGCATAAGGTTAGTTTAGATTAGATAATATAAAACCAAGAAAGCAATTGGGGAATTCATCAATATTCTTTTCTTTTATAACAGATTATTTGTTTCTCCATTACTGTAAAGCCCTGGAACTATTTCTGTACTAGGAATTGCAGTGCTGCTGGTGCTGGTTGTGTGAGAGTTTGGTGTGTTTATGTGTGTACGTGCATGTGTGCCTGTGTGTGTGTGATCACGTTCAGGGAACATTTGTTTAGTGGGCTTTAATGTTATCACAGCTAACATTTGTGTGTGTTTGTTTTCTTTATCTCAGCTCTGGTAAATCCATGAAAAACAGATGAAAGCCAAATCTTTCATTATTCCTAAATCCCTGATTATGACATGTTTCTCCTAAAATGTGTCCCCAAAGAGTGAATGAGGCATCTGTAAGTACGCACAGGTTATGGCGCAGTCCCCTCAGCACCATTTTGTCCATATGGAGCTTAATTCTGTAAACTACCTATCACTAGGTATAAAATTCAGACAGAAAATAGCAATTTATCACAAGTGACCAGCTGGTTTCTTCTTCTAAGTGGTTATTTCCTGATCTGAAATCCAGCCCATTCACTGCCCACTTACGTTTTTGAGCTATAAAATCAATAATAAATAGCAAGAACATTCCCTGGAGAGATCAGCCATGCATTCCAACTGGGAAGAACAAATGAAGGGCAATGCCATAGCACTTAGTGCTTGGATTTTAATGTAAAAAATAGAATGTGGAAACATGGGAGTGCTCTTTTAATCAAGTTGATCAAGAATGCAATGTAAGATTAAATTTAAAATTCCCCTAAATCTCGAAATGCTCCTTAAAAGCAAATTTTTAGAGAAATATGCTTTCAATTAGTATAATCTTACAAATTATTTTTGTGTATTTTACTGACTTATTGATTTACCTTTAATATAATTGAAACTGATCAGTTCAAAATATACATTTTGAGCTCGCTTCAAATTGAAGTCTTGAAATGCCCCTTAAAATGTTGATAGATTGCCCTCTGAGGAAGTGCATCATTACTTCTAAATGCAAATCCAACAGAACTGTGCTGTCCAGAAATACTTCAACCCAAGATAATCAGTTTCTTATCTGGCTTAATTATTTTTGTGTATGTGTATATACAGATGTTTGAGAGTGTATTTTTGTTTATATAAATCTATATATACAAGTATACATGTACATTTATATATATACTATCTATAAACTTAAATACACACATATACAAAAGTACATGCATACATGCACATGCACATAAAATTTATCTTAAATTATTTAATGATAGGATATTATCTTTCTAACATGTTCTTATTTCTTTGGTTTACTCTTTCCCATAAGTGTATTATAGGAAAATGAAATAAATGATCTATTGTTAAATAAATGTTTCCCATAATTCTACTTTTTATAACAGTATATGAAATAAAATATGATGAAACTCTTGTTCTTAAAGGCTTGCAAACTAGGTGGTAAACATAAACATATAGAAAAATGTAGGATTGTAGCAAAATCATAGTCGATAAGTACTGATGCTATTTCACTGAATTCTTACCATCACACTAGGAAATAGTTATTACTAATTTCACTTTAGAGATAAGGAAATTCATTCAGAAATTAATTTAACCAAAATCACATGGCTAGTGTATATGGAAATTTGAACACAAGTATGACCAATTCGAAAGCCCTATTCTTTTCAGCATATAACACTGACCTTCATAATAAAAAATTGATACAATAAAATGAAATATATTAGAAGGTAGCCTGTAATTAAAAGACAATCAAATACAATAGAAAATAAACTAGCCATATTCAGAATAGCTTGTGAAATTTTCATAAAAGAGAAGTTTCATTATATCTTAAAAATTAGGTTAGGCTGTAAAGAAGAGAGCAGCATTAATGTGAAAAATGTGGAAAGTGGGAAGGCACAAGATATGTGGAAAGGAGCCAAGAAGAAAAATTTAGCTAGAGTGTAAGATCCAAGAGGGTCAGAGTTCAGAGATATTATTGAAAATGTTGATTACAGCCAAATTCAGAATGATGTGAATTCCAGTTCATGAGGTTTAAATAATATCTTGGCACATAAGAAACACTCAATAGATGTTTTCTAGATTGAATTAATTTATTTATCCTATAGGCAAGAGGGAGTGTTGATGCTTCTCAGTGTAGAAGCATGGCATGATGACAGTATTCCTTCATAGTGATTAATCTCGTGGCATTATTCAGCATGGGCAAAACTAAGTTAAGGGACTTTTAAGTATGAGATAAAGTCAGAAGAATTTTAAGGAATGGGTGGATAAAGGACACATTTAGAAGTTATATCAGGAAGTCAAATGTTCTGAGTCTCTGGAAATGGAATAGTTTATTAAGTACTATTTAAAAACATGTACTGAATACCTACTAGGTGCTATGTAAACAAAAGGGAACAGAGTAATGAACAATGTGGGAAAGGTACAGGAACATAAGAGGTGAAGTGATTCACTATGACATTAAGAGTAATAGATAAGTCATAAGGGACAGCTGGTTTTAATAAACTTGACCTTTACTGAATATTGAACTTGTTCAAAGGATGCGTAGTGCATAGTAGGAAACATCTGCCTTCCCATAGTACACAGTTTTCTTGTAACAAAATCATTGTGATAAGATGAAAACACTGTAAAGCAATGCTGTTTATATAATTAGACATATATGTGTGTGATTATTTGTAGATACTATGAAATGCAGTCTGTTAGCCATTTGTAAATTCTTTGAAAAGGAGAATTTGTTTTATTTTCAATTTCTATACTGGAATCCATAAAAACCTTAATCTATGTAGGAATATATTTTATATGTTTATGTACATTAATATTTGTATAGTAATATATAATATTCATATAATACATATTATATAAATAGGTACTAGTTATATATAATATTTATATAATCTGTATTATATAAGTAATAGCTATATATAGTATTTATATAATATACATTGTAGAAATAAGTATAACCTTGAATAAATTATATAAATAACTTTATTTTATTTTATTTATTTATTTTTATTATGTTATGCTAGTCACCATACAGTACATCATTAGTTTTTGATGTAGTGTTCCATGATTCATTGTCTGTGTATAACACCCAGTGCTCCATGCAGTACGTGCCCTCCTTAATACCCATCACCGGGCTAACCCACCTCCCCACCCTCCACCCCTCTAGAACCCCCAATTTCTCGGAGTCCATAGTCTCTCATGGTTCATCTCCCCCTCCAATTCCGCCCCCTTCATTTTTCCCTTCCTTCTCCTAATGTCCTCCATGCAATTCCTTATGTTCCACAAATAAGTGAAACCGTATGATAATTGACTTTCTCTGCTTGACTTATTTCACCTAGCATAATCTAGTGTATCTTCGGATTCCGTGAATTCAAAATTTTGATCTGTGATGCTTTGGAGTATGTAGTTTATATATATAAACACTGTTCTTATACATAGAAATATAAATGCATTATATAGTATATAGTATCTATAATAAAATAACACCTATTGCATATTAGGTCTGTTAATATGTGGAGAAGGAGCTGTCATTAGAAGAGTAAATATATGAATTTATTTTGGGATTTAATTCAATTTAGAATTTCATTCACTGAACATTTAATGAATTCAAGTATGAATTCAAACAAAATATGATTGTAATTCTTTGAAATCAATATTCATAACCTCTCTTTTGTTAGAAGGTCCGTGATGTTTGACATTTGTTTCTACATTGATAACTTTCTAGAAAACTACATTCTAACACTAAAAATGTCACCAGCATAATACTGTAAAAACCACATTTCAAATGTAACAACATGGCACATGTCATTCAAACATAATTGCTAGATATGATTAAGAACATTTATCCTTTCAGGGAATGGAAGTGGCAAACATTTTTCTTTTACAGAGGTGTCCCCTTTGTTCTTGTGAACAAATAGAGTGAATGTCTAATGAAGTAGTTTGTGTGTATTGTCAAGTAATAGTGTTCCTTAAACCTGCCTCTAAATTTCTGAATTGGATTATAAATGTGGCATGGTGATTTTCAGATGCTTCTGCTTAGTTAATAAGGAATTCTACTTATAAATTTTTCAGCTTACTGTTGAGAGAACTTAGAATTCTCAGTAAGATGCTCCATTCTCATTCTATAATCAAAGGCTATTAAACAAGTTGATAGAAATGTATGGAGAACAATGAAATCTGGCCTAGAATCTTTTTTTTTTTTTTTTTTTGGTAGAAGTTGATGAAATTTCTCCTGTATTTCTTTGCTTAAGTGAATAATTTAAGAAAACCAAGCATTGACATATTTGAAGGGTTGACAAGGGAGTAACTGGAAGGTGAATATGATAGTGGTAATCCCGCCGTGTTAGATGATGTGGACCATATTTGCTTTCATAGGGTGATGTTATAGTCCTTCAAATTTTGTGCAAAGTGCTTGAACACTGGCCATTTTTATCTCATACAATCTGAAAAGACCAATTTGCTATCAATGAATACAACATGAAAATAGAGGGAGGGTGCCCACCTTTATTCAATAAGTAAGATTGTGAACAAATTTCTTTATATTTATTTGTCAGGATATTTCTGAAAGTATAATATAAAGCTATTACAGGAAGTGTTCATTTAAAAGGAAACCCTCTTGGGCAGAGCAAGATGGCGGAGGAGTAGGAGACCTGGATTTCATCTGGTCTCAGGAATTCAGCTGGATAGGGATGAAACCATTCTGAACACCTACGAACTCAACAGGAGATCGAAGAGGAGAGTAGCAACAACTCTCTGAACAGAAAAGCGACCACTTTCTGGAAGGTAGGACGTGCGGAGAAGTGAATCCGAGGCGATATTTGGGAGGATAGACGGCGGGGGAGGGGGCCTCCATCAGCCGCTCCCAGCAAACGATAGAGCCGCGGAGCACAAAATTGGAACTTTTAGAAGTCTGCTCCACTGAGGGATGTCGCTCCAGTGGCTAAGCGGGGGGTGGAAACTTCGCGGGCCAGTGTGGTCTCAGGACCTTCGGGATCACAGAAAGACCGGGGGTGCCTGAGTGCAGCAGAGCTCCCAGGTATCGGAGCGGGGAAGCCGGCTGCAGAGACGGAGCCGAGGCGCAGGCTCTCAGCTCAGGGTTGCCATAAACCGTGATCCCCGGCACAGTCAGACCACTGCTCCTCCAGCAGGGACCCAACAAGCGGCAGATCCAGGGAGACTCCCCTTCCTCCCCCGGGAGGACCAGCGCGGGAGCGCACTGCAGGGATCTGCTGGGTTTGGAGACTCCACACGGGGTCAGGTGCCAGAGATAGAAACGCTTGGTCACAGGCCGGCTGAGCACGGAGTGCAGCCGGAGACTGGAGACGGGAGTGGTTGACTGCTTTTCTCTGGGGGCACACTGAGGAGCGGGGCCCAGAGTTCTCGGCTCCTCTGGGCGGAGATTGGGAGGCCGCCATTTTCACTCTCATCCTCCAAAGCTGTACCGAAAGCTTGCAGGGAACAAAATCTCCAGAGAGCAAACCCGAGCAGATTACTTAGCCCGGACCAGGCAAGGGTGGGGCCATTCCGCCTCTAGCAAAGACATTTGGGAACCATGGCAACAGGCCCCTCCCCCAGAAGATCAGCAAGAACAGTCAGCCAAGACCAAGTTTACCGATCAATGAGAACGGCAGAACTCCAACCCTAGGGGAATACTGCACATAGAATCCATGGCTTTTTTTACCATGATCCTTTAGTCTTTCAAAGTTAATTGTTTTAACTGTCTTTTTTTTTAATTTTTCTTTTTCCCTTTTTCAACCATCTTATCAACCCCTTTTTTAAAAAAACATTTTTATTTTTCATTTTTAGAGTCATATTCTATCCCTTCATAGTAGTTGTCCTTATTTTTGTAATATATATATAAGTTGTTCTCTCTTTAAAATTTTGAGATACAGTTTCTTCTAACAGATCAAAATATACCCTAAATCTCTAGTGTATGGCTTTGTTCTAGTCTCCTGCCTGATCACATTCTCTCCCTTTTTTTTTTCTTTTTTTTTTAAATCCTCTTGTTTCTTTTTTCAAACAACTTATCAATTCCTTTTATAAAATTTTTTATAATTTTCATCTTTACAGTCATATTCTATCCCTTCATCATATCAACCCTTATTTTTGTACGTATGTAAGTTTTTCTTTCTTTAAAATTTTGGGAGGCACTTTCTTCTAACAGACGAAAATACACCCAAAGTCTAGTGTGTGGCACTGATCTATGCACCAGCCTGATCATATTTGATCATATTCTGTTTTTTTGTTTTGTTTTGTTTTGTTTTTGTTTGTTTTTATCTTTTTCTTTTTCTTTTTTTTCTCTTTCTTTTTTCTTTCTTTCCTTTCTTTTCCCCTGGTTTCAGGTCTTTTCTGATTTGTTTAGAGTATATTTTCTGGGGACATTGTTACCCTGTTAGCATTTTGTTCTCTCATTCATCTGTTCTCCTCTGGACAAAATGACAAGATGAAAAAAAATCACCTCAACAAAAAGAACAAGAGGCAGTACTGACTGACAGGGACCTCCTCAATACGGACATTAGTACAATGTCGGACTTAGAGTTCAGAATCATGATTTTAAAGATACTAGCTGGGCTTGAACAAAGCATGGAAGTTATTAGAGAAACCCTTTCTGGAGAAATAAAAGAACTAAAATCTAATCAAGTCGAAATCGAAAAGCTATTAATGAAGTGTGATAAAAAATGGCACTAACTGCTAGGATAAATGAGGCAGAAGAGAGAATCAGTGATATAGAAGACAAAATGATGGAGAATAAAGAAGCTGAGAAAAAGAGAGATAAACAACTACTGGATCACGAAGGCAGAATTTGAGAGATAAGCGATACCATAAGAAGAAACAACATTAGAATAATTGGGATCCCAGAAGAAGAAGAAAGAGAGAGAGGTGCAGAAGGTATATTGGAGCAAATTATAACAGAGAACTTCCCTAATGTGGGGAAGGAAACAGGCCTCAAAATCCAGGAGGCACAGAGAACCCCTCTCAAAATCAATAAAAATAGGTCAACACCCCGACATCTAATAGTAAAACTTACGAGTCTCAGAGACAAAGAGAAAATCCTGAAAGCAGCTCAGGAGAAGAGATATGTAACCTACAATGGTGGAAACATTAGATTGGCAACAGACCTATCCACAGATACATGGCAGGCCAGAAAGGCCTGGCATGATATCTTCAGAGCATTAAATGAGAAAAATATGTAGCCAAGAATACTATATCCAGCTAGGCTGTCATTGAAAATTGAAGGAGAGATAAAAAGCTTCCAGGACAAACAAAAACTAAAGGAATTTGCAAACATGAAACCAGCCCTACAAGAAATATTGAAAGGGGAAAGCGGTCCTCTAAGCAAAGAGAGAGCCTAAAAGCAGCATAGACCAGAAAGGAACACAGATAATATACAGTAACAGTCACCTTACAGGCAATACAATGGCACTAAATTCATATCTTTCAATAGTTACCCTGAATGTAAATGGGCTAAATGCCCCAATCAAAAGACACAGGATATCAGACTGGATACAAAAAATAAGACCCATCGATATGCTATCTGCAAGAGACTCATTTTAGACCCAAAGACACTCCCAGATTGAAAGTGTGGGAGTGGAAAACCATTTACCATGCTAATGGACACCAAAAGAAAGCTGGGGTGGCAATCCTTGTATCAGACAAATTAGATTTTAAACCGTAGGCTATAATAAGAGATGAGGAAGGACACTATATCCTATTTAAAGGGTCTATCCAACAAGAAGATCTAAAAATTGTAAATATCTATGCCCCTAACATGGGAGCAGCCAATTATATAAGCCAATTAATAACAAAAGCAAAGAAACACAACGACAACAATGCAATAATAGTGGGGGACTTTAACACCCCCCTCACTGAAATGGAGAGATCATCTAAGCAAAAGATCAACAGGGAAATAAAGACTTTAAATGACACCCTGGAACAAATGGACTTCACAGAAACATTCACAACATTCTATCCCAAAGCAACGGAATACACATTCTTCTCTAGTGCCGATGGAATATTCTCCAGAATAGATCACATCCTAGGTCACTAATCAGGTCTCAACCGGTACCAAAAGTTTGGGATTATTTCCTGCATATTTTCAGACCACAATGTTATGAAACTAGAACTCAATCACAAGAGGAAAGTTGGAAAGAACTCAAATACATGGAGGCTACAGAGCATCCTAAAGAATGAGTGGGTCAACCAGGAAATTAAAGAAGAATTAAAAAAATTCATGGAAATCAATGAAAATGAAAACACAACTGTTCAAAATCTTTGGGATGCAGCAAAGGTGGTCCTAAGAGCAAAGTATACAGCAATACAAGCCTTTCTCAAGAAACAAGAAAGCTCTCAAATACACAACCTAACCCTACACCTAAAGGAGCTAGAGAAAAAACAGCAAATAAAGCCTAAACCCAGCAGGAGAAGAGAAATAATAAAGATCAGAGCAGAAATCAATGAAATAGAAACCAAAAGAACAGTAGAACAGATCAATGAAACTAGGAGCTTGTTCTTTGAAAAACTTAGTAAGATTGATAAACCCCTGGCCAGACTTATCAAAAAGAAAACTGAAATGACCCAAATAAATAAAATCATGAATGAAAGAGAAGAGATCACAACCAACACCAAAGAAATACAATTATAGAACATATTATGAGCAAATTAGATAACCTGGAAGAAATGGATGCATTCCTTGAGGTGTATCAACTACCAAAACTGACCAGGAAGAAGTAGAAAACCTGAAGAGACCTATGACCACTAAGGAAATTGAAGCAGCCATCAAAAATCTCCCAACAAACAAAAGCTCAGGGCCAGGTAGCTTCCCAGGGGAATCCTACCAAACATTTAAAGAAGAATTATACCTATTCTCCTGAAACTGTTCCAAAAAATAGACATGGAAGGAAAACTTCCAAAGTTATTTATGAGGCCACCATTACCTTGATCCCCAAACCAGATAAAGACCCCATGAAAGGAGAATTACAGACCAATATCCTTGATGAACATGGATGCAAAAATTCTCACCAAAATACTAGCCAATAGGATCCAACAGTACATTAAAAGGATTATTCACCACGACCAAGTGGGATTTATCCCTGGACTGCAAGGCTGGTTCAACATCTGCAAATCAATCAACGTGATACAAAAATTAACAAAACAAAGAACAAGAATCATATGATCCTCTCAATAGATGCAGAAAAAGCATTTGACAAAGTACAGCAACCTTTCTTGACCAAAACTGTTCAGAGTATAGGGATAGAGGGTACATACCTGAATATCATAAAAGCCATCTATGAAAAACCTACAGCGAATATCATTCTCAATAGG
The DNA here is from genome assembly GCF_009762305.2 of Zalophus californianus. Taxonomy (NCBI): domain Eukaryota; kingdom Metazoa; phylum Chordata; class Mammalia; order Carnivora; family Otariidae; genus Zalophus; species Zalophus californianus. Next base: position 130,025,648 of record NC_045599.1, read on the forward strand.
GAAAAACTGAGAGCTTTCCCCCTAAGGTCAGGAACGCAGCAGGGATGTCCACTCTCACCACTGCTATTCAACATAGTATTAGAAGTCCTAGCCACAGCAATCAGACAACAAAAAGAAATCAAAGGCCTCCGAATCGGCAAAGAAGAAGTCAAACTATCACTGTTTGCAGATGATATGATTCTTTATGTGGAAAACCCAAAAGACTCCACCCCAAAACTGCTAGAACTCATACAGGAATTCAGTAAAGTGGCAGGATATAAAATCAATGCACAGAATCAGTGGCATTCCTATACACCAACAACAAGACAGAAGAGAGAGAAATTAAGGAGTCAATCCCATTTACAATTGAACTCAAAACCATAAGATACCTAGGAATAAATCTAACCAAAGAGGCAAAGGATCTGTACTCAGAAAACTATAGAATACTCATGAAAGAAATTGAGGACGACACAAAGAAATGGAAAAACGTTCCATGCTCATGGATTGGAAGAACAAATATTGTGAAGATGTCAATGGTACCTAGAGCAATCTACACATTAAGTGCAATCCCCATCAAAATACCATCCATTTTTTTCAAAGAAATGGAACAAATAATCCTAAAATTTGTATGGAACCAGAAAAGACCCCGAATAGCCAGAGGAATATTGAAAAAGAAGAGCAAAGCTGGTGGCATCACAATTCCGGACTTCCAGCTCTATTACAAAGATGTCATCATCAAGACAGTATGGTACTGGCACAAAAACAGACACATAGATCAATGGAACAGAATAGAGAGCCCAGAAATGCACCCTCAACTGTATGGTCAACTAATCTTTGACAAAGCAGGAAAGAATGTCCAATGGAAAAAAGACAGTCTCTTCAACAAATGGTGTTGGGAAAATTGGACAACTATATGCAGAAGAATGAAACTGGACCATTTCCTTATACCACACACAAAAATAGACTCAAAATGGTTGAAAGACTTAAATGTGAGACAGGAGTCCATCCAAATCCTAAAGGAGAACACAGGCAGCAACCTCTTCGACCTCAGCGGCAGCAACTTCTTCCTAGAAACATCGCCAAAGGCAAGGGAAGCAAGGGCAAAAATGAACTATTGGGACCTCATCAAGATAAAAAGCTTTTGCACAGAAAAGAAACAGTCAACAAAACCAAAAGACAACCGACAGAATGGGAGAAAATAATTGCAAATGACATATCAGATAAAGGGCTAGTATCCAAAATCTCTAAAGAACTTATCAGACTCAACACCCAAAGAACAAATGATCCAATCAAGAAATGGGCAGAAGACATGAACATTTTTCCAAAGAAGACATCCAAATGGCCACAGACACATGAAAAAGTGCTCAACATCGCTTGGCATCAGGGAAATCCAATCAAAACCTCAATGAGATACCACCTCACACCAGTCAGAATGGCTAAAAGTAACAAGTCAGGACACAACAGATGTTGGCAGGGATTTGGAGAAAGGGGAACGCTCCCACACTGTTGGTGGGAATGCAAGCTCGTGAAACCACTCTGGAGAACAGGATGGAGGTTCCTCAAAAATTTGAAAATAGAGCTACCCTATGACCCAGCAATTGCACTACTGGGTATTTACCCCAAAGATACAAATGTAGGGATCCGAAGGGGTACGTGCACCCCGATGTTTATAGCAGCAATGTCCACAGTAGCCAAACTGTGAAAAGAGCCAAGATGTCCATTGACAGATGAATGGATAAAGAAGAAGTGGTATATATATACAATGGAATATTATGCAGCCATCAAAAGGAATGAAATCTTGCCATTTGCAATGACATGGATGGAACTGGAGGGTGTTATGCTGAGTGAAATAAGTCAATCAGAGAAAGACATGTATCATATGACCTCACTGATACGAGGAGTTCTTAATCTCAGGGAACAAACTGAGGGTTGCTGAGTGGGGGTGTGGTGGGAGTGATGGGGTGGCTGGGTGATAGACATTGGGGAGGGTATGTGCTATGGTGAGCGCTGTGAATTGTGCAAGACTGTTGAATATCAGATCTGTACCTCTGAAACAAATGATGCAATATATGTTAAGAAAAAAAAAAGAAGATAGCAGGAGGGGAGGAATGAAGGGGGGTACATCGGAGGGGGAGATGAACCATGAGAGACAATGGACTCTGAAAAACAAACTGAGGGTTCTAGAGGGGAGGGGGTTCGGTCGATGGGTATTAAAGAGGGCACGTTCTGCGTGGAATACTGGGTGTTATGCACAAACAATGAATCATGGAACACTACATTAAAAACTAATGATGTATGGTGATTAACATAACAATAAAAAATTTAAAGAAAAAAATAAAAGGAAACCCTATTTACTGAAACTTTTGGAAAAAAAATATTTTCTCAAACTGGCCCATTAGAGATTGCACTGTAGAATAATAAGTAACACAAAAAATAAAATCTGAGCAGAAAATCAGTAAGGGCAACAGGAGTGAAATACTCTTCCCCTCAAAGAAGCGATTTCTCTTTTAGAAAAGATTTTGTTTTGGCATTTTAATGATGCTATATCTTGGGAGTATCTGAGAAAGTTTTACTTCCAATACTAAAAGAATGCAGTAGTTTCAAATATGGATCCCAAGCTCCAATGTTGCCTGAAAGTTAATAGTAACAAATAAGAGGTAGGAGTATGGACATTAACCTTTTTTTTTTTCGTATTAACAAATGATCCATGGACTATTTACAATCAAGATTTTGAAAGATAAAGTTTGAAAGTTAAATTGTTTCATCCCTTAATCAACCTTTTTATCATATTTTATCATATAACAGGGGTTTCTTATTTATTAAATATTTTGACGACTTAGTAAATGGCAGGCATAATGCTACTTGCTAGGAATTGAAACCCTTAGGAGATGATCCCCAGACATTGAAGGATATAATGAAAGTTCAAAATCCTATTCGATTAAACATTCTCATAAATTAGAAAAGATGGACTTTCATTGCTATCAGGCTTTAGAGAGTGAGAAAGAAGAATACTTATATTTTACTACAAAGGGACAAAAAAAGTTAGCTGAACTAAATCATATGAATTTAATATAGCAAACCTATCACAAACTTCACTTTCTTGGTGAAAATGAGCTTCCAAGGCCTCACTATTTGAGTTTTCCAAGCTTGATTTTTTTATGCTAAATTTGGTATCTTAGTGACAGCATTAAAGGAATGCCGGTGTATGCTTCTAAAATGGGCTGCAGCTACTTCTCAAACTAACTTCTTGGCTTAGTTTCCACATTTTTCTATTTGAACATGAAATAATATTGGAGTCCCAAATACTATTAATCCTCTCCTCCACATATTCGGCAGTTCTAAAATTCTGAATGGCTTGCTTTTAAATTCTTTCACTCACTTCCCATTTGATTAATAATTGTTCCTTTTATGTACCTTAAACAATTTTTTTTCAAATACTTTTTATAAAAGGCAACTCTTCCTACTTAAGTACTTCCATACTGTAGCACTTTGTACATAGCATTTCTATTTCCAAATGTTGGAGGTATGGGAGAAGGAAAAACATGTTTTTAAAGTGATTGAGCCTATATATACTTGTGTGGTTGTTTTTTTCTGTTTTTATGTGGACTTGTCATAAACCTTATCTTCCTGCTTGCATGAACTTTGCCATCTAGAAATGGAAGATAGGTGAAAGAAAGTGCTTAAAGGTTGGTTACTACTCTGAGATCTGAGGAAGCTCAGACAAATTTTACCAATGTTTTTAAGTGGACACCAGAACTGATTATACAAAGGCCATGTATATACTTAAAAGCCAATTATTAGGTCAGTATATTTTTTTAAACCATTGGTTTAAGAGTAAGCCATTTTCCAACAATAAGATAAATATACAACATTTCATAATAATTCCTATATTAAGACATTCAGAGACCAATTTCTCAATTATATGAGCTATAATGCACAAAGAAAATGTGTCTTCTTCAGGTCATTGCAAAAGCATACCTGAGGGTAGAGGAAAACCAGTGATGATATCTGGAGCAGATATCTTTGCATGCCTTATAAAAAGGTATCAGAAATAGTTGAAAATAAGATAGATTTTTTTTTTTTAAAGGTCTATTTATTCGGGGCACTTGGGTGGCTCAGTCAGTTGAGCGCTCAACTCTTGATTTTGGCTCAGGTCATGATCTCAGGGTCCTGGGATTGAACCCTGTGACAGGCTGTGCTCTCAGCATGGAGTCTGCTTGAGGATTCTCTCCCTCTGCCCCTTCCCCCGGTAGTGTTCTCTCTCTCTCTCTCTCTCAAATAAGTAAATACATCTTTAAAAAAGTTCTATTTGTTCTATAATTCTCATATTTGAAAATCTGGTAGAAAATGCAAAGAAATTTATTTGGCTTATTTATTCTAGGAATTCAACATGAGATTAACATTCAAAAATCAATTAGTGTAATTGGCCATGTTAACAGAATTAAGGAGAAATGTATCATATAATAATTATAATAGATGCAGAACAGATATTTGATAAAATCCAACATCTTTTCATGATAATAAGTTTTAACAAACTAGGAATAGAAGGAAACTTCCTCATTTTCATAAAAGGTATCAACCAAAACCTACAGCAAACATATCCTATTTAATGGTTAAATATTGAAAGCTGCCCCTTGAGACAAATGAGATAAGAATGCCACTATCTCTTCTATTCATTGTTTTTCTGAAGATCTTGCCCAATGCAATGGAACTAAATAAATAAAAAGGAAGAGTATTGAAAGAGAAGAACAAAATTGTCATTGTTTGCATATAATTTTTAAAAACTAGTATAAATGAATGAGTAGATTCAGCTTCTGAATATAATGTTTCTGTATATGATATTAACTGTAAACAAAATTTATTTCTAATTATAAGCAAAATTTAAAAAATTATATAATGATAACTTTAAGAATAGCTTTAAAATATATCAAATAACCAGGAATAAATCTAACATAAGATTTGCAAACTCCCTATAAACAAAACTACTAGGTGTGAGAGAAATTAAGGAAGACTAAATAAATGGAAAGATGTACTGTATTCATAGACTGGAAAGATCCAATATTGTAACGATATGAAAGTCACACTAATTGGTCTATAGGTTTAATGGAATTCCAATAAAAATTTTATCTTTTTTTGGTGGAAATTGACAAGCTGAATCTACATTTTATGTGGAGAAGCAGAGGATCAAAAATAGACATGATAATCTTGAAAAAGAATATAGTGAGGAATCTTACATTGTGAAATATCTAGACTTATAAATCTTCAGGTATTCAGTAATTATTCAGTGTATAATGGAGAACAGATAAATAAAACAACATACAACACCAAGTTATAGTTACTTGAATTATGATAAAGTTCCCCTTCAGTGCAATAGGGAAAAGATGTTCTTTTCAATAAATGGTTCTAGGTCAACTGGCTATCCATGAAAACAACAACAACAACAAAAAACAACAAAACAATCTTTAGCCTTACTTCAGATGATTAAAAAAGAAATCATGTCTTAGTGGACCATAGATCTAAATGTAAAGGTAAAACGATACATCTTCTAAAAGATGATGAAGGAGAATGTTTCCGTGATTTGGGAGTTGATAAATATTTCTTGAATTATCTACCTGAAACCATTGCTATAAAAGTAAAAGACTTATAAAATGGACTTTATTAAAATTGACTACTTGTGTTCATTAAAAGTCACCATTAAGAAAGAGAAAAGACAAACCAGAGTGGAAGAAAATGTTGGCAATATAAATATGGCTCCTTTAAATCATTAAGAAAAATACAGATGACTCAATTTTAAAATGATGGGCGAAAGTATTGAAGAAGCATTTCACCAAAGGAGATATTCATATGTCCAATGTGCATATACAGAGCGGCTCAACATCATTAATCATCAGAGAAATTCAAATTAAAACCCAAATGAGATATTAAAAATGAAGCAGAATGAATTAACTTAAAAATGAAAGTTGAGGGTGTCTGGGTGGCTCAGTTGGTTAAGCGACTGCCTTCAGCTCAGGTCATGATCCTGGGGTCCCGGGATTGAGTCCCACATCGGGCTCCCTGCTCAGCAGGGAGTCTGCTTCTCCCTCTGACCCTCTTCCCTCTTGTGCTCTCTCTCATTCTCTCTCTCTCAAATAAATAAATAAAATCTTAAAAAAAATCTTAGACTTTAAAAAAAATGAAAGTTGAAAATTTTAAAAGATGAAAATGAAAATTTTTGATGAAGTTATTGAGCAACTGGAACTCTTGCATTCAGATGGTGGTTTTGTAAAATGAGTCAGCCACTTTGGAAAATTGTACAGAAATATCTACTGAAGCTGGATATGCACAAATGCTGTAACCTGGTGTTCTACCATAGGCGTATACGTAACAGAAGTGAAAACCTGTGTGCATCAAATGACATGTACAGCAAGGTGCATAACAGCAGCCTACAATCTGCTATGAGCAAATAAATTGTGGCATATTCCCATCAAGTGTTGCCATAAATAATGTCAGCTGCGGCACTACTGCTACACAGAGCATAATGGATGAATTCCACAAACACAAGGTGGACCAAAAGAAGAGTCATAAAAAGACTAGTCATAGTGTAGACCTATTTTCCATGTAGGTCAAAACCAGTTAATAAGAGACGGCCATAGAAGGCAGCATATTGGCTACCTTTTTGGAAGTAATGTAATAACCTGAGCAGACAAGAAGGAGGTTTCTGTGAGGCTGGAATTGTTCAATTTATTTATCAGAATGAGATTACATGGGTGTGCTCACTTCGTGGTAATTCATCAAGCTGTACATGTACACTCTGCTCACCTTGTGTGTGGAAGAGGTTTCAATAAAAAGTTTATTTTATTAAAAAAGAAAAGATATTTGGCATTTCTATAGAGAAGAAGTCACTGAATTATTTCCTGAAAGTATATAAAGGAAAAAAATGCATTTCAAACCAAAGCGGTGGTGTCCTTGGGTAAACATTGGATTGTGGGGGGAGGATTATGTGAATTACTTGGTAGATAAATAGAATCTGTAGTTTGTACAACTGAAAGTAATTTCTCTGGTGTCAGAAACAATTCTTGCTCCTTGTTCACAGACGCTAAAATAAAACTATAAATGGGTTACACAACTTACTAATCATCACAAGCAGGGGAATATGCAAAAAAGGAGACAGAATTTTTAAAATCCTACAAGCATTCTCTGTTCAGTCAGAAACTCTGTTGGCAGGTTCTTTCCTCTTTTAATTGACATTACACTATTTTTTTAAATTCTAATTTTGAAGGAGACAATGGCACTAGATAATTCTCCCAAATATGAGAGCAAATTTCCATAGATCAACCTGTAGGCATTTTGCAGTTGGTAAATTGATGTTGCTTTTTAAACTGATTTTGAACTTCAGAAGATGAACTACAGAAAAGAAAACTTCTGTAATATCACATTACAGGGAGAATGGCAAAAAGGACCCTTTTCCTTCAACAGGCCATTGTGCTCTGTGTTCTTTAGCTGTTCTGGGCTGTGAACTTTATGTGGTTTTAATTATTATTGTTTACAATGATGATGTCTTAATTGTTGATGTGGCACCCTGAGCTTCTTGGTGGAAACTTCATAGTAATTAAAGATTCCTGGAAAGTAAAGAAATAGCCAGGGCTCCTTAGGTAGGTTCTTGTGGGAGCTAATTGCACAAAGAATCAACATTTTCTATGGGACAGTAGGAGGTAGTTTTAAAAAGCACTTTTTTTTTTTTTTTTTTTTTGCTGCCCGCAGCCCAGTCCCTGCTGCTCCCACTGCCTTTGTGACTAACAAGGTTTACTTGTTTGTTTTTGTTTTCATTTTAATTTGGTCACTCACAGTGTCACCCTATTTATCCCGAAGCCTTGATGCCATTATCTCAGCCTGGGCAATACATGAAACATGTACTAAACATGCATGTTTCAATGGAAACATTTCTTTTTGATGAGCATTTTAGTTTTTTGCAATGTCTATTACAATGAAAAAAATGGAACTTGTTTATTAATATATTTAATGGAGGAAAGAGTTTTACGAAAATGTGAGCATTTCTGTGCACTGTGGTTTGTTCATTGTTATTATTGAGCATCATGTCATAGTAGTTTCCATTGCTATGAAAGTGATTTTAATTGAGGGGTACCTGGGTAGTACAGTTGGTTAAGTGTCTGACTCTTTATTTTGGCTCAGGTCATGATCTCCGGCTCTTGAGATCGAGCCCCACCTGTGTCCATCTCTGCACTGAGCACTGAACATGGAGCCTGCTTAAGATTTTCTCTCTCCCTCTTCCTCTGCCTCTCCCCTACTCTCTCTCAAAAAAAAAAGTGATTCTAATTGAAATTTTCATTTTTTGAAAGGTAATAGTTTATTTGTGCTTTTGTTCATGCTTTTTTTTTTTTGAACAAGAAAATAGTGGTTGTTCTGGGGGAAAGCATGATGAGTGAGTATATTATTTCAAATGTCTTTCTGTTCTTTATATTAAAGTGCAGGCATTATTTAATGATTTCAAAAACTTTATCTGACCATATAGGTTAAATAATTCTTGTGTTCCTTCTGTTATTAAATTAATGACCATGCACTGGATATGATCATATGTAGACCAAAACTCTTATTCTTAGGATTGGATTTTATGATGTCTGCCATAAGGAAAAGATCTATCTAATATTTATTTATTGACTTTATTTCTTACAGGAAATAGAATATGAACTATTCCAACTGATCAATTTTTCAGGAAGATGAGAATATAAAATAGAATTTCATGCTTTTTAGAGATTTTAAACTATAAATAACCACATCAATCTCAACTTGAGAATCCTGTGAACCAGCAAACAAATGTTCTGTTACTAGCCTTTGGATGTCTGACAACTAAAAATGATTTAATTCTACTGATGGTTACTTTAAAACAAAAATGTACCACAAAATAGAATTTACATATCTGAGAACATGAAAATCATCAAAAACTTTTTAATAGAAAGCATTAGCAATTCTTACCGTAGTGCTACAATTTTATCCTGAATTTGTTTGAAGGATTAGAGATGAGGAGCTATAGCACCAAGATGTGTTTCACAGAGAATATTTAATATATAATATTTTAAATTTTATATTGATGAAATAATTTGAAAATATGCTTTTTAAAAGAGAATAACTTTAAAGGAGAATAAATATACAAAAATTAATCTCCTAAGCATAATTCTAGCAGGTGAAAATGTACAGAATGCATACATTTCATTGACTTCCTTCTAAAGTGAACATAGCCATTAACCATTCACTGGAAAGATTGACTTTATTACATTCTGTCGGGGAAGTAAAACACAATGGTGAGGAGACTATGGGAGTGTCTGGAAGAGACAGTAGGAACCAGGTATTTGTCTTTATTTTCCTGATTGAGATCAACATTTTGCAAACTGTGAATTCACCTGGATAGGGGCAAGGGTAAAGTTCTGAATATCCTATTTTGGACATTATTCTATATCTTCCGAGCTTCAGTTTAATGACACACATTTTAGCTACATCTGAAATTCTTTTAGTGGTACTCCAGGAATTTTTGAGCTATAGAAACGGCCACTCCCTCTCCCCAGTTAGAAGTGACCATTCCTTTGTTCTCCTGTGGTATCCGTTTTTACAGTGCCTATCACATGTTGTACCCATTGGTTTATGTATTTTTCTCTCTTCCCCAGATTGTAATGTGATTAAGCTGTGTCTTACAGCCTCAGGCTTATCACACTGCCTCACCACAAATGTGTGTTCAGTGATTGTAAATGATTATGTGGATGAATAAAAGCTTTAGTAAACCATACCTCATTGACCCGGAAATGTGTATATAACACCTTAGTGGCAACTCGGGAAGCTATTGTAGAGGATTATCCAAGAATTAAGTATAATCAGTTAGCTTCTGGGTAGTTGGAAAGGAACTCAGAAGGCAACCCTGTCTAAGCAATAAGTTACTGAGAGCATGTATGCAACACCAATCGGGAATTAATGAACCGCCATATGTTTTGGCTTTGAGTGTGTCAAATGAGGAGTAACTGTGCTTAGAGCCACAGAGGTTTAATGAATACAGATTCTACACAAAGTCTGTAAAATTGAACCAGTGGCTGTCAGACAAACTAAGACTGTTATGAAAATATGTATCAATACAAATATAAGGAAATGCCTGGCATGCTGTGGCTTGATGTTGGTCATAGTTAATAGCTTTACAGTGATGCAAAACAACCAGGAAACTTACATGAGACAAGCATCTTGAGAGAACCAAGATAGAGGCATCTCCTACAGCTGAGAGTTGTACCGATTCTGCAGGACTAAGGCACTAGCCTTGATGTAGGAACTTCACTCTACACATGTTTTCCACTAGAGCTCCAACTAATGATACTTTTGTTTTGGAACTTTGATATGTGACACTGGGAGGGTTTCTTATGATACTGATGCAATTTTAATATTTCTCTTTTCTGTACTAAGCCAATTATGTCTTTCTAGATCTTGCATGACAGTTAAAGGAACAATTCATTAGTGTGGTGGTTAGTAGGAGAAGAGTCAGGAATAACCACATTCTTCAGAAGTAGAGTTGGAGCATATCACAGTGGGCACAGGATCAAGGCTGCTGTGCACCAACCCTTAATGGGTGTTTTGGGTACATGATGGTAGGATTGGGGCTGATTATTTGGACCATTTGGACATCTGCGTCTGCCATACGGTATTGCTTTTTTGGCAGAAGCTGCCAGAGCTACTTTCCAAGTTTGCACCTGATTACGGACAGGAGTCTGCTTCTTGTTCTTTTATGTCTTACCTCTTTGTGCCCTATTAATTGCACTCTGGATAAATGCTTTCTCTAGATTCTGTGAGCTAAACCCTTTACTGCCCAATACTGAAAATTAACGATGGGATTGTACCTAGTCCCTAACTCTCTACTGCATCCTTTAATTCTCTCACAGTTTTCTTGTAACAAATTATGCAAGATACAAATGCAGAATGATAAAAACTGTGGTAAAGGGGAGAAGTTACACATATTAGACAAATGGAACCCAGACCACTTCTAATTTCCTGCACTCGTGTATTTCTTTTCATTCTCATTTTTGATACTTTCCCTACATTTCATTTCACTTTTGTACTTTGGCAAGCATACACATTCAGCTGCAGATATTTTTTCGTTTGACCTTAATAAGAGTGAATCCCAAATTTTTATTCAAATGAAAGCAGAATTTCCAAATATAGGGGTTGGAGTCAGTTATGAACACACAAAGTATAATGAAATGAATAAAATGAGAATAAAAAGTAGACAGGAAATGAGGACAGAAAAAAACCCTACAAAATTAATGAAACAAAATGTGAAAGCATATGATAAAGTAATAAGTGATGGTAGCATGTTCATTGTAAATTAGGTGGCATTTCTTCTCATGTCTGCATCTTTCTCATCTCTGAACCTGTTACAGATACACAGGTTCAGTTTATGCTACTCATTGTGGTAAGCTGATTAAGAGCTCTGAAACCCCATCCATCACTAACCATCGCGATGTATTATTAAAACAACAGAATGACTTTTCCTCCAGGCAGACAATAAAACAAACTGCAACAACTTCCTGCTGTGTCTATACAACGGAGAACGAATGGAAGTTTCTCACTCTCCACTTATTTTGATCAATGTGCATCAGTAAATGAGAGAGCTGGAGCCACTTGTTTACTTTGTGGCCTGAAGAACCTGCATAGTTGTCATCTTGATCAGATCAGAGCACTAAGGGTAAAAATTTTTTGGTTGCTTTTGTTTTGCCCCAATTATGTATTTCAGAGAGATTTTAGGTTTTTTAAAATCTGTTATCTCTTCTTTAAATACACGGACCCATGAAATAATGTGACAGAGGAAAATTGGGTATGTTTGAATGGAGGGAATGTGAAGAAATAATATGTTCAGAGATTCTTAGATCGGATGGTGAAAAATATGTGGAAGAATTAGAGCACTTTGGGATCTGCTTTCTGCGTCTCCATTATTTGTTCATTTATAAAACATGAATAATACTAGGTACCTTCCAGGTACTTCTGCAGATACATATAGAAACTATAGTCCCTTCTATCAGGAAACTTGTAAACCCAAAGAGAGAGAGAGAGAGAGACAGAAAAAAAAAATGATTGCTTACAATATAACGGGAAGGAATAATGAATGAGTCGTAAGACACTGTAAGATAAAATGGGGGTGGACTTAGGATTCAGAGGTTTCCCACTGAGGTTAACAATGACAATTATCATGAATGTTCACTATGTATTAGGCACTGGATTAAATTTTTGCATGCATTAATTCATTTAATCTTCAACAAAATTTTGAGGTCAGTACTGTCAGTGTTTTCATTTCACACATAAGTAAACATGTTTAGAGAGACCTTTCCCCGCAAAACCCTAAGTTGAAAAACATAATTTGAATCTAGGTCTGTCTGTTACAGTAGCCCCTGCAAACCTCACTTTCCATATACACAAATTCCCTAGAGTCTCACTTTTCCTAACGCCCACTAACTAGAAAGTATATAATCCTCATCACAATCACAAATGCAGCTCTTTTGCCCATGGGTCCTGTTCCTGTGCTTTAATAAAAGCACATTTTTCAGTGTGAAAAAAAAACTAAACTAAATACTGAAGGATGGCCTGTGATTAATTTTCTACCAGGAATTGCAATTCTAGGTGTATACATTAGGGGGGTTCTCCCTTGTCTACATAAAGAGCTTGAGATAAGGAAGTTTACTGCAGCAATGTTTATTTAAAAAAAAGACTTTGAATAAGCTGATTGTCTACTAATGAGGGAATATTTTTCAGGAATGTTAGGTATTTATAAAGAATCCCATGAAATACTGTAGAGAAGAATCAGGGCATCTGGATTCAAAAGCTAGCTCTGCTGTCTCCTTACAGTGTGACCTTGGGGAAGTAGCTAAACTTTTCTGTGACTTTATTTTCTCATCTGTAAAATGACATTTAACTTATCTGTGAGAATTAAAGGAAACAAACAAAACACCAAGAGTGTCTTGCACATAAGTGTCCAATAAATATCAGCTAGTATTATGTAAGAGACCTTCTTCATAGTTAGGAGGAGCAGATATAAGTCCTCAAAAGGGAAAGAAAGTTCTTAAAGACATATTTCTAAACATAAATAAGCAAGTTTCAGACAGTTGACACAACATGATATTTATAAACTATATATTTGCATAGATACATATTATGTATAAAAGCACATTTAGCAGAGGACACCTGACAAAATCTCTGCCCTCCCCCACCCCCCAACAGTCCTTCAAAGCATCAGTAGGACTCTTATAACCATCTAGGTCATTACTAATTGTGTCTATGCATCTGTCAGGGAAAAAAAGTGACTTGGGTGAGGTAGGGGGGAGGAATATCTGTTAAAGTTACACTTTTCATTTGCTTTGACATAAACATGTACATACATGAATATGTGTGTGCCTTTCTAAAACTGGAGAAAGGCCAAGTTCTGTTGTTCCATTGAGAACAAAAATACATTCTGGAAAGATTTCAAATGTGCTTCTGCCAAGTATGGCTTTCATCCTATTTTCAAACAAACATTGATGTCTTTTGCTAGCAGGATTCTTTAAAAGAGTAATGATGTATAAATGTTTTCCTATCACTAAAATTATGTGCCTCTTTGGGAGATGTTTAGATTTTCTTAAGTTCCTTGGGATTTCTTAGCATTCATGATTTTGGTGGGTATTTTTGAGTAATAGGGCTGCTTCTTTAAATTCCTTCATCTGTGTGGGTATAATTGTTACCATCATTTGCCCTTTGCCAGGATGCATGTTTTGTATACCCTTCTTAGGCATTAGAGCAGGACCATGTTTTGATTGCTCTTGCAGGAGGATATAGGCAGCCTAGCACCATTGCTTCTAGTGCATTCTTTCTCCACCATGCCAGTCATTTTCCTTAGTCTAGAAAAATCTCAGCAAGGTTTATGAAAAGCATAGGCTCTCTAAAAGTGTGGGGAATGACCAAGTTCCTGGAATGTCATGAGAAAAAGATTTTGGGGAAAACAAAGAAATTCTGGTATTATCTAAACTTTTAGAGGTTCAAGCAAATGAACATCTGTGTCTTGATGCTAAATTCATTGCTTCTTGGTTAAGGAATGCAGCATTCTATTTTCAATTACCTGCTTTCCAGATTTCAAAAATTATTTTGGCAGAGAACGTGCACACTCATATATATATACACAAAAATGTATAAATGAAAGTGTCTATCTATCTGAATGCCAAACCTGACATATATTTAATATATATATATATTTAAAGGATAGCAACAGAGATAGCGAGAGAGAGCACAAACGGTGAGGAGAGGGAGAAGCAGGCTCACCACTGAGCAGGAAGCCCGACATAGGGCTAGATCCCAGGACCCTGAGATTATGACCTAAGCCGAAGATTGGTGCTTAACTGACTGAGCCACCTAGGTGCCCCGACATTTTTTTTAAAGGCCAGGAATACATTCCTTTTAATTTTAGAAGTTGATTATTTTTAAAGGGGAGTGACTTTTCTTTCTTTCTTTCTTTTTTTTAAAGAGTATCTTCCAACCAGAAAGTACGTAGCTAGTCTACTGCATTTAGGACATTGCATTATTTGAGAGTTACTATTTGAGGTCCTAGGTAAAAAAAGAAAATATTCCACTTAAATATTTTTAATATAATTAGAAGCAAGAAAAATCTTGAATACACAACCTAACTTTACACTGAAAGCAGCTAAAAAAGGAACAACAAATGAAGCCTAAAGCCAGCAGAAGGAGGGAAATAATAAAGATTCGAGCAAAAATAAATGATATAGAAACAAACAAACAGAAAAACAGTAGACCCAATCAATGAAACTAGGAGCTGGTTCTTTGAAAGAATTAATAAATTTGATAAACCCCTAGTCAGACTTATCAAAAAGAAAAGAGAAAGGACCCAAATAAATAAAATCACAAATGAGAGAGAAGAGATCATAACCAACACCATAGAAATACAAACAATTATGAGAATATTATATATTTATATAAATTGGGCAATCTAGAAGAAATGGATAAATTCCTAGAAACATATAAATGACCAAAAGTGAAACAGGAAGAAAGAGAAAACTTGCACAGACCAATAATCAGGAAAGAAATTGAATCAGTAATCAAAAATTTCCCAACAGACAAAAGTCTAGGGCCAGATGGCTTCTTAGGTGAATTCTACCAGACACTTAAAGAAGAGTTAATACCTAATCTTTTCAAACTATTCCAAAAAATAGAAATGGAAGGAAAGCTTCCAAACTCATTCTATGAGGCCAGCATTACCTTGATTCTAAAACCAGACAAAGACCCCACTGAAAAAGAGAGGCCAATATCCTTGATGAACATGGATGCATAAATTCTCAAAAAAATACTAGCAAATTGAATCCAACATTAAAAGAATCATTCACCATGATCAAGTGGGACTTATTCCTGGGCTGCCAGGGTGGTTCAGTATTCACAAGTCAATCAATGTGATATACCACATTATTAAAAGAAAGGGTAAGAACCGTATGATCATCTCAATAGATGCAGAAAAAGCATTTGACTAAGTACAGTATCTATTCTTGATAAAACCCTCAAACAAGTAGGGATAGAGGGAACATACCTCAACATCTTAAATGATTTATACAAAAGACCCACAGCGAACATCTTCCTCAGTGGAGAAAAACTGAGAGCTTTTCCTGTATGGGCACGAACAAGACAGGGATGTCCACTCTCACTATTGATATTTAACATAGTACTGGAAGTCCTGGCCACAGCAGTCAGACAACAAAAAGAAATAAAAGGCATCCAAATCAGCAAGGAAGAAGTCAAACTTTCACTCTTCGCAGCTGACATGGTACTTTGTGTAGAAAACCCAAAAGACTCCACCAAAAAATTGCTAGAACTGATAGATGAATTCAGTAAAGTTGCAGGACACAAATCAATGTACAGAAATATGTCTCATTTCTATACACCAATAATGAAGCAGCAGAAAGAGAAATCAAGGAATCGATCTGCTTTATGATTGCACCAAAAGCCATAAGATACCGAGGAATAAAGCTAAGAGGTAAAAGACCTGCACTCTGAAAACTATAGAACACTAATGAAAGAAATTGAAGATGCCACAAAGAAATGGAAAAACATGCTAATGGATCGAAAGAACAAATATTGTTAAAATGTCTATGTTACCCAAAGCAATCTACACATTTAAGGCAATTTCTATCAAAATACCACTGGCATTTTTCAGAGCTAGAACAAACAATCCTAAGATTTGTATGGAAGCACAAAAGACTCTGAACAGCCGAAGCAATCCTGAAAAAGCAAAGCAAAGCTGGAGGCGCACAATTCCAGACTTCAAGGCATATTACAAAGCTGTAGTGATCAAGACAGTATAGTACTGGCTCAAAAACAGACACATAGATCAATGGAACAAAATAGAAAACCCAGAAATGGACTCACAACTGTATAGTAACTAATCTTCAACAAAGCAGGAAAGAATATCCATTGGAAAGAAGACAGTCTCTTCAACAGATGGTGTTGGGAAAACTGGACAGCGACATGCAGAAGAATGAAACTGGACCACTTTCTTATACCATACACAAAAATAAATTCAAAATGAAAGGCCTAAATTTGAGACAGGAAACCATCAAAATCCTAGAGAAGAACACAGGCAGTAACCTCTTTGACCTCAGCTGTAGCAACTTCTTGCTAGACATGTTTCCTGAGGCAAGGGACACAAAAGCAAAAATGAACTATTGGGACTTCATCAGGATAAAAAGCTTCTGCACGATGAGGTAAACAATCAACAAAACTTTAAGGCAGCCTTCGGAATTGGAGAAGATATTTGCAAATGATATAGCCAATAAAGGTTTAGTATCCAAAATCTATAAAGAACTTACCAAACTCAATACCAAAAAAAACAAAAAAACAAAAACAAAAACCCAAAAAACAAACCCAAATAATCCAGTTAAGAAATGGGCAGAAGACATGAAAAGACATTTCTCCAAAGAAGACATTCAAATGGCTAACAGACACGTGAAAAAAATACTCAACATCACTCATCATGAGGGAAATACAAATTAAAACTACAATGAGATACCACCTCGCACCTGTCAGAATGGTAAAATTAACAAGTCAGGAAACAATAGATGTTGATGAGAATGCAGAGAAAGGGGAACCCTCTTACACTGTTGGTGGGAATGCAAACTGGTGATGCCACTCTGGAAAACAGTATGGATGGTCCTCAAAAAGTTAAAAATAGAACTACTCTATGACCCAGTAATTGCACTACTAGGTGTTTACCCAAAGGATACAAAAATACTAATTCAAAGGAATACATGCACCCCAGTGTTTATAGCAGCATTAGCAACAATAATAGCCAAATTATGGAAAGATCCTAAATGTGTATCAGCTGATGAATGGGTAAAGAATATACATACATACATACATACAATGTATACATAAATGAAATACATGTAATGGAATATTCCTCAGCCATAAAAAAGAATAAAATCTTGCCATTTGTGACGATGTGGATGGAGTGTATTAGGCTAAGCGAAATAAGTCAGAAAAAGACAACATATGATCTCATTCATATGTAGAATTTAAGGAACAAAACAAATGAACATACAGAAAAAAAAAAAGAGAAAGGGAGACAAACCATAAAACAGACTCTTAACTATAGAGGACAAACAAGGTTGATGCAGGGGTGGGCGGGGGATGGACTAGAAGGGTGATGGGTATTAAGGAGGGCACTTGTGATGAGCACTGGGTGATGATCACTAAATTCTACTACTGAAACTAATATCACACTGTATGTTAACTAAGTAGAATTTAAATACAAACTTGAAACAAACAAATTAAAATTAAATCATTGCTTTCCTTATAACGATGTTACTTTGAGCAGAAGCCTTTTAGGTTTACATAGACCTGTAAAGAACGCTAGCTTTGGAACAAGAAGATTTGCCTTATTTTTCTACCACTAGCTGTAGACTTTGCAAATTAGTATAACAACATTACATTTCATTTAAAATCTTTTTCAATTATAAATTTTTCAAATTCTTTTTCTTTTTTTGATAATTTTTTTGTCATAGATTTTTCAGTCATCTTTTTGGAATCTATTTAAAAATAACATTTATTTTTTTCTGATTTTTATGTCAAAAATACAAATCTAGCTTTTTTCTTAGAAGATTTATAAATTATAGAATGATATAATGCAAGAGAAAATAAGTCAGAATTTTACCATCTAGAATAAAAAAAAGTTAATATTTTGGTTTATGTATTTCCAGATTTGTATATAGATACGGTTTTAAAACACAGGTGCTATGCAGAGTGTTTTATAACCCATGTTTTCAAATAATATATTGTAAGTATTTTCTAGGTCATTAGGTGCATTTTAAAATACGACTTTAAAATTTCATGGCATTTTCTGGTATGCCTGTATCAAAGTTATTTTATTTATTCCCTATTCCTTATCATTTAGATTGCTTGCTAATTTTGCTTTTAAAATTAGTGCTAAAATAAACATCTTTATACTTTCATCTTTTCCCACTTGCCTAATGTGTTTTTCTATAAGACAAATCTGGAGAAGTGTCAACTGAAATAAAGACTTAACATCCTGAAAAGGCACATTCAGCATATGGCCATGTTGTTTCCCCAGAAAGACTACTAATTTACACTGTCACCAGTGGATTTATTTTTAATTTTTTTATTTGAGTATAGTTGCCACACAATGTTACATTATTTTCAGGTGTACAACATAGTGATTCAACTTCTTTTTATATAATACTGTGCTTACCACAAGTATAGCTACCATCTGCCACCATACAATGCTATTGTAGTGTCATTGACTATATTCCCTATGCTGTGCCTTTTAGTCCTTACTTATTCATTCCATAACTAAAAACCTGTATCTCCCACTCCCCTTCACCCATTTTGCTCATCTCCCTCATTCCTCTCCCCTCTGGTAGCCATCAGTTTGTTTTCTGTATTTACAGTTTGTTTTCTGTATTTACAGTTTGTTTTCTGTATTTGCTTTTTGTTTGTATATTTATTTGTTTTATTTTTTAGATTCCACATATGAGTGAAATCATATGGTATTTGTGTTTTTCAGTTTGACTTACTTCACTTAGCATAATACTCTCTAAGTCCATCCTTGTTGCAAATGGAGAGATCTCATCTTTTTTATGGATGCATAATATTCCTGTGAGTGAGTGAGTGAGTGAGTTAGTGAGAGTGTGTGTGTGTGTGTGTGTGTGTGTGTACCACATCTTCCTTATCCATTTGTCTATTGATGGTCATTTAGATTGCTTCCATATCTTGGCTATTGTAAATAATGCTGCAGTAAACATAGGTGTGCATATATCTTTTCAAATTAGTGTTTTCATTTTCTTTGGGTAAATACCCAGTAGTGGAATTACTGGATCCTGTGGCATTTCTATTTTTAATTTTTTGAGAAACTTCCATATTGTTTTCCACAGTGGCTGTGCCAGTTTACATTCCCACCAACAATACATGAGGATTTCTTTTCCTCCACATCCTTGTTAACACTTGTTATGTCTTGTCTTTTTTATTTTAGCCATTTTGAACAGGTGTAAGGTGATATCTAATTGTGGTTTTTGATTTGCATTTCCCTGATATTGAGTGACATTGAGCATCATTTTATGTTGCTCTGTTGGTCTGTTGGCCATTTGTATGTCTTCTTTAAAAAAATGTCTATTCAGTTATTTGCTTATTTTTTAATAAATTTTTTTTTCGCTTTTTTGGTGTTGAGTTGTAGAAGTTCTTTACATATTTTGGATATTAACCCTTTATCTGATATGTCATTTGCAAATATCATTTTCCATTTAGTAGGTTGCCTTTTAATTTTTTTGATGATTTCCTTCACTGTGCAAAAATCTTCCTAGTTTAATGTAGTCCCAACAGCTAATTTTGCTTTTGTTTCCCTTGCCTTAGGAGACATATCTAGAAAAATATTGCTATGGCTGATGTCAGAGGAATTACTACCTGTCTTCTCAGATTCTTATGGTTTCAGGTCTCACGTTTAGGTCTTTAATCCATTTTGAGTTTACGTATGGTGTCACCAACAAATTAAGTACTAGTCTGCACTCACTCACGCCTACACTGGCATAAACATATTTTCAAAAATCTTTGCCAATTTTTAAGTGAATAATTGAGAAGCATTGCTACTTTAATTATACTTCTTTGATTCCTATTGAGGTATAGTATAACTAACATGAGAATTATGTCTTCTTCACTATTGCAAAAGTTAGACTCATTCTATTTGGTATTTTGGTTGGTGTAAATTTTGAAGTATGTATTGGTACAGGAGAAAGAAAAAGGTGAATTTCACAAGAAAGTAACAAGTTGCATTAAATTATAGGTAGAATTGATGAATCTGGAGGGAATGTAGTGTGATAGCTGGTGTCCTCAGGAACATGAATAAATGTGATGGATGTCCTGAATGGATAAATAAATATTGGAAAACATGAGGAATTTGTCATCTGAGAAAGAGGAAATTATTATTTTTTTTTTAGAGAAAAAGCACTTTTAAATTGGAATGATCACCTCATGTGACATCTCAGTAAAGTAGAGGTGAAAGCGTCTTCAAAAGGAAAGATGTGGATCTGAGGAAAGTAAAAGTTGCACTAGACTTTCAGGTTGAGAAGTTCAAAAGCAAGTACTTCCACAGTGCTACAGAAATTCTACAACAGTAAATTTTGCAACAGTAAAATATGACAGGAAGCGGGTTGATGATAGTGGGGAACACAAAGAAAGTACAACGATAATCCTTAAGTTATTTAATGTGGGTTTTTTTTTTTTTTTTTTTTACAGATCTGACAAGGACTTGATGAAAGCTGTGAATCCTTTTCTCAGATAAATGCATGTTCATAATATTTTCCAAAGAGTTTTAGCTAGTGAGATATTCTCCTACACTGAATTAAGAATCTTTACTTATTAAGGGGATATTTTTTAAAGGCCATTACTCATTAAGGGTATATATATATAAGACTTTCTCCCTGTAATCTGTTCCCAACCTGGGGCTGCTGTCTATCTAGATGGAAAAATGGAATCTTTGGAAACATGGTAATGTCACCACTGTGCTGTGTAGGTTTAAATATTTTTTAAAAAGTGAGAACAAATGGAAAGGCATAGAGACTCATTTACTTTCTTTGATTATTTGTTCTGCTTCTGCTGCTCAGACTTCTCTTTGGGTGGGCCTTCTTTCTCTTCCTTCATATCTAAACTTCTAATGTATGTAGGTATGTTCCTTTACTGTATTTGCCTTTACCCTTGAAGGCTAAGCATGAACTAGGTAGGACCCTAAGAAAATGAGAGATGGAATAGTTTTTTTGAGGGTAGCTTCTACCTCAGAGCTAAAACTAAAAGTCCAAAAATGGGTTGTTCCGTTTCATCCATGATCCCACCCTTGTATCTATAACGGGAATACAAGCAGACATACTGCAACGAGTGAAGGGAATACACGTGACTCATATATACTTACTTTAGTTTGTGAAGATTGCACTGAGAATTGGTAAAGAACATGACTCATAATGGGAATTCCATTCGTAATAAATCCCTTCTCTTCATAAAGAACTGAAGGAAAATTAACTCATCATAGTATTTACTGAAAATGTTTCTGTCTTCTCTAAGGTCATGTCTGTCTGACTGGAAAAGAGCAGACTATATCATTTTCTGCTATAGTAATGCCAGTGTTAATGTCAGTGTGGAGTTTTTCATGGTAGATTATCATTTCTTTGGAGATGGGCCATTCTTATAAAATGACAACAGACAAGTGGAATCAATTGTAGTGTATTGACAAGATTTATTATCTTCTCAGAAATAATTTGAAAAGACAGACATGTGAATTTCACTTAGGAGAAAACTGACTTTGGTTGTAAAATTTCTTATGATCTTTGAATCACCTGCCAGAAACATTTGTATCATTAAGACCATAGTTTAGGTATAATGTGATTAAGGTGTTACATATGTTGTAGAAATCCAGATAAAAGTGGAGCTATTTGAGATAATAAAAGTAGTAAAAAGAAAACAAACGTATGAAATGATAATTTCAAAAAAGTTATAACAGATAATTTTGACTATTTAGGCACTCTTTTGTCTCTAGATGTTTAGTGCTGAATTGTGTGAAGATTGTATTTTGACAGAAACTAACACAACCAGATGAAATTCCATTGAAAATTCAAATGCAGGTAAAGTCACCTGTCTCAAGCCTTTATGCAGAGATGAATATAACAATAGGAAAAAAAGGTAGTACAGAGAAACTGATGGAATGACTGAGGCTTGCGGTGCATCTATAGAAAGGGTATCTGGGGATGATCCAACAAGAAGATAAAACAACTTTATATATTTATGCACCCAACATGAGAGAACCCAAATACATAAAACAGTTAATAACAAGAAACTCATCAATAGTTTAGGAGCTCATCAATAGTAATACAATAATAGTAGGGAACTTGAACACCCCACTTACTTCAATGGAGAGATTATCTAAACAGAAAATCAAAATCAAGAAGGAAACTGGCTTTGAATGACACACTGGACCAGATGGATTTGACAGATATATTCAGAACATTCTATCCTTAAAACAGCAGAATACATGTTCTTTTCAAGTGCACCCAGAACATTCTCCAGAATCGATCACATATTAGGCCACAAAACAAGTTTCAACAAATTAAAAAAAATTGAAGTCATACCATGCATCTTTTCTGACCACAACACTATGAAACTAGAAATCAACCACAAGAAAAAATCTAGAAAGAGCACAAATATATGGAGGTTAAATAACATGTTACTAAACAATGAATGGGTCAACCAAGAAACTGAAGAAATAAAAAATTACGTGAAGAAAAATGAAAATGAAACACAATGGTCCAGAATCTTTGGGATGCAGCAAAAGAGGTTCTAAGAGGGAAATGTATAGTAATACAGGCCTAACTTAATTTTGATTTCTTCTTTGATATTTACAATTGTTATATCTTCTTGTTGGATTGTCCCCTTTATTAATATATTGTATCCTTCTTTGTCTCTTGTTACAGTCTTCATTTTAAAGTCTATTTTTTCCAATATAAGTATTACTACCCTGTTTTCTTTTGACACCATTTGCATGATAAATGTTTCTCTCTCTCCTCACTTTCGATCTGCATGTGTCTTTATGTCTGAAATGAATCTCTTATAGGATTCATCCATGAATCCATCCATTTGGATGGATCTTTTTTTTTTTTTTTAATTCATGCTGTCATCCTATGTCTTTTGATTGGAGCATTTAGTCGATTTATATCCAAAGTAATTATTGGTAGATATGTATTTACTGCCATTTTATTACTTATTTTGTGGCTGTTTTTGTAGTTTTACTCTGATCCTTTCTTCTCTTGCCCTCTTTCATAATTCACTGGCTTTCTTTAGTGGTATACTTGGATTCCTTTCTCTTTATTCTTTGCATATCTATTACTGCTTTTTGATTTATGGTTACCACTAGGTTTGTATATAACATCTCTGCATATAGCAGTCTGTATTAAGTTGATGGTCACTTAAGTTTAAACCCATTCTTTACTCCTCTCCCCTCCATGTCTTAGGTAAATGGTATCATATTTTACATCCTTTTATTTTGTGATCCCTTGACTGATTTTTACAGATATAGTTGTTTTTACTGCTTTTGTGTTTCTTGCTTTTCATACTCTTAGGATCTTTTCTTTCCACTCAAAGAGTCCCCTTTAACATTTCTTAGTGGGCACAAACTCCTTTAGCCTTTGTTTGTCTGAGAAACTATGTCTTCTATTCTGAATGATAGCCTTACTGGATAGAGTATTCTTGCCCAGAATTTCCCTATTCAGCACTTTGAATATATCATTCCACTCCTTTCTGGCCTGCAAAGTTTCTGCTGAAACACCTGCTGATTGCCTTGTGGGGTTTTCCTCTTATATAACTGTCTTATTTTTTTCTTGCTTCTTTTATTTTTTTTTGTTATTTCATTTTTATTTTTATTCCAGTATAGTTAACATACAGCTGCTTTTAAATTTTTTTTAAATTGTCTCTTTATCACTACTTTTTGCCATTTTACTTACTATATGTCTTAGTGTGGACCTCCTTGGGTTGATTTTGTCAGGGAATCTCTGTGCCTCCTGGATCTGGATATATTTCCTTCCCTAGATTAGGGAGGTTTTCAGCTATTATTCAAATGAATTTTCTGCCCCCTTTTCTCTCTCTTCTCCTTCTGAGATCTTTGTAATGAAAATGTCATTACACTTGATGGGGTTGCTGAGTTCCCTAAGTCTGTTCTCATTTTCCGTATTTTTTTTTTTCTCTCACCTGCTCGGCCTGATTACTTTCCATTACTCTGTCTTCTGGGTCACTAATTTATTCCTTTGCTTCCTGTAGCTGCTATTTATTCCATCTAATGTATTTTTACTTTCATTTATTGTATTTTTCATCTCTGATTGGTTCTTTTTTAATCTCTTTGTTATGTTATGGGTCTCACTGATGTCCTCTACTCTTTTTTTCAAGTCCAGAGAGTATCTCCATGATCATTACTTTAAATTCTCTATCAGGCCTGTTATTTATACCTGTTTCACTTAGATCTCTGTCTGTGGCCTTTTCCTGTTATTTCATTTGAGACAAATTACTCTGCCTTCTCATTTTGTCTAAGTCTCTGTGCATGCTTCTCTGTGTCAGGAAAGTCAACGATGTCTCCTACTCTTGAAAGTAATGGCCTTATGAAGAATAGGTCCTGTAGTGCCCTGCAGTGCAGTATTCCCTGTTCCCCAGAATGTGGTATTTCAGGGGGTGTCTCCTATGTGTCTTACATGAACCTTGCTGTTTTGTCCTGGCCACTTTTTCCTTCAGTTCAGACCTCTTTAGAAGTTCTCTTTACCCACTGTGGGCAGTGTTTGGTCCCTGGCCAAGGTGGGTTGTGCAGTTGTAACAATGTGTGAGCAGGTATGCATGCGAAATGAGATGTGCCATAGCCGCTGCTAGGACCTGGGCCGTGTAGGCAGGGTGTGCGCTTTTAACAAGGTGTACTCATCCTTCTGCGGGGCCCGCCCCCACCGCTGGCAGGACTGAGGCCCTGCAAAACACAAAGGTGGGGAAACACAGTGTTGGCAAGGTTTGTGCCAGTCTTCTGGGTGAGGGAACACAGAGAGCTGGAACTGAGGCAAGCAGGGCAGATCCACCAAAGTGCAGCGGGTGGAGCTTGGTGTAAGCGAGTTAGACGGCACGTTGGCACTGTGCTGGTTCCCTCGGGTGGCTATGTGTTTGTGCTGGGGGGAAGGGGAGAGAAATGGCCCCTGAAAGCTCCTTTGTTTCTGGAGGAGTCTCTCTCTGGGACATACTTTGGAATGAATAGACTACTCTCCCTCCCTTGTGTCCCAGGTATTTTTCAAACTGCTGTTTCTACACTGTATTTCCTAGGGTTGTTTTTTGTGCTGTCCCTTTAAGGGTGGGACTTGCCTTCCTATTGCTGTCTGGGTTCTCCCAGAACAGAGTGCACTGATTTGTAAAATTCCAGGCTTTAAGTCCCTCTGGTTGTAGGAACTCAGGAAATTTGGCCCCTCTCACTCTCAGTGCCAAATGCTATGTGGATTTGTGTCCCCCTTGTGGGCTCCAGTGTGATAGTATGTTTCTTGCCTTTCCCCACACCTGTGGCTCCCTCCCTACTCCACGCTCCGTGGATGGCCACAGGCCCTATCCTCCCTACCACATCCCTGCTCTTCCTACCCTCTTGGATGTGGCCTCTTCTCTACCTTTAGTTATGGAGTTTGTTCTGTCAATCTTTGGGTCATTTTCTGGGTTATTTATGCTGATGTGTTATCTAGTTGAATGCATGGAATGAAGTGAACTTAGGTTTCTCTTACTTTGCCATCTTCCCAGCCTCTAACTCAAGAGTACACTTATCTTGATGAGCATTGAGTAATATATGGAACTACTGAATCATTATATTAAAAGAAAAGAGGGTTGCCTGGCTGGCTCAGTCAGTAGAGTATGTGACTCTTAATCTTGGAGTCGTGAGTTCAAGCCCCACATTGTATGTAGAGATTAAAAAAAAATTGAAAACCCAAATGATATCTGCCTTGATGTAATGCCATGGAAGAGTGACTAATTTTTTTACTGCAAAGATTATGTGTTTTAATTATGCCCAACTTTTTTTTAAAGATTTTATTTATTTATTAGAGAGCGCGCGCGAGAGAGAAACAGCATGAGGGGGAGAGGGTCAGAGGGAGAAGCAGGCTCCCCGCTGAGCTGGGAGCCCGATGTGGGACTCGATCCCAGGACCCTGGGATCATGACCTGAGCCGAAGGCAGTTGCTTAACCAACTGAGCCACCCAGGCGCCCCTATGCTTAACTTATAACTGAAAACATATATTATTTAAAAAAAATCACTTATAATCCCCACCCCACATGGATTCATCTAGTATTCTCAACATAACAATTTGGAGGTAATAATTTAATTATAAGTCATTTATATAATGTCTTTGGAATTTCTGAGGACTTCAAGGACAAATTAAAATAAAAGTTTAGAACAATAGAATATAGGGATTGTGGCACTGACACAAACATAGGAAGATAAAGAAGGGAGCTATAAATTTAAGATAGATATAAGGCCTCTACATTCTTTTGCTTGCTTTTAAGTTTCAGTGAAACATTTTAACTCGGTAGCTTAATTAACAATCAAAGAAAGTATATTTGCTCCATGAGAAACATACACTATAGAGACTGAAGGAATCTAAGGCAGGCCCAATATTGGGAAATGCAGGACTCCTCTGATGGGCAGCTTTGGCTTGAGAATCTGCAACAACTTTGCCAAACTTTCTTAAAACCCTCATGCTGTCTACTACCCTTGTACCCAGCTTTTCTTTTTCCTTTTCCCTTGCAAGGGGCTTCTTTTTGAGTTTCCCTCACAGATGTTTCCCCTAATAAATTTTTGCACAGCTAATTCTATCTTAGTATCATGTGTTTCTCAGAGTATCCAGATAACACAAGTGGTATCAGGAGTTATCCAACAAAACAAGCAATAAGACAGGGACTTAGGACTGGCTTACTCATTGCCTGGTGAGTGAAGAGGACATTGTTCTGCTTGGCGGACAGGGCAACAGTACTCCTTTATACAATCAGTGTTAATTGCTCGGGATTACGCTGATGGTGAATTTCATTGGTGGTGACAGGAAAATGTCTGGGTGGAGGTCAATGCAGTGGCAGGATTTAAGGATTCAGGCATTGGAAGTTTTGGGTTAACAGTGCCTACAAAGGTAGTGGAGTTGGCTGGTTACTTCCAAGTTGTATTGATGCCCTCCAGAGGGATAATAAGGGACTATAGGCTGTCAGCAAGCTTTGGTATCTTATGAAGAGATCCTTATCTCTTGTACTGAAAGCACAGACAGCACTGTGTGGCAGGCTGAGGATCTAATAGAGTTGCAAACTCCAGAGATAGTTGAGGGATCACCCAATGCTCTGCTTTGTTATACCAGGGCCAAGGTGCTGGTTGGAAAACACGGGGGCCTTGAAACATGAGATGGGACTGTCTTGACGGAGGACCCTGAGGATGTGTCTACATTTGCTTATGAACATTTTGGGATTCAGAGGTAGACTGCCTTTCCTGAGAAAAAGCTATCATTTATACTGTAGGCCTTGTAGTGGGCTGTGGGGTAAGTGGCACAGCACTGCTCTCCTCCACCAGCAGCCGGGTGGTCAAGTGGTGGCTGGTGGGAGGCACTGTGTTCTCCCTGCTGGCCCTGCTGGTTCTGGTTAAGCAGGTGATGAGCTCAGCCCTGCAGGACATGAACTGCATATGCCAGCCCCACTATGTGGCCCTAATATGCAGTGGTGGAGGTGCCAGTGCCCTCAGGACGCTGCTCAGTGGTCCTGTGCTGCTGGTCACTGGACTAAGGCTGGACTGGCTGGTCAATGCCCATGCTCAGCCATTGGCTGCCATGCTGTTTATGGGCACAGCGTGGCTGCCTCAGGTTTGCTCTTGCTGCTGGGTTTGCTGCTGTACCAGGGGGGTGTGACTGGACACTGCCTTCCCATCCATGCAGCCATTCCCTCCACCCACAGTGACCATGGTGGCAATGGCAGAGTCTTCAGCATTTCAAGATGGTTGTCTGCCCATTAGTGTCATGAGGCCACGTCTAGCATCTCCATCCTCATCTGACCCAGCGAGAGCCTCTTTCCCACCACCTGCCTCAATGTCCACATAACTGTGCCCAGGCATGAATGAGTGTGTGTGTGTGTGTGTTTGTGAATGTGTGTGCACATATGATCATGCATGGGCATGAAGGGAATAGTGAGTACGAGTGTGTACACATTCCCAGAACTGTATAGCTCTTCTGTGGGATTCAGTGATGTGTGATTAAGAGCCTATGTGTACCCACACAACCACACCATGGGAAGGGAAATGTGTATGTCCTTGGAACTTTGTTTTTGTGTCCACATAACTGTCAGAGTCTGCCTGTTTATATCTGGGGTCTCTAGGCTAAGGAGTATCTAGGATCTTTGAAGATTCTTGCCAGGACCCCTGAAGTCTAAACCCACTCTATAATACCTGTTAGGGATTTCCACAAGAGTGACTCTTGGCCATCCCAGAGACTGCACCAGTGACCCTTCACTGAAGAGAATAACTGGTAGCAAAGTGGAGAGAACATGGGCTCTGGAATGGGACAGATCTGGATTAGGATTCTCCCTCTATTACTTACCAGCTGGGGAACTTGGGCAAGTGATTTAAGCTCTCTGAGCCTCAGTTTCTTGAAGGTCATGGTTGTAGTCATAGTCATGCTAATTGATTGGTGAGGATACAGTGACACCCAGTATGGAAGGACTGGGCACATGGCAGACGTGCAGTAAAAATGGTGGCTGCTGAAACAAAATAAACAAACGGAAAAACTCTTCTCCCAAGGAAACAGGTGATTCCCTCAGGAGCTGCCCTCTTCTTCAGTGTGACTGGACACTGCCTTCCCATCCATGCAGCCATTCCCCCCACCCACAGTGACCATGGTGGCAATGGCAGAGTCTTCAGCATTTCAAGATGGTTGTCTGCTCATTAGTGTCAAGAATACCCTTGTGATGGGACTTTGGGGGCTCTTCATCAAAGAGGCCAGAATGTAAGCCTATGTAAGCAAGTATTCTTGATGTGGGGCCATTGATTTTCTTGAGACAAGGCATATCCTAGCAAAGACCCTAGGAGATGGGACAAACTTCCTGCTGGGGTGACTCTTGGGGGACTTAAAGAAGTGATGGCTGGCACTAAGTGAAGCAGAAATTCCTGGGGTGCCATATCAAATGTTAAAGGCAGGAACAAAGAAGCTGAGGGAAGCAGGCATGCTAGAGTGGATGTATTATGTGAGGATCCGGCAGACAATTATGTTCCACAGGAGGACCCAGAGGTCACATTATTCCCCAAGGCCATCATCAATGTGCTAGTGAGAGAGATACCAGCATCAGAAATTCAGTGGTGGCCTCCTCTGTAGGCCAGGGCTGATAGTAGGGGAAGCAGATACAGTCTTCAGAAGCCAAGCAGCGGATCCAGATGCCAGGAGGCCACAGTTACCGTAAAGATTGGCAGGGTCAAAGGGGTAGTCAAATGAGCTTGACATCTGTGCAATTGTGAACATGATTAAGGGAACATGGTGTTTCTGGGAGCAAGAGTGCTGGTCAATAGTTGTGACAAGAATAACAATGCAAGGGCAGGAATGGAAACTGAGGATGACTGCCTCAATAAAAAGTAACAGTCTCTGGCTCATTTCCCACATTTGAGCCAATTTTCAGGTACAGAACATCCAGGGGACATGACTGCCTGTCGTGTGAAAGGAGTGAAACAGTTGACCATGAGATCCACTGGTTATGTCACATAGTGCATCATCTAGAACCAGCCAGCCTCATAGAACTCTGGAATAGCCTCTAAAAATTCAGCTCAAGAGCCAGCCTGGAGCAATGCTCTGGAATTATGTGGTGTATGCATTAAATTAGCAACTTCTATGTGATGCTGTGTCCCCACGGGGAAGAATATATAGACCTCCGAACCATGGAGTAAAAGCAAGTGTATCTGTACATTGCTGCCAATGGCCAGCTAGGGATTTTATCCCTCTATACTCCTGTTGACCTTAAAAAACAAAAGAGCCAGTTATTTTACCAGCAAAATGGGTTTTGTGAATAGCCGAGGAATTGCAATTCAGGACAAGCAAACTATGGTGAACCATAGGCAAGTCTGGAGAACAGAAGAAGGGGCTTGTTTTTATAGGGGAAAGGAGGAAGCTGGGAGAGGCTGTTTCACCGAGTTCTTGTTGGCTGGACTGTAGATGGGCAAGGAGAAAATCTTCCTTCTTCTTGTTGGGGTATGTAAAGTATGCTTCTTCCTATTGGTGGGGTGGGAGGTAGGCTTCTTAGGGCAAGTGGTAGTGCCTGGGAGTTCCCCTGTCAGAGCTTCCTAACTCCATTTTAAATGAGGCTTCCTTTATTTATTTTCACACACCGTACTTAGAGTTTTGCAGAGTTGGAGGTCCTGGTGAACAAAAGGGACATACTCTGGCCAGGGGACATAGAAGAGGTTCCACTGAAGTGCATGTTACTCCTGCTGCCTGAGTACTTTGGGCCACTTGTACCCGAGACCATCAGGGTAGAAGGGGACCATGGGTACCATGGTTAAGCCACTACCCCATCTGTGAGGAAAAGTGTATCTGTGTGATGTGGGAGGCAGCCTGTAGCAGTCACTATGAGACTGTATTTCTCAGAGTTCCAACTGAGGGGAGCATAACTGAGCAATGTCTCCAGCCGCTGCATTTAGAAATCCATTACTACTATGGCACCAGGGCTGCCCGTCCCAATCACTTTTCCCAGCCAATGCTGGGTGCCCCAGCAGGGCAGGGCATCCTGGGAGATGGGGAACTCCTCTGATGGACTGCTTTGGCTCCATCCCTCCCATTGACCATTGACCTTGCCAAACTTTCTTAGAACTGTCTTCTTCCAATCAGCCTTCTCTGCTCTCCTTCTCCAGAGTCAAGTAAACATCTTTGGTGAGGGCTCTCCAAGACCTTCTTGGTTCCCTCCCAATCTTCTCTCATAGGCATTGTGCCTAATAAATCTCTCACCCTGTCTTAATCCTGTGCTAGCATCTCTTTCAAAGAGAACCTGTGGTATGCATCAGCATTGACTGAAAACATGATTCAACTTGTGGCATTTAAGGACAGTGTATCCTAAATCTAGGCTGCTTTGTAACCTAATAAGGCCATGGGTATTTCTTCCTTCTTGTATATACCAACTAGTTTTCTTTCATTCACTAAGGAGAGTCTGTACTCTTAATCCATTGAGCATCCTTTCAATTCTTTCTCACTAAATATACTCCAGGGAGGATCAGCCAACAAGACAGTAAGAATATGTAGTTTCCCCACAATTACTAGAAAAGCATCTCAACACATGTGCCCTTCTGAAAACAGAATACTTCTCGGACAGGATCTATATTAGAGAGTGAAGTAGGGATACGTAGGAGGCAAAAATAATGAAAGTCAAGACCTCCACTTGCTTCAACTGTCTGATATGTGTACTTTGTTTAGTCTTTTCAATGGCTTTGGATTCTAATAATTAAGGAAGCTCACAAAATGGTTTGCAGAAAGAATATTAGTGAAAGTCTTATCATATACTTCACGCATAAGTCTGTGGATCAGGAAGCATATATTTTACAGTGCTAACCAACTTATTGAATAAATAGATGCCTGTTATTGGATGAATTAGTACATTCATATTTACATTACTAATATGATCAGCCTAAATATTTTATAGCATCTATTATAGAAGCTTTCAGGCAACTGATGCCTCCAGCATTTCATTGATTGGACGTGAAAAGTATCTTTGAGAAATAGGTTTGATTCAATGCAGGCCATAGAGGTAAAACTGATGAGCTGGTGTGACAGAGAAATAAGTAGGAGCGAGGTGTCATTAAACAGATCCTTCTGGTACCATGAGTGGGAGAAGCACAGCACTGCATGAGTGGCTTAGCCAATGATGAGAACAAGTGACATCCAAAAAGCCTAAATGTTGTTATCACAAAGCAGTTGATAATTTGGAGAAAGGCAAATTTGACGTGTTTGTTTCAGAGTGGAACTCAAGTCAGAGGATTCTACAATGTTCAGTATAATCATGATTTCCAGCTGGTAGGAGGCAAGTTTCTGGCCTTTACAGGTTTGTGACACCCTGAGAAAGAAAAAGTTCTCCAGTTTCATCCCATTTACCACTTTTCCCACAATTGTATCTCACAGTGGAGGTTAAAGGAAGTTAGTTATAGGGAATTTCTGTTAAATATGGTAATAGATAGAGAATAAAAGCGAAATGATAGCATATGCCAGAATTAAGGGGACAATAATCCTTTTACGGATGTGTTCTGAAGAATCCAAACATTTTTGTGACATTTTAGACAGAAAAAGTCATTTTTATACCAAAGTGATGTAGGGTTTGTGCAAACCTTCATATCAGTTGATAAAGAAAAATATTACTTTCATAGGTTCACACAAGAAGTTCAAGTATTTCATCTCAGCTTCGATTTTTAAGCCATTTTCCTGCAAACTGGCAAATTTCTGCCTACAGCAAACTGATGAAAATTCATGGGTGTTTTCATTCCTCTAGTTAAGGGAGGAATAGTAAAACTTTTGCCATAGATCAAACTTTTGAACAGTTGAGGGGGAGAAAAAAAAACACATCACTTCTCAAATGTGAATACCCAAAGTGAAATGTGGCCGTTTCTTACATTTTTAGATGCCTGGAAGTTTTCCACAAACTTCTATAACAGTCACTCTGCAGGCTTCTGCTATAAATGTTTCAGGAACTATCTAGGGAAATATTCTATTGAGAGGGAGAGGGAAGGCAGGATTATCTAGCAGATAGAGCGTGGAATTTGGACTTAGACAACCATCTGAGACCTGCACCTGCCTCTTTCATTGCCTTATGGTGCAGCACTGTATAAATGATTCAGACTCTCTTTGCTTATATTTTTCCCTGTGGCAATAGAGGGAAATGGGCTAAGCATTAGCCCCTTCTCAACAAC